>NC_056629.2:123041944-123358819 GCF_002870075.4 Lactuca sativa | reverse complement strand
AGTGCCCCAAGTGTGACACCTCAAATGGAATCACAATCATCAAAACACTTAGAATGACTTGAGAGAATTCTACACTCACCAAAATCGGCTAGCCCTTTCTTAAATACTACTAGTGGCCGATTTTTCCTCAATAATAAGATGCTTATATAGTTACACAATTAGGGTAAACTCTTAATTGTCATGGCTTTCCATTTCCTTGGATCCATGGGTACAAATACACCATGGAGCATCCATGGACCATCCTATGGGTTTTAGCCCAACTTGATTATCCATGGAGCATTAGCCCACTATACAAGTATGGATGATTTACACAATCAACCCATATATTTAATTAGTCTTCTTTTGATCACTTAATTAATCCTAGATTAATTCTTGATCAATACTAATTAAATAATCTTATTATTCTTATTATTAATATACTAGAACTTATAATATATTAATAACCATAAGTGTCTTATTTCTCTCATTCAAGTGCATGATGGTATGCAACCCAAATGGACCATGCCGGGTCGGGTCAAGTCTTACCAAATATAGTTATGGACTTAGACATTAATCCAACAGTCTCCCACTTGGATAAGTCTAAAACTATTATTGCGTATGACTTCAGGAACCAACCGGCAATCGTAGCTCTCAAAAGCTTCTGTCGAACTCTGACCTTGTAGATGAACTCTGACCTTTGTCAGTGACTTGTCCATTAGATAAGGGATCATATATTCCTCCATTCTAGATATCATATGGACTGAGACATGGATTATAATCATTCTCTCTGTCCATTTGTTGTTTCCCGATTTCCGATTTATGACAACTGACTAATTGAACAAATCAAATCAGTCCTGGCCCGGCCGAGCACTTCCATTTGTCATCATCAAATCATCGAGGGGCCCACAGATATCGCTTTTATCCCGAAGGTAAAAGGAACGGATAAACTTCGACTCATATGGCTTGTTCTACTACTTGTTGAATCATACACAAAGGCACGTTTTATAGCACCGAGTTACCAAATGCGTTTTCGTGCTATCAATGTACTATCAACTCATAGTAACAACTCATATCTCTAGGTTTGAAGAATATAAGATATTATCGTCTCATGATCACTCGTGATAAAACCCATGAAGTGATTCCAATGAGCGCGGGTTGAATCCAATACTCAGAACTTATGAGCACTCATGATTGTTGTAGCCTTGTCCAACACCTTAGACCTCTACAACCCATCATGACAGTCTTAATTCATATCTGCTTCCAACATATGACCGACTGTGGATGGTTTGAATAACTTAGTCATTCCGGAAGAATAACCTAGTTTATTCGGGAAGTCAAAACATGCAAAGTGAAACACAATAATAATTGAATCTAATATGGTATCAACCCTTTGAACATAAATAAAACACCTTTTATTTATCACCATATGATTACACATTATTCATTGTATACTGTGTCAGCTATCAACTTTATTCTTGAATTTAAAACAATACTTGTCCCATGCTCCAAGCATGTACACTATGTTTTCTTAAACACTAGTCATGCCACACACCAAGTATGCATACTATGTTTGTCTATGATCTTTACTTTGTGAACTAGATCAATTGAACATTACTTCAAATGATTCTCTTTTCACACTCCCAAATGCTTACTGCAAATGCAAGAATTCCAAATTCATGCCATTTACTGAAATCTGTTAGATTCTAAACTTATATGCATTGATCCTCTTGTAATTATTATGCACAAAGTCATAAAGACTTGACAACAAACATTACAGAGCATTCCAAAGGAGATCAACTTCTTGGAAACATCCTTCTTGCATTAAGTTTCCTTAATCTTACACAGATTTGAAAATCCTAACTTTGAAACATTTCCAGATTCCATTTTGACTATCACTTCTGAACAAGAGTTGCCTCCTTACAGACTATGTCAATATGGTCCTTCAGAATTATCACTATACTTCCAATTGTCCTTGAGCAACCAATCTTTGGTAAACCTTAGATTGTCCTCGACAATTGTTTAATCCTTTTAGTCATATCCAGTTCTAAACCTTTTCCCTTCTTAATGCCCCAGGCATTTGGAAAATTTTAGAACGGATGATTATAGCACATGTAATCGATCCTATATCCGAAGCATATGGGACACGATTCATGATGTCTTACATAAAGACTAAACCAGTCTTTTGCTATAATATTTCCATTTCAATTTGCCAAGTTCTCATAATTCAGATTATGAAAAGGGATGCCGTAATCATAATCGAATTTTAGAACGCAAATAATGGACCCATATACAGAATTTCCTTATGTTGAGCCATTCCAACATGAAATTCATATATATCCTTGACTAAATGATTAAAACCTCAGATCTAAACCTTATAGATTTGATATGAAGTATAATTTCCTATCCCTTAATTATAGCAAAACAACTTTTTCCCAATTGAAATTTTTTGTTTTCTATAATTAACATTGCTAACTTGCAATACTTATCATAATTATCATGCTCCCACTAACATGATGATTATTAGCATAACACTTATGCTCCCACTAGCTTTGACATGTACTCAGAAATCAGCTGACTTTCTTACCAAAGTTCAGATTTCTGATACTAGATTGTTTTGATAAGTCTTTATCAAAATCATACACCTTCCCTTAGATAGCACACTTGTGTATCTAAACAATTATGAAGAGGGATGTCGTAATCATAATGTTTAGACCTTTTTGCCACTTCTCACAAGTCCAAATTAGTGTGCCGGTTAACCACACGCGCTCCACTAACGACTTTGAGAATGCAAATATCACAATTGCTATCTAGCTAAAATCTAGTTAGTGAAAGTGTTTCCTCACCATCATTTTCATGAATCAGAGAGAAACCTTATGACACTTAGATTTAATGGCGTATGTGTTCTTATCCATGTGAATTGTCAAAACCATAGTCACAAGACAAGGATAATGACAAATCCAAACTCATATGGATTGAACTCAATCTTAACTTCTTGCCACCTGGCAGCTCAAGGGCCTGCCATTGCTTCCAAGTTGTTGTGCAACAAATTGAGAACTCTAAGAACTCATATGCAAAGCCAACTTTAACTGGAATGGGCACACATATGTCAACACAATAGATTATAAACCTCAAATTGTGTGCTAGAGAAGAACTTTAGGTTTTATTCTTGATTAGTTCTTGAGACTTTCAAGACCTTTAAGACTCCCACTGTCCTCTGGACATATAAGACTCCCTTGTCAAACATCCAAGAGATAGTGCGGATTCTAATCAAGAAAAACACTTTACCCAATTGGCCTAAGTTGGTCTTTGTTTTATCCAAAACATCACAACTTACCAATTTCAAATGTACAAGAGTAGAAAACTTTTACTCTTACATTTGACAAGTGTTTTAAACCTTCTTTAAGACATGTCACTCAAATGACAATCTTGGAGTATGACTCTAAGACTTGTATTGGAACGAAGTATGACTCATCTTCTTGATTTAACCATTTCAACAATTCAAGTTCCTCTTCTTAGTCATAAGAATGCACTAAGATTTCCTTAGAGAACTAATTTTGATATGGTTTCTTAATCATTAAGATGATCACAAAACTGATACTAAAGTACTCTTCCATCTTTTCAGATTTGAGAAACTTTTATCCTTCTGCCTTATTTGATTCTTCTTACCGATCTTTAGTGGTGGACTTAATCAGTGCACAAGAATGTGTACTCGATCCCTAATTCCTTTACTTGACTCACACATCCATGTGAACAAGTAATTAGTCTTAATTTTCCAAAACTTGAAAGTTCTCATTCATCATGCTATACAACTTGCATGATTCCAAGTTCCGGTCCAATTGAAACTTGGGTGATGAGAATCTTTCCTTATTTGGTAAATTTAGACATCACCACAAATGAAAGAATCAATTTCATACTTCCACTCTTGCTACTAATGGAATCTTATAAGCAACAAAAATTTCCACAGATGCCATTGTAAGGATATTTTAAAATAAATAAAATCAAAAATTTCCTTTTATTTTAAAACTTTGCGGAAAAACTATCCTTACAATCCATATGAAAACTTGTTGTTATCTATTCCTAAGCAATATCTCATAACTCCTAAGAAGTAGCTCAAGAATCCGATTTTTCAAACTATGCGATAGAAATCCATCTATGCGATCAGATTCAGCATATTCTTCCTTTAAGTTTCTTCACTTTCCTTTGATTCTTAAACCATCACCATGCGACCCGGTCACATCATGTATCAAGAATCTCAGAATAGAAACTTAACAGAGTTAGATAGTGGATTTTACCTGAAGTAGAGTCAAACTTATTGACTTTAACATCCTTAGGTAAATTTGGCAGCTTCGCAACCAATGCCCTTTCTTTGGCAATACAAACATATGGACCCTTTGATAATGGTACACAGGACTATCACAGACTTAGCTTTTCTCTTTACCATTTGGTCAACCGAGTTGACTATAGCCGATCCCTTTCCATTGGGAAGAGAATGCTTTACTAGATATCCAATGTCATCATTGTCAATGTCCACAAAGTTTTAGGAAGTTGATCTTAACAAATAGATAAGATCATTAAGGGTCTTGTCATAGTCTTTTTCATAGGTGTTCCAAAAGAACTCACTATATGACTTAGAAAGTAGTTGAACCACCAACTTTCTCAAGACTTTGACACCCAACTCTCCCGGCTTGTCAATATGTGACTACATCTCCAAGATGTGACCACACCTAGACCTTGCCTTGCCAATAGGGCCTGAGTGACCTTAAACTTTTCAAGAACTTGTGGGTTAGGGAGAATAATTTGAAGAGGTGAAGAAGTATGATATCCATGGGACATCATCTTCATTAGGAAACCTTGTTTCAAGAGATTTGGGAAGATCATAGGTGTCTAAACCAGACATCTTTTGGGAGATATTCAAGATAGTTGATTTAAAGTCCTTAATATGACACCCAATATGAAATATTAAGGCTAGGACCCAACAAACTATTTTATAACTTAGAAGAGGTATGCCGTAATCCAAGCTATAAAATATTTGAAGGTAGGTGAATGACGATTCACCAATTTCCACCAAGATAAACGAAATGTATTATTAGGTTTTAATTGGTTTTGAAACTCCTAGATCTTTGAGATTCATTGAACTTTTCAAAGGCATGTTACAATCTCGAGTGTGCCCTTCAGGTTTTGTGACTGGGATGTCGAGGATCACAAAACAAGGTGAGAAGTGACCATGCAAATCACTTGGTACCCTTAATAAATTACCCCTCAATCGATGTGCCGGTTAACCACACACGCTCCATCGATACTATGATAAATATTAAGTCACCCTTTACCTACCTTGTTAAGTCCAAGTTAGTGTGCCGGTTAACCACACACGCTCCACTAACGACTTAGACAAAGTGTAAAGTGTAATTTCATGGATTAGCACCTTATTCACATTTTTCCTAAGTAACTAAGATTGGGTATTATTAAGAGTTTAGTTACTTAGTATTATCATTAATACTTTTAATGAAGGGAGAATTCTAGTCCTGTCAAACCCGTTCGGCTAACGACCCTCCACCAGTCAAGCAAGCGGTGGGTGAGAGTGGACACCCATTAAGTTGCCATTTTATAGGCAACAACCTTATACCCACCTTATAGACCGGCTTCATGAATGAGGCGTACTAGCGGTAAGACTGACTTTACTCTTATACATATATATATTATTAACTTATAATATTATAAAGTATAAGGGTTGAATTTTAACTTTTAAAATTCTAAGGGCTAACTTGGAATTAAAGTATTCATAAGTGAAAACTTTACAAATTCCAAAACTTGAGGGCAAGTTTTGAAACTATTCAAAACTAATTAATTCCATAACTTATGTGTTTAAAGTAGTTTTAATCCAAAAACACTTCAAGTTCCATAACTTGAGGACAAGTTATGGAAGACTTTAAACTAATAAAAGAATTAATTTTTCTTTATTTTATAACTTATGGAATTAATTAAGATTACACTTTTTTTTTTATTTTATTTTATTTTATTAAATGAAGAGACTCTTGGTCCTCCATAACTTGAGGACAAGTTATGGAGTCATAAAACCATTTAATTAGAACTAGACTCTTCATTTTTGTAACCTTTGCCAACTTTTATGAGTTTTAAGATTCATAAATGTGACTTATAAGTTACATAAACACATTTTATGAACTTCTTTTTAGATTAATTTGGATTAAAACCAACTATCACATAATTTTATTCATTAATCTAAATTCACTCATAAAATAAGGTAACACAAAAAAACTTTTGGTGATCCATAACTTATTCTTAAGTTATGGAATCCTTTAAAACATTAACACCAAATTTTTTGTAACTCCATAAAACTTTGAATCAATTTTTTTAAAAACCTTTTCATATCCATAACTTATGGAGGTTTCAAAAAAATAAAACTCTTTAGATCAAACTTTTAAAACTAATAAAATAATCATATTATTTTATCTTTTATTAAATTTGACCTAATTCAACTCATAAAGCAAATTATTCAAATTTTACAAATAATTAGTTTTTCACAAGAACAAGTAATTATCTTAAAATTTGACAAACTTCATGTTTTTTTTCCAACTTTGAAAATAAAATATTTGCATCAATATAACAGAAAACAACCCGTGGCTCTGATACCACTGTTGGGTTTTGTGCATTCTAACACTCCTAAGTGTACATGCAACCCTAAATACCTTGGATCTATGTTTTCTCTATTATACATGCAAATAAGAACTTCCAAGGTATTATCCTAATCTAGCATACAAAACAATAATGTAACAAGAAAGAATACATACCTCTTGATGTAGAAAGTCTTCATGAAGCTTGAGTGCTTAGTGCCCCAAGTGTGACACCTCAAATGGAATCACAATCATCAAAACACTTAGAATGACTTGAGAGAATTCTACACTCACCAAAATCGGCTAGCCCTTTCTTGAATACTACTAGTGGCCGATTTTTCCTCAATAATAAGATGCTTATATAGTTACACAATTAGGGTAAACTCTTAATTGTCATGGCTTTCCATTTCCTTGGATCCATGGGTACAAATACACCATGGAGCATCCATGGACCATCCTATGGGTTTTAGCCCAACTTGATTATCCATGGAGCATTAGCCCACTATACAAGTATGGATGATTTACACAATCAACCCATATATTTAATTAGTCTTCTTTTGATCACTTAATTAATCCTAGATTAATTCTTGATCAATACTAATTAAATAATCTTATTATTCTTATTATTAATATACTAGAACTTATAATATATTAATAACCATAAGTGTCTTATTTCTCTCATTCAAGTGCATGATGGTATGCAACCCAAATGGACCATGTCGGGTCGGGTCAAGTCTTACCAAATATAGTTATGGACTTAGACATTAATCCAACAATATTAACGTTATAGTATTCTAGTGTTTGTATAGTATGCTCTAGTGTATTGTATGTTCTCTCTGTTCTAGTGTATAGTATGTTCTCTTTGTATAGTGTAATGTATGTTCTCTTAGTTTCTCATCATAGTATGTTTGTATTAACTCATGAATGAACTGACTCTTGTATGTTTCATTGTACTAGAAGTAGTGAGTAGTAAACCTCTAAACTACACCTATTATAGTTTACTAGTAAGGTTGTTTGAATGATTGTGTATGTTTGTACAACTTTGCTACCCAAAGGAGCCGAACTGATGTAAGAACTTTAATATCTATACATATATACATAATATATAACTAAGATTCAAAGGACACTTGGGCAAATAACCGGATACCATAAGTCCACAACTAAACAAGGAACACGAAATAAAGTGAGCTATCAGTCCTAAATCCTTTCAACCTTACTTATATAACTATATCTATATAGACATGATTTTGACAATACATAAGTTTTAAAAGAGTTTAATAAAGTGTTTAGCATATAAAAAGGGGTTTTAACCATTTGAATGGTTATTGATGACTTGATGTCAGTCTATAAAGTGTTTTGAAATAGATTACTTGGTAAAACGGTTGAAGTATAAGAAAATCCACTTGTTTGATAGTTATTAATCACATGTAATCGATATAATAACTATAATAGGTCTCATTGTATTCCCCCCCCATAAAAGCATTTAAAATCATTTAAAAGATAAGTTAAGGGGTATGAGCGCACCTGTAGTGAGTGGCACGAATGTATGTTCAATATAGGATCCTAAGTGTCAAGTGAAGCCTCGAGCACAAACGGATCCTATTAAGCATATAATGACACATATATGTATACAATTAGTGTATATACAACTAACTATGTAAGGAAACCACCTTAGGGACTAGGAAACACTTGGATTGAAGTGTTTCAATCACATATGATTGCATTAAGGGGGTTTATAGCCACACTATGGTGTGTATGGACAAGATGTGTACAGCCAATGGAGTGTATGGTCGTACACTCATTGAAGAACATGTAAACGAGGTGTTTAAGCCCTTAACTAGCATCCTCTAAGTGTTCATAGTCTTATATTGGGACATAAGGTGAGTTGAGGCCAAATCATGCATTTTAAACAAGGGTTTACGACCATATGAGTGGTGTATGGCCGTAAACCCTTGAAGATCATGCATTTTATGATAATTAAGGCTAGGAATCAAGTGTTTCTTAAGCTCAACTAGAAGGTAGAAGAGGTACTCACACTTTTGAAGGTTCTTATCAAGTTTATGGCCCAAGAACTAGTAGGTGTTCTTGGTGGATGTGATGAATACTTGAAGATCGACCCAAAAAGATGAATTCCATGGATGAAACCAAAGGGTGATACTAGATCCAGAAGGTTAACAACTAATCAAATAGAAAAATGGCTTACATTTTTGAAGATCATGATGAAATGCTAGATGATAGTTGAGAGAGAAATGCCTTCTCTTGACTTGGAAATGTAAGAAATGACTAGAAATGAATTCATAACTCATATAAGGGCATGAGTTCACGACCATATTGGGTGTACGACCGTACACCCATGTGTACACCATGTGTACGGCTGTATACTCCTCTTGAAGGAGTGTTTGGCTTGAATGAAACATGAAAAACCTAAGTAACTCATTTCTAAGCTCTATCTTTGAATGCACTAGGCTTAGAACCCTCAAACAGACCCTAAACATTGCTAAAAGATAGATGCAACGAGTCTGATATTGATTGAAATGAATGGTTGTACAAGATAGACATTTCGGGTTGTCACATCATCCCCCGTTAGAGAGAATTTCGTCCCGAAATTAGAGTTTATGAAATTAAGCTATTACAAATATCTAAGCGAAAAGATGATGATATTTCAGTTTCATTTGATCCTCGCGCTCCCAAGTAAATTCAGGTCCTTGTTTGGCATTCCATCGTACCTTCACTATCGGGATATGGCTTTGCTTCGTTACTAAGTTCGTGAGGTAATTTGAGTTTGTAAGCTACTGGGCCAATTCTAGCGAGAATTTTGAAAGGCCCTACGTATCTTGGATTTAGCTTTCCATGCTTTCTGAAGCATATCAAGTGCTTCCAGGGTGAGACTTTCAATAGAATGCGATCTCCAACTTGGAATTGCTAAGTTTTCCTTCTCTTGTGTCGCACCCGGAAACCGATGGCGGAAACATTCCGGGGCAGAGGACGTCATGTAGTATCACAACCAATATACATAGTAAGCGTAGTAAACACAACCATTACATTACATAGAATTATTTACATTTGTTTGAAAACAAAGTTATACATGTTTATATATATACATCCCAAAAGGAACAAAAGTTAAGACGTGACTTCTAAACGTTTCGTCTTCTCCAAAAGATCATGTGGTACCTGTCTAATGCGGACCTAAGAATGCAAGCATTTTGAAAATCAGCATAAAGCTGGTGAGTTTATAAGCGGTTTGTTTTCTGGTAAAGAACAAGTTTCCTTCAGTTTTCTAAAAACATATGTACTCATATCTAGCATAGTTACAAGAGCTTTCTGAAGGGACTGCCAGAACCTTGAGGTAAACCTGCTATCTCGGTCAGAGATAATGGACACAGGCACACCGTGCAGTCGAACTATCTCTTGGATCTAGATTCGTGTGAGTCTTTCCATCTTGAATGATTCTTTGATCGGAATGAAGTGAGCGGATTTTGTCAAATGATCGGTAATTACCCAAATGGTATCGTATCGAATCGGAGATCTGGGTAGCTTGGTAATGAAATCCATGGTAATCATCTCCCACTTCCATTCAGGAATCTCGGTCTGCTGGAACAGACCCGATGGCTTCTGATACTCGACTTTCACCTTGGCACAAGTCATACACTTGCCCATGAAGGTAGAGAACTCGGCTTTCATGTTTGGCCACCAGTATTGTTTCTTGAGATCCAGGTACATCTTATCCAAACCCGGGTGAACAGAGTATTTGGTCTTGTGAGCTTCGTTCATAACTACGTCCCTGAAACCTCCGAACTTGGGGTCCAGATTCGATCCATGAAACAATAGACTCCATCACCTCTGATCTCAAGATTCTTATCCATTCCTCTCAAGGCTTCTTTCGACATGTTCTACGGTTTTAGAGCTTCCAACTGGGCTTCTCGGATCTGTGCAGATAAGTGGGAATGGATAGTCATCATCAGTGTCTTTTCCTTGCGGCTTGAATTCTCTTTTCGGCTAAGGGCATCTGCTACCACATTGGCCTTGCCGAGATGGTAGCGGATTTCACACTCGTAATCACTTAGCAGCTCTACCCATCGCCGCTGCCTCATGTTTAAATCTTTCTGATTGAAGATGTGTTGAAGGCTTTTATGGTCAGTGAAGATTGTGCACTTGGTTCCATAAAGATAATGTCTCCGAATCTTCAGTGCAAAGACCACTACTCCTAACTCCAAGTCATGAGTCATGTAGTTAAATTCGTGTGCCTTCAGCTGTCTCGAGGCATAAGCGATAACTTTTCCTCTCTGCATAAGCACGCAGCCTAAACCCTGATTGGATGCATCGCAATAAACAACGAAGTCCTCCGTCCCTTCGGGCAGGACAGGATAGGTGCGCTGCACAATGCTTGTTTTAACGTTCGGAATGCAGTTTCTTGCTTCTCACTCCAACAAAAGGGTACACCTTTTTGTGTCAGAGTAGTTAGGGGTTTGGCGATTCTTGAAAAATACTGAATGAATCTCCGATAATAGCCGGCGAGACCCCAGAATTGACAGATTTGTGTGGGTGTCTTCTGTGCCGACCAATTCTTTATTGCTTTGATCTTGGAAGGGTCCATACGTATACCATCCTCGCTTACCACATGACCAGCGAAGGCTACTTTCCGAATCCAAAATTCACATTTGGAGAATTTTGCATACAACTTTTCGGATCTAAGAGTTTCCAATACTAATCTCAAGTTTTGTTTGTGATATTCTTCGCTTCTGGAATAGACAAGTATATCGTCAATGAATACGATGACAAACTTGTCCAGAAAAGGACGACACACCCGGTTCATCAGGTCCATGAACATAGCCGGTGCAGTGGTTAGACCGAAGGGCATCACTACGAACTCCTAGTGACCATATCGAGTCCTGAATGCTGACTTAGAAACATCATTCTCATGAACTCGTAGCTGATGGTACCCTGATTTGAGGTCTATCTTTGAGAAGTGGTTGGCTCCCTGAAGTTGATCGAAGAGGTCATCTATTCGAGGAAGAGGATACCTTTTCTTGACGGTCACCTTATTCAGCTCACGGTAGTCGATGCACATCCGAAAGGATCCATCTTTCTTCTTTACAAACAATACTGGGCCTCCCTAGGGTGAGGAACTCGGTCTGATGAACCCTTTGTCGAGCAGCTCATTAAGCTGATTGGATAACTCCTGCATTTCTGCTGGAGCTAAGCGATACAGAGACTTGGCTACAGGATTAGCTCCAGGAATCAGGTCGATGCGAAACTCAACATGAAGTTCAGGAGGAATTCCTGGAAGCTCTTCGGGAAAGACATCAGGAAAATTATAGACTTCAGGGATGCTATCGAGGTCTTTAACTTCCTGTTTCTCGTTGATTACATGGGCTAGAAACGCATGTCACTCCTTTCGCAGAAGCTTTTGCGCCTTGATGCATGAAATGATGCGAAGATGGAACTGAGCTTATCGCCATTGATCATGAGAGTTTGGCCAGAGGGGAGATTGAGACAGATGGCTTTTTCATAACAAAGGATATCAACATGATTGGGACTCCACCAATCCATGCCAATGATAACATCAAAGCTCTTTATGGAAACTGACATTAGGTCAATGGGAAAAGAATGATCGTTCAGGGTGAGGGTACAACCTATGAATATATCGCTCACACTTTCTTTCTCACCGTTACCATCTCGACGTTAAATGTTTCTATTAATGGTTGGGGATTATGTTTAAGAAGTCATTTGAATGAATGGCTAACAAAACTACGTTCAGCACCAGAATCGAAAAGGATACTAGCATAAGAGTTGTCGAGAAGGAACGTACCTAAGACAACGGTGGGATCCGCGACTGCCTCCTCTTGTGCTAAAGCTAGGACTCTCCCAGTGTTACCATCTATTGTCGCTTTGTGACAGTTCCTATTAAAATGCCCAACTTCACCACATTCGTAGCAGGCCTGACCGACACCCACTGCGGAAGATTGATTTGTTGATTGGGTTGGTGTCTTGCCGTTTCTCACAGTGTGGCCCTTTTTGCCACAGTTGTTGCAATTCACTTCCCGACATGGGCTGGAAGGATTTTGAGTACAAAGGGAGGGTACCAGCATACCTACTGGAAGGATTTTGAGTTGTGGATCCGACGGCAGAAACAGTAGCAGGTGCAGTAGCAGCACAGACTGCCACCGTTTGCTGCTTCTTCGAGGATTCCTGAGAAGGCTGAATCTTCTTCTTCTTCCAAAATTTCCTTTTCTCACCAGTCCTCTTTGTCGGTTCAGGAGTGGTGGCCGCTTCCTCAAGATCATCACTATGGTCAATTAGAGTCTGCGCTAGACATTTGGCGCTGTCGTAGGTATCTGGCTTTGCAGCTAAAACATTTCCTTTGGTTGGCTGGGTCGACCCCCAGATGAACCTCTCAATCTTTTTACTCTCTAGGGTAACCATTCCCGGACAGAGTAGTGCCAAGTCATCAAATCTTGAAGTGTAAGCGGCGATATCGGAACCCTTCGTCTTCAGGTTCTAGAGTTCATGCTCTAGCTTCGGCATTTCGCCCCGAGGGCAGTACTCTGCAAGCAGAAGCTCCTTCATGTCCTCCCAACCCATAGCATTGGATACAGGTAGGGTTAGGGATTTGAATTGGCCGTTCCACCAAGTCAGAGCTTCCTCGATGAAGGTGCAAGCGGCAAACTTTACCTTATCAGACTCAAAACAGACATGGATTTCAAAAATAGATTCGATTTTCTCGAACCACCGAGTTAAGTTATGACACCTCCAGTGCCGTCGAAAGATGTGGGTTTTGCGCTCATAAAGTCCTTCTAGGAACACTCCTTCTGGTGTCCCTGACTACTTTCTTCGTTTTGAGGTTGTGTACCACCTCCTGGACCGCCTGAACTACCGGGGTTCATTTGAGACATGGCAGATGCCACCGCAGCAGCAACAACTGCTTGGAACATGGCGGGATCAAATGGAGGGGGAGGTGGTGGTGGAGGAGGATTGTTGTTCCTTGAGCTGGGCCTCTTCCTTGGAGGCATCTTGATCTAAAATTAGCCAGGAAAGAGAGGATCATAACTCCTCTGAATTGAATCAAGAGATATGGAACAAGAGATATCTCATTATGACAGGTATAATGATCTACTAAGTGATAAAACAGGAAGGAGTTATCAAAGCAGATAAACTATCACAAAAGAAGGAACGAGTAGCAATACTCGGAATGAACTTCTACAACGTATTCAGCTTTGGCTAAAGAACTCCCAGAGTATTTTATCTTTCGATGCGACGATGACTCGTTGTTTGGGTATTAGGTAAGTTTTAAGCATGCTGCATACCACAGTCACTCCCAAGCACATGTTGGCCGTGTCTCGAATGAATATAGTTGGTTAGGCTATATTGACCCTAGACACAACTACATAACTGTCCAGGTTTAACCGCAGTGTACAACACCTAATTACTTATGTTTTGTTCTACTCGAGGTTACGAATTACGGCGGTTAGTTATACTTCTATAGTTTTGAAAATACTTATATTTTAGTTCAGAGCACTTAGGCCCTTAGTATTTATAGTGTTATACCGTGTAAGGTTTGGTATACTAGTTCACTATAAACAAGGGCTCTGATACCAATCTGTCGCACCCCGAAACCGATGGCGGAAACATTCCGGGGCGTAGGACGTCATGTAGTATCACAACCAATGTACATAGTAAGTGTAGCAAACACAACCATTACATTACATAAAAGTATTTATATTTGTTTGAAAACAAAGTTATACATGTTTATATATATACATCCAAAAATGAACAAGAGTTAAGATGTGACTTCTAAACGCTTTGTCTTCTCCAAAAGATCATGTGGTACCTGTCTAATGTGGACCTGAGAATACAAGCAGTTTGAAAATCAACATAAAGCTGGTGAGTTCATAAGTGGTTTGTTTTCTGGTAAAGAACAAGTTTCCTTTAGTTTTATGAAAATAGTTGTTATCCAAGAAAATCCCATATTTTCTTTTAAGAAAGTCTAGTTGTCTAACGTTATATAGTTTGGTTATGAACAGTTAAGTTATCCCAGGAAAAACCCTTATTTTCCTAAAAGTTGGTTATCTGTCCAAAATGAAATGTACAAGTATCTACCATACTTGTAGTGTTAAGAGAAGTATTCTGAAAACCTGGTTATCTTTGTAAATTGCATTAGTTTTAACACGTATATAAAACTAATCAATAAGTAGAAAATTATTCATAATCTAAGTTGCGAGTTCCGTAACCATACAATAGACTAGATATGACTCAAAACGGGGCCAATATCATTTTATGACTTTTGTCACCCTTGGACCTTTTGGTCCGACTGTAGCTAGCAGCCAGGTGCGGGGTTGTCAATCCCGTATAGATCTATACACTCAAGTCACGCTCTCCCTCCAGGAGATTCTGGTTACAGGGGTAGTCCTACACTCTCATATCTAGGGGGAGTGTTACCAAGGACGTGTCTCCAACCTTAAGATTAATGAATTTTAAAAGTTGTCCTTCACTCTCGAATCTAGGGGGAGTGTTACCAAGTACATTTCCAAAAGTGATAATAATATGGAAAACTCTGTTTATTAGTCCTTCACTCTCGTATCTATGGGGAGTGTTACCAAGGACGTGTCCTTCACTCTCGTATCTCGGGGGAGTGTTACCAAGGACGTATCAAAAGTTCTAAGATTAATGCTTCTAACAGTAATGATGTGAGAAGCTCATTTGTAAAGATAAAATGCAACATTTTATAATGGGTTTCACAAACAGTTCGAAAACCAACTCCGCAAGTTAAACAGTAGGTTAATATGATTTCCAATGTTAAAAGCATACGAGATATGAAACATTTCCAATGAAATCACAAGTTTGAGTACAAGATTTCCTTGTACTTTTGCTTGTATCCCCCCCCCTGAAAACATTGAAAACACGGAAAAAAGGTGTAGGGGTATGAACTCACCAGACAAGAAATGTGTCGGTTAGATGCTAAGTGTTAGATTCGGGCTTGAGTACACACGATGTTCCTATGTAATATGAAGAGATACATAATTCTATCTAATTAGACTTTGAACTACCAAATAATAAGACAATACACTCCAAGATGTGAAAACACTCTATTTCAAGTGTTAAGAGTGATCCAGGTAGTATCTAAGGGTGTGTATGGTCTAAATAAGGAGTTTACTCTTCAAGAGTAAGCCCTTAGGAGTTTTTACGGTCCCCCATGAGTTTACGGCCGTAAACTCATGGGTGGTGTGCTTTTAGATGTTTAAAGGTCTTAGAATGCAAAAAGGAAGGTTCTAGGGTTGATTCCATGGTTTAGGAAGTGATCGGGACTTGAATTGACCTTGGAAAAGGAGTTTACGGTTCTTGAATGGCACTTGGGGAGTTTACTACCATAAACACATGAGTTTACGGCAGTAAGCTCATGTTTGTCCATGAATCATGTGCTTTGGTGGTTGTAGGTTAAGCATATAAGGTTCTAAACCCAAATCTAAGTCATATAAGGTGTTAAGGGCACTTAAACACCTAATTAAAGTTGATTACGGTTTTGGGAGACCTTCCCAAACCGTAAACTCAAGTGTGACACATTTGCATATGTTTTGGTGCATCTCATGAAGGAATATAAGTTTACTCTTCAAGAGAGAAAGTAGAGAGAGAAAGTTGTGAGGTGTTGGAAAAGTTCAAATGAAGTCTTCTCAACTTTATATATGGTTTGAGTTTGAGACCCGGTGGAAATCTACCCGATACCGACGTTAAACGGGGTTTAAAAATTTTACCCGATTAATTTGCCGTAATTATGATTTAGCCGTAACTAAAATTTTCCAAATAAATAACGAGGATATTTCTACGCATTTCTAATGGGTTTGGACACTCATGAGGTCATAATAAAAGTGCCACTTTAATTAATTTAAACCAAAAGCTAATGGAAAATTTTGAATACGAATGGTTTTATTAACCGGAACGGTTTATAGTGACGGAATAAATTACGGGTTGTCACATCTTGTCTGCGTAGCTTTTCTTTCGGTCTCTAGAGGCTTTCAATCATTCACGAATCGGAATGATCTTCTTTGTCGCTCCCCAAATGATTTCCGGACCTGTGAGAGTGCTATCAGGAACGCGTCCTTTAGCTAACTGAGTGTCACTCCCCTCAGCCCAGCACAGAGGGGATCTGCACTTACGGACATATAGGGCTTCAAACGGAGCAGCCTTCATGCTCGTGTGATAACTATTATTGTAAGATAACTCGATAAGGGGTAAATGAATATCCCATGCCATTCCAAAGTCAATCCCAGAGGCTTGCAACATATCTTCCAGAGTTTGAATACTCCTCTCACTTTGTCCGTCGGTTTGCGAATGGTAGGTTGTACTCATGTCCAGCCTAGTTCCTAGGGAGCTTTGTAGCAACTGCCAGAACCTTAAAGTGAATCTAATATCTCTATCAGAGATAATGGATATGGGAACACCATGGAGTCGCACGATCTCCCTAATGTAGGTTCTAGTTAGTTTCTCCATCTTGTCAGACTCTTTGATAGCCAGGAAGTGTGCGGACTTGGTTCACCTGTCTACGATCACCCAACTGGTATCGAGACCACCCGTTGTCTTCAGCAACTTGGTTATGAAGTCCATTGTGATCGACTCCCACTTCCATTCCGGTATCTTCGGTTGCTGTAGTAAACCTGATGGATTCTGGTATTTGACCTTAACCTTGGCGCAAGTAAGGAACTTGCTCACGAAGGTAGCAATATTTGCTTTCATGTTAGGCCACCAGTATAGCTTTTAATGATCCAGATACATCTTATCTGAACTTTGGTGGATGGAATATCGAGTGTTGTGCGCTTCCGTCATGACCAAATCCATGAAACCACCGTGCTTCGGTGTCCAGATCCGGTCCTTGAGATATAAGGCTCTGCCACCCTTGACTTCTAAGTTCTTATCCATCCCTCTCAGGGATTTACCCGCCACATTTTCAGGTTTCAAGGCTTCAAGCTGAGCCTCCTTTGTGACAACCCAAAATTTCCATTCTAAACAAACCATATCAAGCCAATAGATGCATATCAGTTACAATGAAAATTCAGACTCCGAGTGTAAGTTAGGCAGTTATCAGGATTTACACTTAAGAAGATATTAGGAGAGTGGTTGCACTAGGGTTTTGTGCAACACTGTTATTCCATTACTCTAAGACATTAGAGTTCGTTCCAGGAATAAAAATATTTTCTGCCAAAAATATTTCAGGACTATAAATAGAATTCTGAACCAAATTGGTTCATTTGTTGAATTCCATTTAGCGAAAAGCCAAATTTCCTCTCACGGATCTTCGTGTTTTATCCCAGGTTGTGAGTATACTTCTCTAGTTGTTTTATACTACTTGTTTTAAGCTTAATAACATAGATTGCTTGCCAAATAAGTGAGATCCGGGAGTTTACCGCCCAAGAACGTTCTTGGGGAGTAAACTCCATTTTAAGGTCCTTAAGGGTTCAAATGACCCTCAAAGCTTTAGAACTCGAACTAGAAGCCTTAAATTCATGCTTTATACCAACAAAACCATTAGGAATCATGGCTAGAAGGGAGTTTACGGCCAAGAAGCTTCTTAGGCCGTAAACTCCATGTTTTAGGTGCCAAAATGCCTTAAAACTTTACCTAAGGCTTAGACTTTATTTTTGGCATGTACCCTAAAGTGTTTAGAACCTAGAAAACTCATGGAAACTCAAGTGTGGAAGAGTTTACGGCCAAGAGTATTTCATGGGCTGTAAACTCCTTTAAAGGGGTCAAAGCACACCCTAAATCATTCCTTAGGCCATGAGACAATTTGGGCATGTACCTAGATGAGTTTTTGACTAGTTAAAATACTTAGAACACCAATAGTGAGGGAGTTTACGGCCCAAAAGGTTCTATGGCCGTAAACTCCATAAAAATGGTGCTAAATGTGCCATAAACCCTCCTAAAGCCAAGTACTAAAGTCTAGATTTGTTCCTAGGAATGTATGAGACTTGAAAGCACCATAAGAACCCTCCCAAGGGAGTTTACGGCCGTAAACTCCAAGGGATTATGGTCCCATGGCCGTAAACTCCTTAAAGGAGTTGATATGGCACCCTAAGACTTGATTTAGCCTTGAAACAATTCACCACATGAGTTGTATAATTGATAGACTTCATTTAGGGGCTTGTTGAGAGTTTACGGCTAGGAGCTTACTCCCCTGGGCCGTAAACTCCAAGACATATGGTCCTTAGACCATAAACTACCATTAAAGGCATTACACTCCTTTGTTGCAACCCTTTAGCCTCCCAGCACTTGACCAAAAGTGTTTTCCTCACGCTTAAATGTTATTACTTGTATAATTAGTGTTATAATCACTAATTATTGATATACATATGTTTTCATATGTAATTAGGATCATTGTGTGTGTCTAAGTCTCCACTTGACACCAAGCACTTGTCCGATCCTTCCGTACGATAACAGTCCGTTCAATTCCAGTCACTTACTGCAGGTGAGTTCATACCCCCTAACTAATGTTTTAAACTATTATTAAATGTTTTATGGGGTGGGGGGGATACAAGTAGAAACATGCTTGTTATTATATCAATCACATGTGATTAATAAGTAGAATTATGCTAGCTATTACATCAATCACATGTGATTAATATACAGCATTCAAATGATTTGGCTACTCATTAGCCATTTTACCACACAGTTTCCTTCAAATGATTTTTATAAACATTTTATATGTTTTAAACTCCTTATTACACTGTACATCTTACTCCGTACATTACCTTTCAAACTTATTTACGACAGTGTTTCAAACAAATGTTTCCGTATACTTAAACTGTGTTATCAAACTTATGCCTTCAAATTGTTTTACAGATAGACATCAAGTCGATCTTTTCTTGAAATAATATTTATGTTTCAAATGTCTTACAAAACTTATTTATGCTTTTATATTATAAATTGCATGCCTCTATATGTATAGTTATATAAGGAATGTTTAAAAGACTTAGGAAGGCTATCCACCCTATTTCCTTTTCGCGCCTTGAGATGTGGTCTGGTGGGATATCGGGTATTCGTCCGAAAGTTGTTTAAATATTAGTTATATATCATGTGTACATATATAGTCATAAAAGGTCCTTCCAGTTCAACATATGCCCTTGGGTAGCAAGGGTATACATCCATGTCCATACTTACCATATAGATTACTAGTAAACTACCATATGGGTAGTTTAGGAAGATACTAGAATAATTACTAGAACGCGATATCATACAATGAGTCAGTTCATTCATGAGTCAATACTTTCTAGAACATTACAGTACATTACATATACAACTATACTAGGAAGAGAACTTATACAACTATACTAGGAAGAGAACATATACAACTATACTAGAACGATTACATTACTATACTTGCTAGGTAGAGAGCACGTACATTACAGCTAGAACAGTTCATTACATTATAGCTAGAACAGTTCATTACAATATATATGAAAGAATACGTTAATTATTGTGATTTAAATCGGAGCATGACTTAAATGTCATGGCTCGAGTTGTAGCCAGAATTCTCTTGGAGGGAGAGCGTGAGTTTGCGTATAGATCTATACTGGATTGACAATCCTACACCTTGCTGCTAGCTACAGCCGGACCTGCAGGTCTACGGGTGCCAAACGTCATTCCGTTATTACGACCATTCATTATGTCGTTGTTACTAGTCGATAGTATGGTGCAATTTATCACATAATGCCTTAATATTAATCCGGTTTAAGGTAATTAGTATGACAGTAGTTCTTATAGCACTACACCATAGTACTATTTCATTTTCCCATTACATTCACTTTGTGAACATTCACACGACGCGCAATAATGTAGAAACTATATTTTTGGATAATGATAGTTATACTTGGGAAAATACATACTCTTACAAGAGACACACATTCAGAGCAGTTAGGTCTTGGTAGAAGACTACATTCAGAACAGTTAGGTCTTGGTAGAAGACACCTTCATATACTAGTAGGAATCATAGGGATTCTAGGGTTTTTCAAACACTTATAGTTCATATACACTTTCAATACTTACAAAACATAGACTTACAAATTCCTACATACAAATACTTACATACAAATTAAGACACTAAATACTTATGATCTCACCAGCTTCAAAGCTGATACTCGCTTTCAAAATTACTTGTATCCTCAGGTTATCATAGACAGGTACCGATGCGAGGAGAAAGGAAGATGGAGCTTGTTCAAGACTTATCTTTCATTTTGATTGATGCTTTAGTGTTTATCAAAATTTGACAGAACACATTTGTATAATAATTATATTATTAATGCAGTGGATGATGTTGTTGCTTGTTTACTACTTTACATTGTTGTTGATATTATACATGACGTCCTCCGCCCCAGAACGTTTCCGTCGTTCCTGGTTTTAGGGTGTGACAGATTGGTATCAGAGCCAGGTTTATAGTGAATTGAGTATATCAACCCATAAAAGATATACTAACTATAAATACATAAGTGATTAAAAATACTCTGACCAAGAGTTTATACTTTAAATAGTAAAATATTTAAGTAAGTATACGTGCTTCATTCATACTAAAATCAGTGTCACTAGGACAGTACAAAAGAATTACGATTGTTGGGCAACACAAGTGGGCTTAGAGACATATGGTCAAAACTGGGAAGATATAGCCTGATCACCTATATTATCCGAGAGTTGACTAGCATGTGCCTAACTTTTAGTGTGTGGTTGCAATAATGCTAAAATCTTACCAACCCTACCACAATGAGAACAATAGAACATAACATTAAAAATTAAACTACTATAGGAATATTTGGTGTACTATAAGTACTTTACACTTGAGAATTAAAACGGGATCTTCATTACTAAGTTGATAGTTGCTAAGTGGATACACTAAGGCTATATGTAATTAGGATGTTATAGACTTAGAATCTGTGATAATTTTGCCTTACCCTTATTTTGTGTGAATTTGGAATTGAGGTCACTTATTCGCAGGTCTATCCTGTTTAGATTACACATAGCTGGTATGCACTTCACAAATAGCGATGTAACTAATGAAGGTTCGCTAGATAATTATCTAGATAGTTCGTCTAATAATTATTCTCTTACCCTAAATTCTCGCATAGAAAACATAGTTGGACTCCATCCCCTTGGCAACCAGTATCTTCCGAAAGAAGTCATAGCTGGTTGGTTTGGAGAAGAACCAGAGAATGATCATCCTTTTTCCCTTGAATGATCACCATGATGAAGACTTTTTGTATGATGCTAACTCCGAAACAGAGGTTGAAAACCTACCCCGAGCAGCTCCCTTTCCAATTCCTAACCCTCGTCCGGCTTTTTCGTGGCCCGACCCTGAGTGAGTGGAATGCTTGGAAACATGGAGCCAAGGACAAGATCAGTCTATGCCATTTGATGGCGACCGAAGCTTTTACGACTTGAGCAATGGGGGCTCAGTAGATAGAGTCTTCCCAATCTTGGTCCGCAGAGTGGCCCGAAATGAGATTCAAGTCAGGACAGCCCTACATCAGATTACAAAAGTAGTCGCCTATGCTAGAATGCATACCCATCCACACCATTCATCTAGAAGATGCACAAAAGAGATCAGAGAGAAACCATGAAACCCTGCTGTAAGCACTGGCCGAATCACGAGCCGAAGTCATAGAGCTCCGAGTACGCCAGATGGTGTGCGAAAGACACCTACTTGTTGTAGAATGTCAACTGGTTGAACTGAGAGTTCACCAGGAGGATGACCATCACCGGTAATGGACGTGTTACTTTATTTCCCTTATGAAAAGGAATCGTGTTTTTCTGTCTATGCCCGATGTGGCATTTTCTATGAAATTATCCTGTACCGTAAGTACTTTAGTTAGGTGTTTATGCTGTCAGGAACTATATTCTGTGGATATGATGTAAGACCTTTACAAGGTCATTTTCCAGAACCTTTACGTCGTGAATATCCAAGATATTGACAGTCGGCTAAATTTTGTGTCATTCTTCATTCAAGTACTCTTATCATACTTTCATTTGAGTCTATGTGAAACATGCTTTAGTCAAGTCATTGGACTATAGTGATTTATCTCCGGAGACATTTCCAAGTCTCTTTCAAGGGTTGGATCTTGTTATTCACCAACCCACGATACCTCAGCTTGAAGAACAAACGTCTTGAGACCATTCTACGAACTCCTTTGTTGCAACCCTTTAGCCTCCTAGCACTTGACCAAAAGTGTTTTCCTCGCGCTTAAATGTTATTACTTGTATAATTAGTGTTATAATCACTAATTATTTATATACATATGTTTTCATATGTAATTAGGATCATTGTGTGTGTCTAAGTCTCCACTTGACACCAAGCACTTGTCCGATCCTTCCGTACGATAACAGTCCGTTCAATTCCAGTCACTTACTGCAGGTGAGTTCATACCCCTTAACTAATGTTTTAAACTATTATTAAATGTTTTATGGGGGGGGGATACAAGTAGAAACATGCTTGTTATTATATCAATCACAAGTGATTAATAAGTAGAATTATGCTAGTTATTACATCAATCACATGTGATTAATATACAACATTCAAATGATTTGGCTACTCATTAGCCGTTTTACCAAACAGTTTCCTTCAAATAATTTTTATAAACATTTTATATGTTTTAAACTCCTTATTACACTGTACATCTTACTCCGTACATTAACTTTCAAACTTATTTACGACTGTGTTTCAAACAAATGTTTCCGTATAATGGAGACCGGCATAGATAACTAGTGTTTCGCTAGAATGCAGATTAATGCGAACTGCCTTATTGTAACACATTATGTCAGCACGATGAAGAGTCAACCAATCCATGCCGATAATGACGTTGAAACTTTTAATGGAGACCGGCATGAGGTCGATTGGAAATGAATGGCTATCTAGAGGTAGAGTACATCCTATGTATATACCGCTAGTGCTCTCTATCTTACCGTTAGCCATTTCTACAGTGAACGGTTCTTTAAGTGCACGTGATTGTTGTTTAAGTAAGTGAGCAAATTTCTGGTTCCTGAAACTCATCTCCACTCCACTACAAAATAATATGCATGTATATGAGTTATCGAGGAGAAACATAACAGTGACCATTGTGGGGTCAGCAACCGCTTCCTCATGGCCTATAGCCAAAACTCTCCCCAATCTGCCACGTTCCCTGCCTTCGGGCAGATCCTTTTGTAGTGACCCACCTCGCCACATCCGTTGCAAGCCTGACCCAGACCAACGTTGGGGAATTAGGTGAATGTCCTTGCGGAAGCCTTGCAGAAACGGGCAGTGTGTCCTTTCTAGTTGCAGTTAGTGCACTGCATTTTCCGGCAGGGTCCGTTGTGATAGAACATGCTCTTGTTGTACTTGTGTAAGCTCCCAGTATACTGTTTCATCGGTGTAGTAGTTGTAGGTGCTATCGCGGCATGAACAGCCGTGATCTGCTGCTTTTTGACAGAGTTGTACGTCGTGTTCTTCTTCTTGTTATCCCAGAACTTCCGCTTGTTGTCAGCGGCTTTGGAGGGTTCTGGGATGCCCAAGATTGTTGTTGTTGTCGGGGTGTGGATTCCATGATCAATGAGCTGATGTGCCAATCGCTTGGCGCTATCGAAGGTAGTGGGGTTTGAAGCTAAGACATTCCCCTTAAATGGAGGCACTAGCCCCAAGATATACCTCTCTATTTTTTTCCCTCAGCAGGGACCATTCCCGGACAGAGTACCAACAGATCGCTGAACCTGACAATATAAGCCACTATGTCGGAGCCCTTCATCGTTAGGCTCCAGAGTTCCTGTTCGAGTTTCTAAACTTCTCCCCTCGGGCAGTACTCTTCTATCATGAGCTCCTTCAGAGCTTCCCAGCCCATGCCATTAGCCACTATTAGAGTTTGTGACTTGACATGGCTATTCCACCATGTCAGGGCTCTGTCCGCGAAGGTGCATGAAGCAAATTTAACTTTGCTTCCTTCCAGACAGGATTAAATCTGAAACATCGATTCCGTTTTCTTAAGCCACTACGACAGGGCAATGATTCCGCGGATCCCATTGAAGGACCTGGGCTTGCAATTGGTGAAGTCCTTATACGAGGACTCTCTAGAGCACATTGGATCCTCACCTTGAGTGGAATGAACTGTAGTTCCACTCCCGCTAGTACCACTAGCACTGAATTGGGCTAAGGCTTCCGAAACAGTCGCAGCCACTGCAGCTTGGATAGCGGCCGGGTTGTATTGTCGAGGAGGTGGAGGTTGTGTAGGAGTTATCGGAGGATTATGCCTTGTCACTCTCCGTAAAGGCAATGTTCAACTAAAAGTTTACAAAGATGAAGATGATAGTAAGAATCAATTGCAAGTATAATGAGAGTGTTCCATGGACTAACTCTCCATAGTCTAACATAACAAATGAGAGTATGATTGATATAGAGATCTTGTAATAAAAGTCTGATAACACTTGGATATTGATTTCCCAAAAGATTAGATGAATATCAATAATATTCACATTAATGACGTAACAAGTTTGGGAAAAATGACCTAAAAGTAAGTCTTACATCAAACCAAAATAACAAAAATTTTGACAGTACTAAGACCTTAAAAGACTAACAAGTTCAAAGTCTTATCATAGACAGGAAACTAAAACTAGAGCTTTTACATAGACCTAAGTTATATCCAAAAGAGAAAGTCGAGTAGGCTCTATCTGCAACGAGAACCACTAGAATGCGTCCTTGATTCTATCAGACGGCACTCCATGTCTCTTATGCGCCTTTCAAATGTTGCCTGACGAGCTCGAAGTTCCCTGACTTCGGCTTGGGTTACAGTAAGGTCTCTCTGCGGGGCTGTATTCTTGTTCTGAGTTCTTTCATGAGCAGTTTCCAGATGGTGAAAACGAACAGCATTGACTCCCGCATCGGCATCAACTTTTATGATTCGGTTGATGGCTGCCCTATCCTGCTAATCATTACAAGAAACTCAACGGACCAGAATAGGCAGGGCTTTGTCTGCTGAGCCTCCCTCGCTCAGATTGTAAAAGCTTCGGTCTCCGTTGTAGGCTAAGGGTTGACCCTGTTCGTGACTCCATCTGTTCAAGTTTTTTCCCACATAGGTGTGGGGCCTTGAAATCCTGGACGAGGGTTAGGATTTGGGATTGGAGCCACCACGGGTAGGTTATTAACTTCTGGCTTGGAGTCAGAATTCTCTGGAAAGTCCTCTGCAAAGTCGTCATCCAATGGGATTGGATGCTTCTCTTCTGGCTCTGCATCGAGCCATCCACCATTGCCTTGGTGGGGAAGTACGGGTCGACAGGGAGATTGAATCCAACCATGTTATCTAAGCGAGAAAAGGGATGAAAGAAATAGTTAATAGACGTACTACTTAAGATAATTATAGGTTGAACTTTATCAGTTACTTCGATACTTACATAGTGTATACCAGTTACATGTAATCAAAAGAGGATAGAACTTCGAATAAGTGACCCTAACTCCAAATCCACAACCAAATATGGAACAGGAAATAAAGCAAAGATCACATATTCTAAGTCTATGACAACATAGTCACATATAACCTTAGTGTATCCACTCAGCAACTATTGACTTACTAGTAAAGAACTTTTTAGTTCTCAAATAAGTAATTATAGTAATACAAAATACTCATATAGTATTTTAAGTTTATGTTATGTTCTAAAGTTTTCATTGTAGTAGTGTTGGTAAGTTTTTAGACTTACTGCAACACCACAACCATTCCTAGGCACATGCTAAATACCTCTCGGAAAGATATAGTTTATCAGGCTATATCACTCCCAGATCTGATTATATGTCCCAAACCCTAATTATGTTGTCCAACAACCACAGTAATTTTGTTTTGTCATAGTGACACTAATTTTAGTATTGATGCAGGTATGTATACTTCGGTTAAATATTTATTATTTAAAGTATAAACTCTTGGTTAGAGTATTTTAATCCCGATGTGTTTATAGTTTGTATATCTTTTATGGGTTGATATACTCAAATCACTATGAGCAAAGCTCTGATAACAATCTGTCACACCCCAAAACCAGAACGACAGAAACGTTCTGGGGAGGAGGACATTATGTATAGTATCACAACAATGCATAATAGTAAACAAGCAACGACATCATCCATTGCATTAATAATATAATTTAATACAAGTGTGTTTTGTGTATAGTTTATAAGACACCAAAATGAATAATCAAAATAAAGACGAGTCTTAAAAGCTCCGTCTTCTCAAAACCTGGTCATCGGTACCTGTCTACTAGTGACTTGAGAATACAAGTTATTTTGAAAGCATAGATCAGCATTAAAGTTGGTGAGTTCATAAGTATTTTAGTGTCATTGTTTGTGTGAAAGTGTTTGTAAATGTTTGATGTAAATGTTTGTAAGTGTTTGTAGTAAATGTTTGTATCTCCTAGAAAATCCTATATTTTCAACTAAAATGTAGCCATCTAACAAGGCACGAATGTTCTGTATGTTGTTCTTTTGTAAAAGTGTGTATCATTCCCAAGTATGACTATCATTACCAAAATATAGTTTACATTACCGTCTATGTGAGAAGATCACAATGTGAATGCAATGGGAAAATAACAATGTATCGTAGTATTGTATATACGTAACTACCGATGAACTAACTACGTTAAACCAGTTTGTTAATTAAGGTAAAATGTGATGAGGTTGTAACCATACTTGATTGACTAGTAAAACACGACGATCAAAGACGTTGAAATGGTATGACATTTTTCACCTGTAGACCTGCAGATCCCACTGTAGCAAGAAGCAAGGTGTAGGACGGTCAGTCCCATATAGATCTATACACAAACTCATGCTCTCCCTCCAGGAGACTCTAGCTGCAAAATGTGACATAGCTGTAGATTGCCATGCCATGAGGTAGTGGCTCACATTAATGTTATAGTATTCTAGTGTTTGTATAGTATGCTCTATTGTATTGTATGTTCTCTCTAATTTAGTGTATAGTATGTTCTCTTTGTATAGTGTAGTGTTTGTTCTCTTAGCTTCTCATCATAGTATGTTTGTACTGACTCATGAATGAACTAAATCTTGTATGTTTCATTGTACTAGAAGTAGTGAGTACTAAACCTCTAAACTATACCTATTAGAGTGTACTAGTAACGTTGTTTAAATGATTATGTATGTTTGTACACCTTTGCTACCCAAAGGTGCTGAACTAATGTAAGAACTTTTATATCTATACATATATACATAATATATAACTAAGATTCAAATGAAAGTCGGACAAATAACCGGATACCCTATGTCCACAACCAAACAAGGAACGGGAAATAAAGTGACTTATCAGTCCTAAATCCTTTAAACCTTACTTATATAACTCTATCTATATAGACATGATTTTTTACAATACATAAGTTTTAAAAGAGTTTAATAAAGAGTTTAGCATATAAAAAGGGGTTTTAACCATTTGAATGGTTATTGATGACTTGATGTCAGTCTATAAAGTGTTTTGAAGTAGTTTACTTGATAAAATGGATGAAGTATAAGAAAATCCACTTGTTTGATAGTTATTAATCACATATGATTGATATAATAACTATAATAGTTCTACTTGTATTCCCCCCCCCCTATGATTTTTGACAATAAATAAGTTTTAAAAGGGTTTAATAAAGAGTTTAGCATATAAAAAGGGGTTTTAACCATTTGAATGGTTATTGATGACTTGATGCTAGTCTATAAAGTGTTTTGAAATAGTTTACTTGATAAAATGGTTGAAGTATAAGAAAATCCACTTGTTTGATAGTTATGAATCACATATGATTGATATAATCAGATATGTGATGAATTATTGAAGATATACCCAAAAAGATGAATTCCATGGATGAAATCAAAGGGTCATACTAGATCAAGAAGGCTAACAACTAATCAAATGGAAGAATGGCTTATATTTTTGAAGATCAAGGTGAAATGCTTGATGATAGTTGAGAGCGAAATGCCTTCTCTTGACTTGGAAATGTAAGAAATGACTAGAAGTGAAGGCATAACCCATATATGGGCATTCATTCATAGCCATATTGGGTGTACGGCCATACACTCATGTGTACAGTCGTACACTCCTCAGGAAGGAGTGGTTGGCTTGAATGAAACATGAAGAACCTAAGTAACTCATTTCTAAGCTCTATCTTTGAATGAACTAGGCCGAGATCCCTCAAACAGTCCCTAAACAATGGTAAAAGATATCAGCAGCATGTCTGACTTTGACTGAATTGAATGGTTGTACAAGATAGAAATATCGGGTTGTCATATTTATTAACACTAGTCAAATGTAAGAGTAAACTGTGTCCTACTCTTGTACATTTGAAATGGGTAAGTTGTGATGTTTTGGATAAAACAGAGACCAACTAAGGCCAATTGTGTGAAGTGTTTGTCATGATAAAGAATCCACACTCTCTCTTGAATATTTAGCACGGAAGTCTTATATGTGAAGAGGACAGTGGGAGTCTAAAGATCATAAAATAATTTCAAGATCTAACCAATAATAAAACTTGTAGTTTCTCACTAGCTCACAACTTGAGGTTTATAACCTATCGTGTTGAAAATTTTTCTATTTATGTGCCCATTCAAGTTAAAGTTGGCTTTGCATTTGTGTTCTGAGAGTTCTCAATTGGTTGCATAACAACTTGGAAGCAATGGCAGGCCCTTGTGCTTCCAAGTGGAAAGAAGTTAAGACTGCACAAGTTCAATCCATATGAGTTTGGATTTGTCACTAACCATGTCTTGTGATTATGGTTTTGACAAATTCACATGGATAGGAACACATACATAATACAATCTATGTGTCATAAGGTTTCTCTCTGATTCATCAAAATGATGGTGAGGAAACGATTTCACTAAGTAGATTTTTAATAGATAGCAATTATGTAATTTACATTCTGAAAGTCGTTAGTTGAGCGTGTGTGGTTAACCGGCACACTAACATGGACTTGTGAGGAATGGAAAAGGTCTAAATAATTCAGACTATGATTACGTCATCCCTTTTCATAGTCCTAAAATTTTTTTTGACACATATGTATGCTATCTAAGGAAAGGTGTATGATTTTGATAAAGTTTTTATCAAAGCATCTCATATCAGAAGTCTGAACTTTGGTAAGAAAGTTAATAAAGTATTGATTTCTAGAAGTCCAGCTGATTTCTTAGTACATGTCAAAACTAGTGGGAGCATAAGTGTTATGCTGATAATTCTCATATTAGTGGGAGCATGATAATTATGATTAGTGTTGCAAGTTAGCAATGTTAGTTGTAGAAAAAACAAAAGTTCAATTGGGAAAAGTTGTTTTGCTATAATTAAGGGAGAGAAAATTATACTTCATTTCAATTCTAAAAGCTTAGGTTGAGGTTTTAATCATCTTTAGTCAAGGATATATATATATATATATATATATATATATATATATATATATATATATATATATATCTCTATATATATATATATATATATATATATGGCTCAACATAAGGAAATTCTATATATGGGTCCATCATTTGCATTTTAAAATTCGATTATGATCACGATATCCCTTTTCATAATCTGAATTATGAGAACTTGGCAAATAGAAATAGAAATATTATAGTAAAAAGACTGGTCTAATATCATGTCCTTATGTGAGACATCATGAATCGTGTCCCATATGCTTCGGATATTGGATTGATTGCATGTACTATAATATCCATCCTTTCTAAATCTTTCCAAATGCTCAGGCATTAAGAGGGGAAAAGTCTAGAATTGGATATGACTAAAATGATTATGCAATTGTTGAGGACAATCTAAGGTTTACCAAAGATTGGTTTCTCAGGGATAGTTGGAAGTAGAGTGTTAATTTTGGAAGGACCATATTAACATATTCTGAAAAGAGGCAACTCTTGTTTAGAAGTGATAGTTAAAATGAGAATATGGAAATATTCCCATAGGTGGAAGTTATTCATTAAATCTATGTAAGATTAGGAAAACTTAATGTAAGAAGGATGTTCAAAGCAATGTACTTTGAATTTGAGACTTCGTTTCCATGGAATGATCTCCATTGGAATACTGTATAATGTGTGTTGACAAGTCATTGTGACTTTGTGTATAATCATTACAAGAGGATTATTGCATATAAGTTTAAAATCTAACAGATTTCGGTAAATGGCAGGAATTTGGAATTCTTGCATTTGCTGTAACGATTTGGGATTGTGAAATGAGAATCATTGGAATTATGTTCAATTGATCTTAACCACAAAGTAAAGATCATTAACAAACTTAGTATGCATACTTGGTGTATGGCATAATTAATGTTTGTAAAAACAAAGTGTGCATACTTGGTGTATGGCATCGCTAGTGTTTAGAAAACATAGTGTACATGCTTGGAGCATGGGACAACTGTTGTTTTAATTCAAGTACAAAGTTGATAGTTGAAACCGTATACAATGAATAATTTGTAATCAACATGGTGATAAATAAAAGGTGTTCTATTTATATTCATAAGTTCTAAGACCATATTGGATTATATTATTCTTGTGTTTCACTTTGCATGTTTTGACATCCAGGATAACTAGGTCGTTCTTCCTGAATGACTAAGTTATTCAAACCATCCACAGTCAGTCATATGTTGGAAGTAGATATAAATCAAGACTATCATGAAGCTGGTTTGTAGATGTCCAAGGTAGTGGACATAGCAAGATTTGTTGCAACATTCATGAGTGCTCATAAGTTCTGAGTATTGGATTAAACCCATGCTCATTTGACTCACTTCATGGATTTTATCACGAGTGATCATGAGACAATAATATCTTATATTCTTCAAACCTAGAGATATGAGTTTTTGCCTATGAGTTGGTTATACATTGATTGTACGAAAGCGCATTCGTAACTCGATGTTATAAAACGTTCCTTTGTGTATGATTCAACAAGTAGTAGAACAACCATATGATTCGAAGTTTATCCATTCCTTTTTCGCTTAAAGGGATAAAAGTGATATTTGTGGACCCCTCGATGATTTAGTGATGACACCATGAAGTGCTTGGCCAAGCCTAGACTGATTTGATTTGTTCAATTAGCCTGTCGTCATAAATCGGAAATCGAGAAACAACAAATGGACAGTGAGTATGATTATAAACCATGTCTTAGTCCATATCATATCTAGAATGGAGGAATATATGATCCTTTATCAAATGGACACGTCATTCATTTGTTCAGAGTTCGACATCAACTTTTAACAACTACGATTGCTAGTCGGGTTTTGGAGTCATACGCAATAATAGTTTTAGACTTATCCAAGTGCGAGACTGTTGGATTCATGTCTAAGTCCATAACTATAATTGGTATGTACTTGAGCCGATTGGCATGGTCCATTTGGGTTGCATGGCATTCGAACAATTGGGATAGACTTTTGTGAGAAAAGGATATTTATGATTTGTTAATATATTATAAGTTCTAATATATTAATATGAAATCATATTATTTAATTAGTATTGATCAAGAATTAATTTTGAATTAATTTTGTGATCAAAAGGAGACTAATTAAAATTGTGGGGATTGATTGTGTAAGTCATTCATTCTTATATATGTGGGCTTATGATCCATAGTTCTTCATGTTGGGTTAAACCCATGGAGTAACCCATGGATACTCCATGGAGCTTTTAACCCATGGAGCATGAAGAATATGGAAAGATATGAGTTACATGGTGTAACCATAATAGCCACCATATATAAGGACCCGATGGCTCAAGAAATTGGCACTAGTGTGTACACATGAGGGCTAGACAATTTGAGCATAGGAACCTTTTTTCTCCAGTTATTCCAAGTTGTTAGTGATGTTGTGAGAACCATTTGAGGTGTCACACTTGAGGCACTAGGCTCTTAAGCTCCATGGAATCAAGCTACATGAAAAGGTTTGTCTTCTAACTTGTTTATATTACCCAAGTATCAATGAGTTTATGCTAGTTAGAACAATACCATGAAAAATTGATATTTGCACGTATAATAGAGAAAACATAGATCCAAGGTATTTAGGGTTGCATGTACACCTTAGGAGTGTTAGAATTCTCAAAACCCTTCAAATATACTGCTCACTTCGAGGTTCGAGCTTATCGTGAGTCTCACGCCATACGAAAGCCTCGCAACCCCAGATCATGATGTGGTCCAAATTGGGAAATTTCTTAGTCCACATCTCGTGGGGTGTTTTGGCAACCTTTTTGGTAGGGACTAGATTTAGGATATGGGCGGTAGTCTCTAAGGAATGCCCACAAAATGAGATTGGTAGCGAATCTCGACTCATCATGGAATAAACCATGTCCAACAAGATTCAATTACACCTCTCAGCCACACCATTAAGCTCTACTGTTCTGGGAGGGGTCAATTGTGAGACAATCCCACATTCCTTAAGATAGTCAAGGAACTTTATACTATGATACTCACGACCTCGATGGGATTGAAGGATCTTAACGTTCCTGTCTAGCTAGTTCTCCACTTCCTCTTTAAACTCTTTCAACTTTTCAAAGGTTTCTGACTTATGCTTGATTAAGTAGACATAACCATATCTACTGTAATCATCCGTAAAAGTCACATAAAAGCGGTTAGCATCCCTTGTGGCAGTTTTGAAGTGTCCACACACATCTGTGTGTACAAGAGCCAACAAACCTTCACCCCTAGCATAGGTACCAGTGATGCGTGACTTTCATTTTTCCAAGTAAACAAGATTCACAACTATCATCTGACTTTAGGTCAAATAACTCCAAGAATCCATCATTTTGGAGTTATCTTATGCCTTTCTTGCTCACATGTCCTAGACGACAATGCCACAATGATGCTTTATCCAAGTTAGTGGAAGAATCGATACACAACACATTATTTCCTAGGTTATCTACAACCGGCACATTTTCATATACACCATCAGAAGGTAATGCTTTAAATAAAGAGCATTATTATAGAAATTATTCATACCACCACATTAATTATCAAATGAAAAAGTAAATCCTTGTTTGTACAAACAAAGAAAGGAGATAATATTTCTTGCCATTTTAGACGTGTAACAACATTTATTCAAATCTAATGTTAACCTACTACTTAGCAACAAAGAATAAACTCTAATCTTGGTGACAGGTGAAGCTTTCCTATTCCCCATGATTAAGTTTATCTTCCCATGCTCCACATTCCTACATGGTTGGGTTTAACTTTCCCATCCTTTACATCTTGCAAGTACTTTGGGCAATTTCGCTTCCAGTGCGCCTTTTCATGGCAATAGAAGCATTCAGCCTCTTTATGGTTGGCAAAAGGAGTGACAGAACCACCTTTGGTTCTACTTGAAGAGGAGCCATCAAGAGACTTTCCCTTGGCACCCTTGAAGGGCTCTTCCTCTTCTTCCCTCTACCTTGCCTGATAGCCAGAACAGGGGCGGCGGTAGGAGTGGTAACAACCGGTTTAATAGTGCAGGAACATGTTTTTGATAATGACATTAGGTGGAATTGGAGGATTTTGATCAGCTTCTCCCCCTTGTTACGGAGTGACCACATGCTCCGTAACACCCTAAATCTGACTTAAAATCTAAATAGCATGAAGAAGTTTAGTTGTCAAGTGATTCCGGATAGTGAGGGTGAGAACAGGATCATGAGTATTAACAACATTACTGACAATCGAGAGAACATCCCCAACACCGCTTTTAAGAACTGCTCGCTCAGTCTTCAGTGATGCAATCTCCTTCTGAGCTTGAGCAAGATGAGCAGTTCGGACACCCAAATGTAATATTAAGGTTATGACCCAACACAATATTTTATAACTTAGAAGAGGGCATAATCCAAGCTATAAAATATTTGAAGGTAGGTGAATGACGATTCACCAATTTCCACCATGAAAAACGAAATGAATTATTAGGTTTTAATTGGTTTTTGAAACTCCTGGTTTCTTTTGAGATTCATTGAACTTTTCAATGGCATTTTTCAATCTCGGTTGTGCCCTTCAAGTTATGTGACTGTGATGTCGAGGATCACAAAACTAGGTGTTAATAACCATTCAAATTACTTGGTACTCTGAATGTTTATCATCTAATCGATGTGACGGTTAACCACACACGCTCTGCTGATCTATGATAAACCTTAATCCACCCTTTGCCAACCTTGTTAACTCCAAGTTAGTGTAACGGTTAACAACACATGCTCCACTAACGACTTAAGTAAGGTGTAAAGTGTAATTTGATGAACTAGCACCAAATTCACATTTTCCTAAAGTAACTAACATTGAGAATTTATAAAACATTTAGTTACTTTATAATAATCATTATACTTTTAATGAGAATCAAAGTCATTGTCCTACCCGTTCGGGTAACGACCCTTCGCCAGTGAAGGAAGTGGTGGTTAAGAGTGGACACCCATTAACCTGCCATTTTATAGGCCTCAACCTTATACCCCCCCCCCTCTTATAGACCGGCTTCGTGAATGAGGCCTACTAACGGTAAAACAACTTGTTCTTATACATACATATATATATATACATACATATATATATATACATACATATATATATATATATATATATATATATATATATATATATATATATATATATATATATATATATATATATATATATAATTAACTTATAATATTAAAAAGCATACGTGTTGAATTTTAACTTTTAAAATTCTAGGGGTTGAAACTAAAGTTTTCTACAGTGACTTTAAATGTTCCAAAAATTGAGGGCAAGTTTTGTAACTATTATGTTGGGTTTAGAGTGTTGTTTCATATGGGCTTAATGTTGATATTTTAATTACCAGGTTTGGGCCTTTCTAACCGTGGTTTAAGCATTAGGGTTAGATTATATATTATGCATGCATGTATAGCTTTAAGGTGGTCGTTCCCATTAATAGATTTTGCATTGTAACCCTAAACACACCTCTATAGTAAAAGTTCATCATCGAGCTCTTCTGAGGTGTGAGATATTAATCATTCGATATCTTTTGATCCATCCTTGTGTTCTTTGATTGCTTCATTCCTATTTATTTGTTTTGAATCTATTGATCTAATAGCACAATAATCTCATCAATTGGTATCAGAGCAGGAGACTGTGTAATATATACGCATCTCTTCTGTTTGAAGAATCCATTAGGGTTTCCACTTTTATCAAATATATAAAAGTTGTCTTCTTCTTGTCGACGGTGTATCTGGTGTTCGATAAAACCCTAGTTTCAACTTTACAAGTCTGATTCAAGCTGATTAAAGGAAGAAGTTTTTCATTATGTCTCGCGATGATTCACAAGTCAATCCAATCAACGTCTCTAATAGTATAGTATCCACTACAAGGGTTCCCATTCTATATACTCAAGACTATGAAGTATGGGCGCATCACTTTGAAGACTACGTCGTTGGATCTGAAGAAAATGGCTATCATATCTAGGAAGAAATTACATTGGGTCCTTCTGTTCATTCTGGAACAAACAGAACAGTCAAGACTCAAAAGGAGTATAACCAACTCTTGGTGGATGTAGAGAAGATCCCTCAAGACGAAAAAGACAAGGTGTTATGCAACGTTAAAGCCATGAGAACGATCAGATTCGCTTTGCAAGCCGATACTTTCCGTTTAGTAAGTTCATGCACTACAGCTAAAGAAATATGGGATAGGTTGAAAGAATTATATTTGACTGATGAGGATCTAGAGCACTCGATCCAAACCCTATTGCTCTCTGAGTTCGGTGCTGTTGAACAAAAACCTGAAGAGAAACTCATTCAAACATTTGATCGTTTCAATCATCTGATTAGTAAGATGATGAAGCATCGTATTATTGAAAGGAAGGTGATCGAACGAAAAAGGTCACATTCATGAATGGCTTAAGATCCGAATGGAGGGCAGTGGTCTCGACTGTGAAGGCACATGAACAATTTAAATCTTACTCACTGGCAAAAATAATGAGTATACTCAAATCTCATGAAAGCGTGGTGACTAAGGAAGAGAAGGTAGTTTCGGGTGTGTGGGTTCTCTAGCCCTTGTTTCTAAAAGCAAGAGTGTGGTAGACGAAGTGGAAGAAGTTGATATGTCAGAGTGCAATCTGACTAATGAAGAACATGCATCGATGGTTACAAACCCAAAGAAGTTTGCTCGTAAGAAGTTTTGGATTAGGTTTCTAAGCTCATAACTATTATGGGATGTACTTGACTCGATCAGCATGGTCCATTTGGGTAGCATAGCATCATGCATTTGGATAGACTAAAATGAGAGAAATAACACTTAAGGATTATTAATATATTATAAGTTCTAATATATTAATAGTATTATTTAATTAGTATTGATCAAGAATTAATTTGATATTAATTAAGTGATCAAAAGAAGACTAATTAAATATATGTGTTGATTGTGTAAATCACTCATACTTGTATATTGGGTTAATGTTCCATGGATTATCAAGTTGAGCTAAAACCCATAGGATGCTCCATGGTGTCTTTGAACCCATGGGTCATGGAAATGAAGAGCCATGTCAAATTAGGGTTTACATGGTATAACTCTAATTATGATACACTATATAAGCAACATGTTGTAGACCAAAATCAGCACTAGTGTAAGAAACAAGAAGGCTTAGCCGATTTTAGTAGTGTGAAATTTCTCTCAAGTTTATTCCAAGTGCATTTGGTGTTGTGTGAGACATTTGAGGCATCACACTTGGGGTGCTAGGCTCACAAGGTTCTCAAGGAATCCAAAGTACTACAAAGTATGTATTTCTAGCTATCTTTTATGATTAAAAGTTCCCTTGTATGCTACATAGGTTAATAACCTTGGAAAAACAATTTTGCATGTATCATAGATAAAACATAAATCCAAGGTTTCTAGGGTTGCATGTACACCATAGAAGTGTTAGAATGCTCATAACCCATTAGTGGTATCAGAGTCTAGGCTTGTTTTCTTGTTATACTTGAAAATTTGGCTAAGAATTGAAGTTTGTATGTTGTCTGGATAGCAGACTCGCAGAGTTCATGAAGGGACTCGACGAGTCTAAGAGAAAACTCATCTAACTCACCGAGTTGGTTCGTGCATCGACGAGTTGGACCCCCAGACAATATATCTTCGACTGTTTTAGCTGGAATTTGACTAGGAACATTACCCTAAGCTGTTTTTCAACTTATAAACCTGTTTTTGGTGTGGTAACGTTTTTGTTAATCTGATTTCTAAAATAATTATCAATAGATTCATGTTTTGTATTAGTTTAATGGCTAGGCTAATTAAATGAAATTTTTTTATTAAATTATCATGTTCTTATGAGTTGCTTAGGTTAATAGAAAAGTGTTGTGAAATTGTTGTTTTCAATCCAAATTAATCTAAGAGTTGATTCTAAAATTTGTTTTTGTAACTTGTCCTCAAGTTATATGAAAAGTCACATTTAAGATTCATAAAACTTATAAATATTTCCATAGGTTATGAACAAAGAAAAGTCATATTCTTTTAATAGTTTAAAGTCTTCCATAACTTGTCCTCAAGTTATGCAACTTGAAGAGTTTTTGGATTAAAACTACTTTAAACACATAAGTTATGGAATTGAATAGTTTTGAATAGTTTGAAAACTTGCCATCAATTTTTTGGAATTTGAAAAGTTTTACCTTATGAATACTTTAATTCCAAGTTAAGCCCTTAGAATTTTAAAAGTTAAAATTCAACCCTTATACTTTATAATATTATAAGTAAATAATATTTATATATATGTATAAGAGTAAAGTCGTTTTTACCATTAGTAGGCCTCATTCACGAAGCCGACCTATAAGGGGGGTTATAAGGTTACTGCCTATAAAATGGCAGTTTAATGGGTGTCCACTCTCACCCACAGCTTCCTTGACTGGTGGAGGGTCGTTAGCCGAACGGGTAGGACAAGGACTATAATTCTCCCTTCATTAAAAGTATTAATGATAAATACTAAGTAACTAAACTCTTATTAATACCCAATCTTAGTTACTGAGGAAAATGTGAATTTGGTGCTAACCCATGAAATTACACTTTGCACTTTACTGAAGTCGGTTAGTGGAGTGTGTGTGGTTAACCAGCACACTAGCTTCATTCAACAAGGTAGGCAAAGGGTAACTTAATGTTTATGATAGTATCGGTGAAGCGTGTGTGGTTAACCGACACATCGATTGAAGGGTAAAAATTAAGGGTACCAAGTATATTTGCATGGTTATTCACACCTTGTTTTGTGATCCTCGACATCCCAGTCACACAACCTAAAGGGGACACTCGAGATTGAAACATGCCATTGAAAGTCAATGAATCTCAAAAGATCTAGGAGTTTCAAATCCAATTAAAACCTAATAATTTATTTCGTTTTTCATGGTGGAAATTGGTGAATCGTCATTCACCTACCTTCAAATATTTTATAGTCTGGATTACGACATCCCTCTTCCAAGTTATAAAATATTGTGTTGGGTCCTAGCCTTAATATTTCATATTGGGTGTTATATTAGGGATTTAAATCAACTAACATGGACTTATCCCTTTGTAGATGTCTGGTTCAGACAACAACGATCTTCCCACATCTTATGGAACAAGCTTTCCTAATGAAGATGACTTCATGTGTTTGGCTCATGGAAATCATACTTCTCTTCCTCCTCCTCCTCCTCCAATTATTCTCCCTGGCCCACAAGCTTAAAGACTTTAAAAGATCAAGATCACTCAAGCACTGCTCGCAATGAAACATGAATATGGAAGACATATGTGCACTCATGTCTTAGGAATGAAGTCACACATTGACAGGTTGAGAATGTTGGGTGTCATTGTCCCATGGAAGTTGGCTATTGACTGGGTTCTTCAGTCACTTCATGAGTCATATAGTAAGTTGATTAAAGACTATTATGTGACAGATCACAACATGGCCCTATTAGATCTTTCTTATTTGCTTATTGATGCTGAATCAAAAATGATTTGGCGCAATAGTCAGGCAAATATGGTTAGAATGTCTGCTTCTCAAACTTTCATGGACATGGACAATAGTAACAATGGAAGTCTAGAAAAGCTTTCTCTTCCTAATGGAAAGGGATCGGCCTTGGTCAACCTAGTTGACCGGAAGGTAATGAGAAAGTCTAAGTCTGGAATAGCCTTTTGCACCATTCCCGAAGAGTCTATATGTTTTCATTGTGAAGAAAAAGGGCATTGGAAGAGAAGCTGCCCTAACTACCTGAGGGATCTGAAATGAATCAAAATTTTTGACTTTGATTCAGGTAAGTCCACTATCTAACTCTGTTAAGGTCCTAATTGTTGATTATCAATACATGATGTGACTAAGTTAGATTTTTTTGTTTGCCAGGATTAAGCAAAGGAAAGGAAACTTAAATAAAGAGTATGTTGAATCTGATTGCGAAGATGGATTTCTATCGCATGGTTGAAGATCCGATTTTTGAGCTACTACTTAGGAGTTATGATAGATTGCTATGAAATACGTCATAGCATAGTTTCATTTAAAGTTTCATTGTAAGGAAAAGTTTTTCTGCATTTTTATAAATAAATAAAATTTTGATTTTATTTTAGTTTATATCTCCTTGCAATGACTTTTATTGAAAATTGATCTTATTATGTTTCTAGCAATAATGGAAATATGAATTTGATTCTTTCATTTGTGGTAGTGTCTAAATTTACCAAATAAGGAAAGCTTATCATCATCCAAGTTTTTAGTTGGATAGAAACTTGGAATCATACAAGTTGTACAGTATGATGAATGAGAACTTTCAGCTTTTGAAAAATTAAGACTAGTTCCTTGTTCACATGTATATGTGAGTCAAGTGAAGGACTAAGGGATCGAGTACACATTCTTGTGCGTTGATCAAGGTCCACCACAAAAGGTTGATAAGACTATTCGTCATGATTTACTAAGGTTTAGTAAATATGGTTATACTTACAAGTTTATGTATAATTCTAAAACATTGGAAAAATTTTCAGTGAATGGCAAGACAGATGAGAAGAATCAAATTAGGCAGAAGAATAAAAGTTTCTCAAATCTGAAAATATGGGAGAGTACTTTAGTATCATGTTTTGTGTTCATCTTAATGATTAGGAAACCATGACACAATTGGTCCTCTAAAGACATCTTAGTGCATTCATATGGCTAAGAGAGGAATCAAGAATTTCTGAAATGGTTAAATCAAGAAGATGAGTCATACTTTGTTCCGAAAACAATTCTTAGAGTCATACTCCAAGATTGTAACTTGAGTAACATATCTTAAAGAAAGGTTTATAACGCTAGTCAAATGTAAGAGTAAAGTGTGTCCCACTCTTATACATTTGAAACTGGTAAGTTGTGATGTTTTGGATAAAACAGAGACCAACTTAAGGCCAATTGTGTGAAGTTCTTGTCTTCATAAAGAATCTGCACTATCTCTTGAATATTTGGAAAGTGGGTTCTATACGTCAAGAGGGCAGTGGGAGTTTTAAAGATCTTGGAAATACTTCCAGATCTAATCAAGAAGGAAAAATCTATAGTTTATCCCTAGCATATGACTTGAGGTTTATAACCTATCATGTTGACATATTCCTATCTTTGTGCCCATTCCATTTAAAGTTGGCTTTGCATATGAGTTCTGAGAGTTCTCAATTGGTTGCATAACAACTTGGAAGCAATGGCAGGCCCTTGTGCTGCCAGGTGGCAAGAAGTTAAGATTGCACAAGTTCAATCCACATGAGTTTTAATTTGTCACTAACCTTGTCTTGTGATTATGGTTTTGATAAATTCATATTGATAAGAACACATACATGATAAAATCTAAGTGTCATAAGGTTTCTCTCCGATTCATGAAAATGATGGTGAGGAAACGCTTTCGCTAAGTAGATTTTTAGTAGATAGCAATTGTCATATTTGCATTCTCAAAGTCGTTAGTGGAGCGTGTGTAGTTAACCGGCACACTAACATGGACTTGTGAGGAATGGAAAAGGTCTAAACAATTCAGACTATGATTACGTCATCCCTTTTCATAGTCCTGAAATTTTTTTGACACACATATGTGCTATCTAAGGAAAAGTGTATGATTTTGATAAAGTTATATCAAAGCATCTCGTATCAGAAATATGAAATTTGGTAAGAAGGTCAACAATGTATTGATTTCTAGAAGTTCAGCAGATTTCTGAGTACATGTCAAAGCTAGTGGGAGCGTAATCTTCATGCTAATAATCATCATGCAAGTAGGAGCATGATAATTATAATAAGTGTTGCAAGTTAGCAACGTTAATTGTAGAAAACAAAAGGTGTCAATTAGGAAAAAGTTGTTTTGCTATAAATAAGGGAGAGGAAATTATACTTCACTTCAATTCTAAAAGCTTAGATTGTGATTTTAATCATATTTAGTCAAGGATATATATATATATATATATATATATATATATATATATATATGAATTTCATGTTGGAATGGCTCAACATAAGGAAATTCTATAGATGGGTCCATTATTTGCCTTCTAAGATTCGATTATGATTACGACATCCCTTTTCATAATCTGAATTATGAGAACTTGGCAAATAGAAATAGAAATATTATAGCAAAAGACTAGTCTAGTATCATGTCTTTATGAATCGTGTCCCATATGCTTCGGATATAGGATCGATTGCATGTGCTATAAGATTCATTTGTTCTAAATTTTCCAAATACCCAGAGCATTAAGAGGGGAAAATTACTATCACTGGATATGACTATTTTGATTAAGCAATTGTCGAGGAAAATCTAAGGATTACCAAAGATTGGTTGCTCAGGGACAGTTAGAAGTATAGTGTTAATTTTGGAAGGACCATAATGACATATTCAGAAAAGAAGCAACTCTTGTTCAGGAGTAATAGTCAAAAGGGGAATATGGAAATGTTCCCATAGGTGGAAGGTATTCATTAAATTTGTATAAGATTTGGAAACTTAATGCAAGAAGAGTGTTCAAAGGCAATGAACTTTGAATATAAGACTTCGTTTCCATGGAGTTGATATCCATTGGAATAGTCTGTAATGTTTGTTGACAAATCTTTGTGACTTTGTGCATAATCATTACAAGAGGACCAATGCATATAAGTTTAGAATCTAACAGATTTAGGTAAATGGCAGAAATTTGGAATTCTTTCATTTGCGGTAAAGATTTGGGATTGTGAAATGAGTATCACTGGAATTATGTTCAATTGATCTATTTCACACAGTAAAGATCATAGAAATACCATAATGTGCATACTTGGCATATGGGATGACTAGTGTTTAGAAAAACATAGTGTACATGCGTGGAGCATGGGACAACTATTGTTTTTAATTCAAGTATAAAGTTGATAGTTTGAAACAGTATGCAATGCATGATCAGTAATCAATATGGTGATAAATAAAAGATGTTTTATTTATATTCATAAGTTCGGAGACCATATTGGATTCGATTATTCTTGTGTTTCACTTTGCATGTTTTGACTTCCAGAATAACTAAGTCGCTCTTCCTGAATAACTAAGTTATTCAAACCATCCAGAGTCGGTCATATGTTGGAAGTAGATATGAATCAAGACTGTCATTGGTTGGATTGTAGAGGTCTAAGATGTTGGACAAAGTGGTGCTACAACACTCATTAGTGCTCATAAGTTTTGAGTATTGGATTCAACCCATGCTCACTAGTATCACTTCATGGAATTTATCTCGAGTGATCGTGAGATGGTAATATCATATAAGTCTTAAAACCTAGAGATATGACTTGTTGCCTATGAGTTGGTTATACAGTGATCGTACGAAAACGCATTAGTAACTCGATGCTATAAACATGCCTTTGTGTATGATTTAACGAGTAGAAAACCAAGCATATGAGTCGAAGTTTATCTATTCCTTATTGGATTAGAAGCAATATCTGGGCCCCTCGATGATTTTCTGTTGACCCGTGTACCGGGCCCGGTCAGAACTAAGTTTATCTATTCACTTAAGTTCTATGTCAAACAAATCGGAAATCGGGAAACAAACTGTTGGACAATAAGTAAGAGATTGTTCCATGTATTTGTCTGGTTGATATCTAGAACAGTGGATTATATGATCACTTATCTTAAATGGAATATCATCATCATCTCAGTTCTACGAGACCTTGAAAGAGCTATGATTGCTGATCGGTTCCTGAAGTTATTCTTGTAGATATAGTTATTAGACTTATCCAAGTGGGAGACTGTTAAATTAGGTGTCTAAGTTCCTAACTATTATGGGATGTACTTGACCCGATCAGCATGGTACATTTGGGTTGCATGGCATCATGCATTTGGATAGACTAAAATGAGAGAAATAATGCTTAAGGATTATTAATATATTATAAGTTCTAATATATTAATAGTATTATTTAATTAGTATTGATCAAGAATTAATTTGATATTAATTAAGTGGTCAAAAGAAGACTAATTAAATGTATGGGTTGATTATGTAAATCACTCATACTTATATAGTGGGCTAATGCTCCATGTATTATCAAGTTGGGCTAAAACCGATAGGATGCTCCATGGTGTCTTTGAACCAATGGGTCGCAGAAATGAAGAGCCATGTCAAATTAGGGTTTCCATGGTGTAACCCTAATTATGACACACTATATAAGCAACATGTTGTAGACCAAAATCGGCACTGGTGTAAGAAACAAGAAGGCTTATCTGATTGTAGTAGTGTGACATTTCTCTCAAGTTTATTCCAAGTGCATTTGGTGTTGTGTGAGACATTTGAGGCATCACACTTGGGGTGTTAGGCTCACAAGGTTCTCAAGGAATCCAAAGTACTACAAGGTATGTATTTCTAGCTACTTTTATGGTTAAAAGTTCCCTTGTATGCTAGATAGGTTAATTTCCTTGGAAAAACAATTTTGCATGTATCATAGAGAAAACATAGATCCAAGGTTTCTAGGGTTGCATAAAAAGCATAGGAGTGTTAGAATGTTCATAACCCATCAAAAAGTTCCCTGTCAATAAGAACCGAAACTTGAAGGTAAGTTATAGCTATGAAAAGACGAAAGTGGATATCAAGAACACTACTCAGAAGGACGATGAGAAGAAGGGGAACAAGCTTGTGGCAGATTCAGGATAAGACTGCAACTACTGTCACGACAAGAACCACTTTACTAAGGATTGCATGCTGAGAAAGATGTACTACAAAAAGGATGATGAAGATGACGAAGCTTACCACATGAGAAAGTTGGAGGAGATAAAGAAGAAGAAAGCAACTAACGTTTCTATGAATGCTTTAATAGTGCAGGAACATGTTTTTGATAATGACTTTGGGTGGAATTGGAGGATTTTGATCAGCTTCTCCCCCTTGTTGCGGAGTGACCACAGGTTTTGTAACACCCTAAATCTAACTTAAAATCTAAATACCAGGAAGAAGTTTATTTGTCAAGTGATTACGGATAATGAGAGTGAGAACAGGATCATGAGCATTAACAACATTATTGAGAATCGAGAGAACATCCCCAACACTGTTTTAAGAAATGCCCAGTCAATCTTCAGTGATGCAATCTCCTTCTGAGCTTGAGCAAGATGAGCAGTTCGGACACCCAAATGTAATATTAAGGCTAGGACCCAACACAAAATTTTATAACTTAGAAGAGGGCATAATCCAAGCTATAAAATATTTGAAGGTAGGTGAATGACGATTCACCAATTTCCACCATGAAAAACGAAATGAATTATTAGGTTTTAATTGGTTTTTGAAACTCCTGGTTTCTTTTGAGATTCATTGAACTTTTCAATGGCATTTTTCAATCTCGATTGTGCCCTTCAAATTTTGTGACTGGGATGCCGAGGATCACAAAACAAGGTGTGAATAACCATGCAAATTACTTGGTACTGTTAATGTTTATCACCTAATCGATGTGTCGGTTGCGCTCCACTGATCTATGATAAACCTTAATCCACCCTTTTCCAACTTTTTTAAATCCAAGTTAGTGTAACAGTTAACCACACACGCTCCGCTAACGACTTAAGCAAGGTGCAAAGTGTAATTTCATGTACTAGCATCAAATTCACATTTTCCTAAAGTAACTAAGATTGGGAATTTATAAAACATTTAGTTGATTTATAATAATCATTATACTTTTAATGAGAATTAAATTCATTATCCTACCCATTCAGCTAACGACCCTCCACCAGTTAAGGAAGCGGTGGTTGAGAGTAGACAGCCATTAACTTATAATATTATAAAGCATATGGGTTGAATTTTAACTTTTAAATTCTAGGTGTTGGAACTAAATTTATCTAAAGCGACTTTACACGTTCCAAAACTTTATGGAAAGTTTTGTAACTATTCAAAACTTTTCAACTTCATAACTTATGAGTTAATGGTTTATTAAAATGAAGACTCTTCATCTTATGTAACTTATGTGTTCTTTAATGGATTTTAAAAGAAAGACTTTTGGTAATCCATAACTTGAAGACAAATTATGGATTCTATTAAAAACATTTAGATCAAGAATTAAACTAACAAACAATTTAAAAATAATTCCTATGATCTAACAAACTCATAAGTGTATGAACATTCATATCAACAATTTCAAGAATTATATAAACACATATAAAACTTGAAATTTTCATAATAACCATTGTAAATGGATTAGCATAATCATTACCACATCAAAAAACAGGTTTTATAATTCCAAAACGGTCATACCCCCAAACGAGAACATCGGAAACGTTCGGGGGCGGATGACGTCATCTAAGTATCGCAACAGATGCATTATAGTAATTAAAGTACAGCCAACCATTTGCATTAACAAATATAATTTTACATAAGTATTTTAAACATTACATATTCTAGCATCAAAGAAAATACAAAGGTCAACAGGAGTCGTAGTCTAGTGCTACGTAGTCTTCTCAAAACTTCGGAGGTGTACATGTCTACTAGAGTCTTGAGAATACAAGTAAGTTTTGAAAGAGTATCAGCATAAAGGTGGTGAGTTCATAAGCATTTTTGTTTTAGGAAATCAGTTCTTGGTTGTTTTGAAAAATGCAATATCTTTCTCAGAAAATTTCATACTGTCCGGTGAAATTAATATATAAACCATAACAAAAATGACTCCTTCATATCAGTTGAAAGTGTTCCTCAAGAAAATCCCATATTTTCTTATAAAAAGCATGATTATACCCATTTCTTTTATGGTTTCTTGGTTTATACTAGTTATGTATAAACCAATACCAGATAGACAGTTCACTTTGTCGATCTGCCCTAAACCCACAACCAAGCAAGGAACAGGGAATAAGGCAGAAAGCATGCATTCCACAGTCTATCAGGTATTCTTCATACATAACTCAGATGCATAAACTAAGGAATCATGGAATCAATAATGAAAGTTTGTTAGTTGAATGATAGACCATCTGTTCTTAAAATACTGATGATTACCTTGGTAAATCCTTTAATTCCCATGAGTGAAAACTATTGAATTACTCATTTTAAATCAGAAAGTATAAGTATCTACCATACTTATATAGGTTATGCACAGTTTTTTTTTTTAAAACCCTGGCTACCACTAGTAAGAGGTTGAGTCTGGGAATACGTAAGGTTTTAGCTTTAATGGTTCCAAAATCGTAAGGTATCAGCACTACACTTATATTATAAAGGCAATTATATTATTAATATTACATAAAAGAATCGTACGATTGGTGTGTTTTATGACCGTACTTAAACTTGATACGACATGAAACAGACGCCGATATTTTTTATGACATTTGTCACCCATAGACCTGCCGGTCCGACTGTAGCTAGCAGCAAGGTGCAGGATAGTCAGTCCCGTATAGATCTATACTCAAAAGCCACGCTTTCCCTCCAGGAAAATTTGGTTCATAAGGGTAGTCCTCTACTTAGTTAATGTTGTAAGCACCCAAGGATGTGTCTCCCAATTAAGTTATCGACTTTACGAATAATAATACAGGAAAACCCTTTTTGATAATGCATATAACTTTATAAAACAGTATCCTAGGTTTTTTTATGATTCGTAGGTTCATTTCCTTAGTTTTGAAAACAGCTTTTGCATGGTTCAGATTTTAACGCGTTGTGGAAAAACTGATTTCTAGATTCACCGTATATTGTAAACAGTAATATATTAAATGAAATAATATATTTGAACATAATAATTCTTGTGCTTTTACTTGTATCCCCCCCCCCCCCCCCCGAAAACATTTAAAACACATAGAAAAATGTAGGGGTATGAACTCACCTTGAGGGGATGGTTCGAACGAAGATCGGTATGAGATGCTGAGTGCCTAGTGAAGCCTTGAACACAATTAGATCCTATTTAACATGTAATAACACATATATGAGTAAAAATTTAGGGTATTTCACAACTAGACATAACGGGAAGCCAATCTAGGGACTTGGAAACACTTGAACTAAGTGTAAAAATCACATGTGATTGAGTGAGGGAGGTGTACGGCCACTTTGAGGGTGTGTACGGCCATGGGTGTGCGGCCCATGAGTGTACGGCCGTACACTCATGAAGAGGGGTGCTTTTATGGCGTTTCCAAGTCTCTAACTAGCATCCAAGGAGCGTTTTAGTTCCTATGCTTAGTTGAAATGCGAGTTTGAGGCCTAAAATGATCATCAAAGAGGGGTTTACGGTTCTAGGAAGTGTGTGCGGCCGTACAAGGGTTGTGCGGCTGTACACACTTCATGTTTATGCCAAATTTGTCGATTTTGAAATGAATCAAGGCTACGGTCACGTCCAACTAGAAGATAGGGGACAAATTCTGAACTTGGAGGGCGTTTAAGGTGTGTACGGCCACCCTTATGAAGGTGGGCAGCCGTAAACCTTCAAGGGATAAAGAACATGATAAAATTTGATGAATTAAGGCTTAGATCAAGCTAAATGATGGAATAATCACTTTTTTGAAGCCTTTGGATGGTCCTTAGATGAAGATTCTAGAGAGAGAAAGTAGTGTGCAACCAAAAGAAGAAAAGAATGAAGGAAGGGGTCTCCTCATATATACAAAGGTGGGTGTGCGGTCATGGGGGTGGGTGTACAGTCGCACACCTGTGTGTACGGCCGTACACTCCTCCTAAGAATGTGTGTGGCCTGAGTTTGCTACTATACGACTTGATAGCACATCCCTAATCTCTACCTTGGTTGTACTCAAGCTTAGATGTAACAACCCGTTATTTTAGGTCAATGTAACGGCTAAAGTTCGATTCTTGTAACCTCTTTGTAAACTAATGAGAATATCATCGAAAATGAAATGTTCAAATACTTCTGTTTAAGTAAACTATGTGGTAGATATCGTGATAAGGTTTCCAAAAATATAAAGAACACTAAAATTCGAGTTATAACGAAGGAGTTATGACCAATCAAAGATTCGTAACGCTACCGGTAAAGCGCTGTTAAGCATAAAACGAGAAATTTCAATAAGATACTTTTCAACCTTAGGTGTCTAAATGAAAGTCATAGATATCCCAAAACCGTGAACTTACATAAAAAGAACGCCCCAAATCTGAATTCGTATGATGAAGTTATGATTTTTCGAAGTTGCTGACCTATCAGTAGACAGCTAAAAACTCAAAATAGAGATCGGGCGGTCTTTAGCTGACACAATCTAAACAAAAGTTGAAGACCCCGACAATAGGAGTACAACAGTAAAAAGTCTGACGAAAATGGACATCAGATGAAGGAGTTATGGAATTTAAACGGACTTTTCCAGGCCCGGCCTGTTAAAAATAATATAATAAAAATAAATTCAGAATTAGCCGACGGAGTCTAAACAAGAGTTGTAGAGCCTTTTCACGCCTACGCGTGCATATATAGAACGTCGAAATCGGAGCTCGTACACGAAAGTTATGGATTTTACAAGTTTGGGACACAAAACCCGAGGTTGACTCAGCCTCACGATGTGAGGGGACCATGCTCATGAAGTGAGCTCATGACTGATGAGTTCCAGCGTCTCAGCCACGTCAACTCGTCAAAGAGGATCATGCTGACTAAGCCTCACGATGTGAGACCCTTAATCAGCCCTTATAAATTGAAGCTTAAGGGTGTCGGGTTTGGTCTCTTTCCATCTAAGTGTCGTTACTCTGCGTGATTACCTCGATAAGCCTTCCCGAAGCCCTGGTTTTTCATACTCGAGTCCCGAAGGAAGTTCTATACTCCCGAGATCCCCGAGAATCCCGAGATTTCAACTCTCTCTAGTCGAAGTTCTGCTCGATTCTTCTCTCGACTACTTCAAAACATCCACTTCAATCAAGTGAGTTCATACCCCTTTTATACACCTTCAAATACTTTATAATGTACTTTTAATACATTTCGGGGGAGAATACATGTAAACACCCGGTTAATCCCGAGTGAAAACGTGAAAACTCTTGTTGTACCTTGCATGCACCAGATTTATACAACATGCATAGTATCCAAGGTAGCCATCCTTGTTAAACCATTTTATGCATTCAAAGAACCTATGATTTATGGTTTGTCAAACATTGTGAAAGAGGATAAACATTGCATACAAAACTATCACTTTAATACAGACTTAGTTGAGAATCCGTGAGACGATTACATCTTCAATGCTACCTTTTTGTTAAAAGGTACTACCTAAAGTCCTGTCTATTATAACCAGAGTCTCCCATTTGGAGAGCGTGTCAAATGTGTATAGATCTATACGGGAAGTCATGATCTCGCGCCCCGACTGTTAGCTACAGTCCTTTGGGTGACAGTTTGTCATAAACGTTTCAACGCCTGAAGACCGTCGCCACAGGCATATTTTGTTTAGTATGGTTATAAAACTCACCGGATAGACAATTATTATGGTATTCTGATTTTATGAATGAGTAGCTATTAAAACTATTCTTCATCTAACGAGTGCGATCTTCTTATAGCTTTATTATATAAAACTATGCCACAACCTTTTAAGCACGTCAGCTGCTTGCGATTTTCGGTCTTGGACATTAGAGACTGCCTGTTACTTTAGGAAAATAAGGGATTTTCCTGTATCCAAAACAATCAACTAATAGGAAAATAAGGGATTTTACTGGTGCATCTATTTACAATTCACAACACGAACATAAATATGCATTTCATACTTTTATAAGAAAATAATGGATTTTTTTGGAAAACGCACGAACTTTGGTATGGCATACATTTTCTCAAAACCGCTTATGAACTCACCAACTTAATTGTTGACACTTTTTCTTTGAAATAACTTGTATTCTCAGGGAACCACTAAGCAGGTTTGGAAATCATCTTTTGGGATTAACATTATGGCATTAATGACTTCTTTTGAAACATGTTACTGTATTTATATTTTGAATATGTAACAACTATGATTATGTAAACACTTTTAAATGATTCTTTATTTGGTGGTGTGTACTTTCCTTACTATGCAATTGTTATGATATTGAATATGACATCCTATGCCCCCGAACATTTCCGCCGTTCTGGTTTGGGGGTGTGACAGATTGGTATCAGAGCATTGTTTATAGTGAATTAAGTATATCAAAACTGTTTTTGGTATACAACTACAAACGCAATTGGGCAAAAACACTCTGAGTAAGAGTCATACTTTTAAAAATTAAATTTATTTAATTTTTGTAAAGTAGGCATGCATTCATTTCATATTAATAACAATGTCATAAATAGATCAATATAGAAGTATTATAAATAAATTGTGCAGTGCAGGTGTGCCTTGGGACATGTAATTGGAACTGGGATGAATATAGCTTGATCAACTATATTTGTCCGAGAGCCGACTAACGTATGCCAGGGAGTGCCTGCAGTAGACAACAAATTTAAAACTTACCAAGAGCATATCATTAAGAATACTATGGGAGTATTTGGGTATCTTCAACCGTCAAGCTAAAGAGTAAATTATTTTCATGCTTTAGCTTATAATCAATTCTTAACCTTATTCTCGTATAGACTTAATGGTTGGATTCCATCACACCGGCGACCCCTACTACCCCAACCAAGGTAATGGGGGATGGATTGAATACGACCCCGAGGAGGAGCCCACGGAAAACAAGGAAGAGGAAGATTCAAATAGCTCAGCCTCAGAGCCTAAGGTAATGAATCCGCCAGCCGTCCGACCTCCATCCGTTCAACCTCCTTTCAGGATGGGATTTCAAGGACCAACTCTCGTCTGAGGAAGCCACATCCAATATTGGAGTCAGCAGCAAGGACTGCATCCTCCTTACGGAATGTGTCGGGACTTCTACGATGTCAGTGGAGGAAGTTCAGCTGATCGAGTGCTCCCAGTTATGGTAGGAAAACTTTCCAATCAGGCTTATCAATCCGGATTCTAAGCAAACCGGATTCACGAGGTTGACATGAGGATGGAGATAACGCAGCTGATATCTGACGCCTTGACATGCCACAAGGGAATGCTCAACTCCACACCAACTCTCTCCAAGAGCAAATGACTACAGCTCTCTCCGAAATGAGAGATTTGAGGGAGCAACAAGCTGCCTTTGACAGGCGTCTCATAGGAGCCAAGCAATCAGATGCGGAATCGAGCTCCAAGCGCAATCCGTGCCGCAAGTAGTGCTCGCCTAACTCCTAATTTTTTATATAGAATAGGACCATCGGCTAAAAGTCTTACTTTCTTTAACGTTCTGTAATTGGAGACCTTTAGAAAGGTCAATTTTGTTCTAACTTTGGATGTAACACAACCATATGCTTAATATATATTGGCCATATCTCTTTCATGTGTTAATTCTGTGCATTTCATTCGTGTTCATGAGTTTATCCATTGTTATTCAAACTGCATTTGTGAATCAAACTCAAAGCCCTGTGTAGGTCAAACCAAAATTTTAAACTATTAAAGATAGTTAACTCATTATCATTCAACCCTCGAGAACCAAAACTAACGATCTTTCATTTTTAATTCTTGGCAGCACGATCCCTCCTCGTCCAAACCTAAGACCCAAGTCGAGCACGATACCAACACCACCTCCACCACCAACTTATGATCCGACTATGGTCGAGGCTGCTATCACAGTAGCAATAACTGCCGCCCTCTCTCAAATATACTCCAACGGAAACGGAGGAGAAGGAAGCAGCATGAATCATTCCAACCATGGCACTGGTCATGGTCAAGTAAGGGAATGTACTTACAAGGAGTTATCCAACGCAAAGCCAAAAACCTTTAATGGCACGGAGGGAGTCATTGCCCCGATGCAATGGTTCGAAAAGACCGACACGGTCTTTGAGATCTGCTCTTGCCAAGAAGCGAGCAAAGTCAAGTTTGTCGCTTGCACCCTCACTTATCAAGCCCTCACCTGGTGGAAAAGCCATGTGAAATCTGTGACTCTCACCGTCGCCAAAGCCTTAAGTTGGTAGGACTTAAAGGTCCTACTACTGGAGGAATACTGCCCAAGGGGCGAGATACAAAAGCTAGAGCAAGAGCTCTGGAATCTGAAGATGATTGGGTCTGACCTAGTAGCCTACACGACTAGGTTCAGCGACCTTGCCGCCTTGTGCCCTGCCATGGTCAACCCAAAACCAAAAAAGGTTGAGAGATACATTTGGGGGTTGTTACCCTAGATTCAAGGTCATGTCTTGGCCTCCAAACCTATCACTTTCAACAGCATTAAGTGCCTGGCTCAACGACTCATCGACCATGGGGTCAAACAGGGTACTGTTGCAGCTACTGTCGATCCATCAAAGGAGGTACACGGCCAGGGAAGGCCTCCGAACAAGAGAAGAGGGAAAACCCTACAGGGGAACCCCAAGAAACAAAAAGTGGTAGCGGCTCTCGCTGTTAGTGTTCCTGCCACCACTGCACCCACAAGTTCATATAGTGGGAGATTTCCGAAGTGCAACCAATGCAGCTTCCACTACCACGGTCCTTGCAGTGACTTCAAATGCACCAGGTGCAATAAGAAGGGGAATACGACCTGCTTCTAGAAGGAGCCATCCCAATAAGCCACCCCCACTGTTAATGCCGGAGTAATCCGCGCCTGCTTTGAGTGCGGAGCCACGGGACACTACTGTAGGGACTGCCCGAAGGCAAACAATAGGGATACTGGCGGAAGGGGCCGAGTGTTCGCAATGGTACAAGATGAAGCCGTTGCAGACCCCACTGTTGTTACGGGTACGTTTCTTCTCGATAACTTGTATGCATGCATTTTGTTTGATAATGGAGCGAAGAGGAGTTTTTTGAGTCATAATTTTAAAGGCCTGCTAAAACAAACACCCCAATCATTAAGTGAATTGTTTATAGTAGAAATGGCCAACGGTAAAACAGAAAACACCAAGGAGATATACTTAAACTGTACCCTAACTCTAAACGATAATCCATTTCCAATCAGCCTCATGCCAGTCTTGATTAAGAGTTTCGATGTCATCATAGGCATGGATTGGCTGAGTTCTCATCATGCGGACATTTTATGTTACGATAAGGTCGTTCACGTTAATCTACCAACCGGCGAAACCCTCATTATCTATGGCGACAAACCCAATACCACTCTTCGTATTATCTCGTGTATCCAAGCCCAGAAGTGCCTACGCAAGGAATGTTACGCGTTTTTAGCACATGTCGTGGATGTGAAACGCAAAGTCTAAGACACAAGTGCGTGCCTGATGTATGCGAGTTTCCTGATGTATTTCACGAAGATCTTCCAGGAATACCACCCGCAAGACAAGTCAAATTCAGAATCGATCTGATTCCCGGAGTGTGACAACCGTTAAATTATGGTCAAGTCAAAGTCAACCAGTTAAACTGATCAACTCAGTTAACCCTTGTATACTAGGGTTTATGCTATGTAATTACTATACAACTCGCTATTCTAATAAAAAATTAGCAACTGAAAAGGTTGTATATCTAGATTTCCTTAACCTAAAACTATGGTAAGTAATGAACCAAAGCGATAAAACAATGTTGCATACTCATCTGGAATGTGTGAGATCATTAAACATGGCTTAATCAGGCTTGCGGACCTTGCGTTGCGAAGCCAAACACTCAAAAAGGTCACAAAAGAAGCCTCTCTCAATCTCTTTCAATCTATCTCTCTCTTTTAAAAATCTCTCCCAAATCTCTCCAAGAATGTGAAATCTCTCCCAAATCTCCCCAAGAATGTGAAATCTCTCCCAAATCCCTCCAAGAATGTGAAAGCTCTCCCAAATCTCTCCAAGAATGTGGAATCTCTCCCAAATCTCTCTCCATATGTGAAATCTCTCCAAATATGTCAAATCTCTCACAAATCTCTCCGAGAATCTGGAATCTCTCCTAATTCTCTCTCCGTATGTGAAATCTCTCCAAGTATGTCAAATCTCTCCCAAATCTCTCCAAGAATGTGAAATCTCTCCCAAATCTCTCTCAAAACCCCTATTGATTTATTTTAATCATCTGGGGCATCCCGACACCTGACTTGGTGAAAAACCCTTCGAAACGGGAAGATTCATTAGAAATTAGCCTTTTAGGTCTAAAGTCCCTTTATAAGGACCAAACTCTTCTTGAGCCGAAGCCCCAAGAATCAAGTCCGAGGCCTCCTTAAGGAACCACATCCATTGGACCGGACCAGATCTGCTGAGAACCGAGGTTGCTAAAGACCGCAACGCTGATCCGCACCTGCAGTTGAGCACCAACCCGACCTTCACTTCGGTGCGACAACCCGAAATTTCCGTTTGTTTTAACGTCGTAATTAAGCACTTCAAAAATTAGCCAAATTTATCTCAAAATATTTTTGGGCCATATTTAAGCCCGTTGGAATATTTTAAATAATATTCGTCAAGCGAAACCAAAAATAAGGGAGTATAAACTTAGAGTTGTTGTGTTTAACGTAAGTCGTGGAACTCCAAAATTTGGAGTTTACTGGAATAAACTCGGAGTTTTTGACCGCAAACTCCCGAGAGTATAAATATGACACTTAGTCATTTTCTCTCATTTTTGCAACTTCCACCCCAAGAACACTCAAGGATTCTCTCTCAACTATCATAAATTCATCCCGTCATAACCGCCAAGATCGATAATTCAAGCTTCCTACATGTAAGTATACTCCTCCTAGCTAATTGTTTCATTTGATTACATGTCAAAACCTTGAAGAACACCAAGAACAAGGTGTTCTTGGACCGTAAACTCCAAAATGGGTGCCAAAGTGCGCCTTGGTTCATTCTAAGCCTTGACAACTAGCATAAATCCCTTCCTAGATGAGTTTAGCATTCGAAAATTATCTTTTCCCCATGATCTTATGGGTTTACTGTCACAACTGGCATTTTGCTAGGAAATTCTATTCCCATGTAAACATCATCCATTGTAAAAGCCTATACTCTAAGTAAATACTAAACTCTCTTCTAGTTCAAATTCATCTCATATGTGCAAGTAAGGGTTAGAAACCCTATATATCCGACTCAAGTTCATTGTAGACTAGGATTCTCTTATTGGGCCTAATGGACCAATAAACCTTCAACTTGAACTATTTTGGGCTTAAAGACCCTAGTTGGGTTCTAAATGGACCCACACTCATAAAACTCAACATTTTGGGACATAATGGGCCTAAAATAAATTTTTTTAACCACTAATGGACCATAAACCCATTCCTTTTACCAAATTGGGTCGTAAATACACTTAGGGGCCTAATGGGCCGAAACATTTTTATTGGGCTTCACAAAATCGATCAAAGCCAAGAGTGGGCCAAAATAATTCAATTTCATCCATCTTAAGCCCAATTCTCGGCCCATAGATAGAAAAAAAATGATACATAAATAAATAGATAAATAAATAAAAGGGTCGTGGACAAAAGAGTTGCCACCACAACATTATCCCTCATGTTTCCAAGCATTGACCACCATACCTCAAGGCTTGACATGTTTGTCCACCATACACCCAAGCCTCTCTTTTCCCCCTCCACTCTCTAAAAATTCGTCCAAACACTCCCACCTCCTCCATTTTCACTTTCAAAATCACAAGATTTCTCTCAATAACTACAAACAAAATCCATCCATTCTTCCTAAAATTTTCGTGTGTGCTTATGAGAGTCCAAGGATAATCCATCAAAGATCCATTCATTTTGGTAAGTTATCATCATTCTAAACTGATTTGGTTTCATTTCATGTTAAAATCCACACTCTTAAACATTTATTTCGTGATTCATGTTCCTTAGAACACCCTAAATTCGAAAAACCTCTTCAAGGGAGCTTGTAAGGCCGAAAACCCCTCTAATCTTCATCAAGATCCAAAATCTTCAAAGCAAGGTGAGTTCATACCCCTTGTTTTCTGTTTTTATATGATTTTTGGGGTAAAATACAAGTTGCTTTGTGTAGATCTATGTGTATATGCATGACTATGTGTGTTTTCCATGAATTATTTGGTGATTATGTGTTGATTTCTTCACTAATCTAAAAATATGTTAAGAAACCTGAAGTTTATCACTAGGATCTTCATATCAGCTTTCCGAATTCAGCTGTTAGGCTAGGATTCGTTGAGCCAAAGATGATATCATCGACGTAAATTTGAACTATCATAAGGTGGTTACCTTCCTTCTTACGAAAGAAGGTTGGGTCAACCGAACCTTGTTTGAATTTGGACATCTTTAAAAATTTAGTCAGCGTTTCATACCAGGCTCTCGGAGCTTGTTTCAGTCCATAAACGGCTTTATCCAAAATGTAACAATGATTAGGATACTTTTCGTTCACGAATCCAGGAGGTTGCTCCACGTACACAGTTTCTTCGAGTTCTCCATTGAGAAATGCACACTTGACGTCCATTTGGTAGACCTCAAAGTTCTTGTTGGTAGCATAGGCTAGAAATATTCTAACTGATTCCAGCCTAGCTACAGGAGCGAAAGTCTCTTCATAGTCAATGCCTTCCTCCTGACAGTATCCTTTCACCACCAGACGTGCTTTGTTTCGAATCACGTTTCCTTCCTTGTCCATTTTATTCCTGAAGACCCATTTGAGACCAACAACCGAGGCATCTGGAGGAGTTGGAATAAGTCGCCAAACTTTGTTCCTTTCAAATTCATTCAGTTCATCTTGCCTAACTTGAACCCAATCGGAGTGATCAAGAGCAGTGTTAACTATCTTTGGTTCAACTTTTGATACGAATGAGTTAAACATGCAGAATTCAACTTTTGAAAACAAGGAAGTCTGTTTTGCCTTGAGTTGTGATCGGGTCAGAACCTTTTCAGAAACATCACCAACAACTTGAGAGACAGGATGATCTCTGGTCCATTTGGTGAGAGGAGGGTAATTTGGATCAAAGGTTGGATCTAATTCAGCGTTTATCATTTCTTCTGGTTCGGACTGACTTTCATAGTCGTAAGACATATCAGCTTGCTCCCCCTCGATAGATGATCTTACAGGAATATCTTGAGAATCTTGAGCTACAGAGGTTCCTTGTGGTGCTGAGCTTTCGGGCGTTGATGCACCTTCGGATGGTGAGGCACTTTCGGTTGGTGAAGTGCTTTCAGGAGTAGTTTGAGACCTTAGCTCCCCCCTCAACTTGTGAGCTTCGCTGGGATGATGATGGCGGATTCTCCCCCTCGACTGAAGCATTGGGTGATGGAGGGTCGTCAGAACTTGATCCTCCTTCATTCATTCTCCTTGCAGCGTCTTCTACAATTTGCTTCATATGATCGACCTTGTTGTCTGTTGCACTGGCTTCAGAGAGAGTGGCCTTCTCTGGTTCATCAAATAGCTCCATGAACTTCTCGAATAGATTAGCGATCGAGGCAGTGACTTGGCCAGTTTGAGGAAAGATTTCTCCAGCTGTGTCTTCGTTGGCCTTTAGCTTTTTGACATAGCAATCATCAAAAGTCACGTAGTAACTTTCTTCTATTTTCCTCGAACGCTTGTTTAATACCCTATACGCTTTAGAAGTGAGAGAATAGCCCAGAAATATCCCTTCGTCGGCTTTGACATCGAACTTCTTGCGGTTTTCTTTAGAATTTAAGATAAAACACCGTGAACTGAACACATGGAAAAACTTCACATTAGGCTTCCTGTCATTGAGGATCTCATAAGGAGTGAGAGTGAAGCGCTTGTTGAGATATGACCTGTTTTGTGTAAAACAAGCAGCAGAAATAGCATCAGCCCAAAAATATAAAGGTAAGGAAGCGAAACTTAGCATAGTTCGGGCTGCTTCACACAAAGATCGGTTTCTTCTTTCGACAATTCCGTTCTGTTGAGGTGTGTAGGGAGCTGAGAAGTTGTGAATAATTCCCTTTTCCGCCAGGAATTCTTCGAATTCTCTATTTTTGAACTCCAATCCATTGTCGCTCCTGATGTTGCGAATGACCTTCTTGAGCTGTACTTCAATTTGCTTGATGAACACCTTTAGCTTGTGAGTCGCTTCAGATTTAAGGTTTAGAAAGAACACCCATGTAAAACGCGAAAAGTCATCAACAATAACAAGAATGTACTTTCTACCACCGATGCTTTCGATAGATGATGGACCACACAAATCAATATGAAGTAATTCTAGCGGTTCAACAACTTTAGTGTTTTATTATAGATGGATGACTTTGACGACTCTGCTTCCCCATTTCACATGCAGCACACAAATGATCTCTATCATACTTGAGTAATGGAAGACCCCGAACATGACCTCCAGTTACGAGTTTGTTGATGTCCTTAAAGTTAAGATGAGAGAGCCTTCGGTGCCACAACCATCTTTCGTCGGATTGTGCTTTGGATAACAGGCAGATAGCTGGGTTTCCTTTGATGGGTTTGAGGTTTAAGGGAAACATTTCACCTTTACGTTCAGATTTGAGAACAACTCTTTTCGTATTCTTCTCAGTTATTTCAGAACCCTCATCATCGAATGAGACTTTAAGACCGGTACCTCCAACAAGCTGAGATACACTTATGAGGTTGTGTTGTAGTCATTCCATGTATGCAACCTTTCTTATCGTGAAATCACCTTTTGTAATCATTCCATATCCTTTTATGGTGCCGAAGGAGTTGTTCCTGAACTTGATGTTTCCACCATTTGAAAGAGATCTGTATTCCCTTAGCTCTTCCTTCCTTCCTGTCATGTGACACGAGCAGCCACTATCAATGTACCAATCTTCGTCAAACTGCTCGTCACTGATAACCTGCAGAAATTAAGCAGATTTAGGAACCCAAAGTTTCTTGGGTCCACGTGAGCCTTTCACAGGAACAGGAATAGTTAGAGAGATGTCAACAAGATATGTTCGTTTTATTAGTGTTGTGTCATCTTTCTTTTTGATGGTAAAAACTTTAATTTTATTAGGATTCGGTACTTTCAGTTTACACTCTGCTTTAGCCGCTGAAACCTTCTGTTTTCCTTTTTGTTCAGTTGATGTTTGAGATTTTCGAAAAGGAACAGAATGGAATTTGGAATGAGGTGGAAAAGAATTGGAAGAATTAGAAGAATTAGATGAGTTAGAATAAGAGGGCTTAGATTTAGATGACTTCTTGGTTGAAGACTCTAGGTGACCCTTTTGCTTTTGATCATTGGTGGGACCGACTTTAGAGTTTTGATCTCTTTTGTTCTCAGAACCGAACCTTTGCTTTTGGTTGATGTAGTTCTCTGAACCGAACTTCTGCTTTCGGTTGGAGTCATTCTCAGAACCGAACCTTTGCTTTCAGTTGGAATCATTCTCTGAACCGAACCTTTGCTTTCGGTTGACGTTTTCCTCCGAACCGAACCTCTGCTTTCGGTTGTTGTTGCTTTCTTGCGACTCAACAGGATTTTTCTCAGACTTTAAGTTCATGTCTTGATGTGAGAAATAGGCATTCTGAGATTGCCAAAACTGTTTTCTTTCAAAGAGATTCTTTCTGTATCTCTGATTCCTTTGCCGTTTTTGATTTCTCATCTGCTTCGGTTGATGATGTATATTGGCTTTCGATTTCTAGTTTTCTTTGGCTGGTTCACTCTGAACTGATGAAGTTTCACTAGAAGGAGTGTCTTCTTTTGCAGGAATTCCTTTTTCTTGAGGAACATCTTTCGTACCGCTAGTACATGGCACATCAAAGCTGTCAGGTTTATTCAAAGGTTCTGGCACATATTTGCCTTTGCTTTTCCATGAGGTCCTTTCAGACAAACCTACCGTCTCATCAGCGTTATCGATTGGAGCTGACCAGAAGAACTCGTCGCAGCCATCAGCATTGTCCTCATTTACAATAGCTGTGAGTTCAGCAGTCTGATGTTCGGTTATGCCTGTGACCTTGTACACCTGATTTGGAGTGGTTCTAACTTTTTGATATACTACGGCCTTCTCTGCAAGAATCGGGGACTTTTGTTGGGACATACGAGCGAACTCCACTGAATTTTCTGAAATTAGATTCTTGTGGTTTTCAGGTTCGCTCTTGACAAATTCTGAACAGTCAACTGTGTCCTCTACAGAAATTTCACTCATATTGTCGTCCTCATTAAGCTCAGATGCATTTTCAACATCAATTTTATTTTCTGAGCTCAAGTTGGCGTTTAAAGAGTCAAATTTTTGTATGGTTTCGGTTCTCAGTTTCAGTTTATCATTTTCATCCAAAAGGTTCTTAAGCATGTCCTTATTGTCCTTGGACTTAATGAAAGATTCGATTTTGTCCAGTCCATACATGTACGTCGGATTTACACCCTCAGATGAAATAACACTTTCACAATTATACGCTTCAGCATCAATTTCATCCTCCTTAAACTCAAGGATGGGTAGAATCATGCGATGAATCTTTTGTCCTATTTCACAATCCAAATGAAGCTGAGTAATATTAGTGTAAAGACGTTTAGCAATCAGACAAAAAACATTTCGCTGTTTCAAAAGCTTTAAATAGTCTCTTTGTAAATAAATGTTTTCATCTTTTGTTTTGATTAACTCCGAGTCCTTCAGTTCTATCCACATGCGCCGTTCCTCACTCTTCGAAGACACCCTGCTTAATTGGTCAGTTAGGTTTGAATTGGTGACTCGAGTTTTAGTTAAACTACTATCTAGATGAGAGATTCTTGAATTAACACTTTTTAATTCTTTTTCATATGAGCATTGTGGGACTTTAAATGAGATAAAAACTGATTGTACCTTCTTGATCAGTTCATCAAGGTCGTTGAACTGCACACTGAGCGGTTTAGCTTTAAAGCACAAGTTCTGTTGCTCCTTCGTGTCATCGTTCCCACCATCAGTGTTGTATCCCCTCATCTGAGATACGTCGGACACCATCAAGCATCTTCCTCCACTGCTCGCTTCTTTCGCCACATAAGCCTTTCCATGAGAAGGCTTCCTCACTTCATCATCTTCAGAGTCGGTTGACCAGACCTCCACGCCTCCGAACTAATCATCAGCTACCGAACCCTGCACAATTAACGCATTCATAGAAGGGTTAGCAGTAGATTTCTTCTGCCTGATTTCATCTAGCTTTTTCTACAACAAAGCTTCTTCATCCTTTTCCTCATCCTTCTCTGCCATCTTTTTGAGGACACAATCCTTTGCATAGTGGTTCTTTCCTCCACAATAATAGCAGCTTACTCCGGAATCTCCTTCAGCCTTCGGTTCCTTCTTTAATTCTTCAGCCTTCGAATCTTCTTTGACCTTTTCTGAGCTATAACTTCCCTGCCAGTTTCGGTTCTTGTTAGTGGGGAATCTCTTTTTGATGAACCTCTTAGGGTTCGACACCATCATAGCAAAGTCCTCAGAAATGAGGTCATAGTCCTCCAAGTTGAGGTCTTCTTCATCCATCACAGCTTTACTTTTGGACAGGAGGGCCAACGAACCTAGGCTTGATACCACATTTTCTCCTGTAGCACGATCTTTTCTTGAGATTTTAGGATGCCCACCAGTTTCGCCAAAGAATAGGATTTAAATTGCTCATGGGCTTTAACTGTGGACACAACTGCTCTCCACTTTGATCTGAGACCGTTCAAAAACGTAACCTTCTGTTCAATAAGCTTCCTTTCAATGTCGTGTTTGATCATCTTTCTGAGAAGATGATTGAAGCGATCGAACGTTTGGGTCACAGTTTCTTCGGCTCCTTGCTTGAATTCACCAAACTCGGACAAGAGTAAGGTTTGAATGGAGTGTTCAAGATCTTCATCTGTAGAGTACAGTTCTCGTAACCTATCCCATATTTCTTTTGCCGTCGTGCATGAACTCACCAGCCTGAAAGTATCGGACTGAAGGGCGAATCTGATCAATCTTAACGCTTTGATTTTGCACTGAAATTTATCTTTTTCATCTTGCACAATATCTTTAACATCTTTCAGACGATCATTATACTCCTTTTGAGTTTTAATAATCCTTGAAGTTGCTGAATGAGAAAAGGGTCCAGAAACGATTGCTTCCCAGATGAGGTATCCATTATCCTCAGATCCTATAACATAATCTTCAAAGTGATGCGCCCAGACTTCATAATCATGGGTGTACAGGATAGGAATCTTCGTTGTTGATCCAATGTTGTTCGAAATATTAATAGGATTGGATTGCGACTCGTCCAAAATTGATCGAATAACCTGCTCAAAGATCAGACTTGTAATATATCAAATTAGGGCAAAACAATAAATATCAAGATACGTCAATTATGAGATGACGGCTCAATAAATATCAATAAATGCGGAATAACCCTAATTGAAAACTTTTTCACAGAAAAGAAGTGTATCGATTACACAACCTCCTGCTCTGATACCAATTGATAAGTTAAAAACTAACTTGAAGATCGAATAGATCTATAAAACAGGTAAAGTAACAAACGATTAACAGCAAGAACACAAGAATGGATCAAAAGATGTCGAATGATTAATAAACAATCCTTAGAAGAGCTCGATAAAGAACTTCTACTGTAGAGGATTTAGGGTTTACAAGAACGATGAAGAAAATGTTGTAAAGCTATCAATCGTTACTCTATCAAATCGATTGTTAACCTAATATGCATGCAAGCACATTATTATATACTAAACCCTACAAGCTCACGGTTGGACAGGCCCAAACTGGATTACAAAACATGGACTATAAACCAAGCCCAATAGACGCAATATACAATAAAGCTACGCTACCCAACACTCATGTTTTCATACGATTTTTCTACAATTTTTGGCGAATTTTACAAAATTGCCTATCATATATGAAATAATTTCGGACCAACCTGTGAAGATGAGTAATTTCACACTAGTTTGAAGCTATCAAAAATTATGAGAAAAATTGTGAACAAAGTAGACAAAATTTCCAAACTTCCAAAATTTACGGATCCAGATTTCGACTTACGATGAATTTTCTACAAATTTTCTAAAAACTAGTTCGGAAAAGCCAAAAACCAGAAAAAATATGTATTTTCACAAAACCAAGCCAAAAAGGATATTTTTGACAAAATGCGTTTAAAATGCTATTTTTATCACAAAGTAGTCATCAACACAAGTTTTTAACAAAATTGGAGATTAAATTGTTATTCTTACAAAAATTGGACCTTAATTGTAAGTTTTTGGCTTATTGGGCCAAGAATGTCATTCTTACAAAAAGTGGGATTTAGATATCAATTATGTAAACAATCAAGCTAAAATAAACAAAACAATAACAAACTGGTTAAAAAAGACATTCATATCCTTATTGGGCCTGGAAATAATATACATATTTAGTGGGCCTTAGTGTCCTTTTACATGTATATTGGGCTCGAGATAGGTATTCATATCCTTATTGGGCCTGGAAATAATGTACATGTTTAGTGGGCCTTAGTGTCCTTTTACATGTATATTGGGCCTAGGATAGACATTTACATTCCTTTTGAGCCTGGAAATAATAGACACGTATAGTGGGCCTTAGTGGTTCACTTACATGTTTATTGGGCCTGGGAATGAGTTTTATATGCGTTCGTCTTTTTATGCTATTTTAGTGAATACTTGAGCTAAAACCAATAATAAACCAACAAATGGATTTAATTTGATCATTTTCTAGGTTATTGGTCCTTAGTGACCCATTTTTATGTGTGAGAGGTCCTGTATACAATTTATATGTTTATTGGGCTTCATTGACCCATTAACATGTGCGACGGACCTGGGATACTATTTGTGTGATATTTGGGCCTGTAAATACTTTACATGTGAAATGGGCCGTAGTGGCCCTTTCATATATATTTCGGGCACATGTTATATAATCTCATTCCCTTTAGGTCTTGAAATGATTTACATGTTTAGCGATGCCTTAGTGGTTCACTTACATGGATCATTGGTCCTGGAATGCGTTTATACCTTTTCTCTTCGCGTAAATTCGATTAAGGATCTAGCGAGTTTTTATCGGTTGGCACCTATTAAGTGTACAATCGTAGCCTGTAGTTATCACCAGAGTCTCTTGAAGGGAGAGCGGGGATTTGTGTATAGATCTATACGGGGATGACACCTCACACTTGAGATGTTCGCTACAGTTAGACTAACTCAGTCTAGGGTGACGAAAACCTTATTCTGTTTTCCGTCGGCGTCCACGATGCCAAGACAGGTGAAATTGTCATAAATTAGTAAGGGTATGACGGCTCGCTTAGAGGAATTAACGTTATGAAGTTTACGGAAGACCATTCTCTTTTCTCTTGGATTACTCAGAAACATTCTCTTACTAGTACTCAACCTCGGGGGTTGGTATGGCAAATTTCTCTTATACAGACAACATCGGGTTGTCTGGGAACATTCTCTTTACATGCTCTTACATTCTCTCTACATTCTCTCTACATTCTCTCTACATTCTCTCTACATTCTCTTTACTTTTTTAGTCAAATAAACAATAACATACATGCATTAATACAAGATCTAACACAAACACACTAAACAGTTTTCAGAAACTACCGGATTTTCTGGTGGTTTTCAAAGTTATACAAATCATTTTCACAAACATGCTTATGAACTCACCAACACTTTTATGTTGACTGTTTTCAAAATAACTTGTATTCTCAGGAAATTGTTGAAGCGGGATGAACAAAACAAACTAATGGGTATTGTGTTATATTTTGTTTCATCATACTCTTACTATCTTGGCATGTAATATTCAAATACAATACTCGATGCAAACAGTGAATGTTGTAATATTACATGCGCGATGATGATGATGATGATGATGTTATGTTTCAATTATATTCACTGTAATGATATTTCAAGATGAAGTCATGCACAAGCCCTCGGATGTTTTCACCGTCTGGTTCGGGGGTGTGACAGATTGGTATCAGAGCATTGTTTATAGTGAACTAGCATATCTAATCATACATGATATGCAACTATAAATACAATGGGACTAAACAACTCTGAACATAATAATTTAAAATACATACCTTTATGTGCATTTTAGAATAATAACACAAGAATAGTAAAAGTCCTTGGAGGATTTGAACATCGCTATTAAACTCGGGCAGTTATGTAGTCGTATTGGGGGTGAATGTAACCTGATCAACTACATTCATTCAAAATACGATCAACATGTGTTCGGGAGTAATTGTGATGGGAAATGAATCAAAAACTTACCATTTAATTATCCAAAGAGCTTATAGAACCAAACCTAAACAAAATTAAATTAATATAGGAGTAATTGGTATGCTATTTGTTTCTAATATTTATACCCGTTCGTACAAAACACTATTGACGAGTATCATTAGCCAAGGAAACCATATCTCCCTAGTCAGGGAATAGCAGGGTGGCTCGACTTAGAGAAGGAACCACAGGAGGGACACGAAGTAGAACTCGCAGATGGACCTGCCGATTCAATAGTGGGCCTCAAAGGGGAAGAGCCACAGGGAAATGGTAATGATGAATCGGATGCAGAATCCGATGTCATCAATCCTCCATGTAAAGCTAGAGTACCGACTTATCGTATGGGCCCCGGTGGCCTCATGCCCCCATGAGCACACAATATTTTGAGATAAAGTCACCAGTAGGGGATACAACCACACTAGGGTAGGAACCAAGGTCTTTCCGATCATTAGCCATAGAGGACTAGCTGACCGGGCCCTCCCAGTCATGGTCCGGCGCACCTGAGGTATTGATAACCAAGCTCAGGACACCCCAAGTCGAACGGAACAAATGTGGTTTGCTATTGCGAGAGATGAGAGGCAAACACAGGAAGTGAATGGAGACTCCCGAGCGAGACAGTTAGTTTGAGAGGTACGAATATGAGATACTGAACAACAATTAGCACGTTTCCGACGTGCATCCACTTCATCAGCACGAACACTAGATAACGGGATTACTTCAAGACTTTGACAGTCACTTCAGAAGGCTATGGGAACATAGCTAGACTTGAGCGTTGTTTACCACCCTAAACCAATAGTCAAATCGAACGAACCATTCAACCACTCAAATTCATGCTACAAGTCTGGGTGTTTGAATTCAGCAAGTCATGGGATACCCGGTTGCCCTTAATTGAATTCCCATACAATAACAACTATCGCACGAGCATCAATATTGCTCCTTTCGAAACTCTTTATAGTCATAAATGCAGATCACTCGCCAGTACTCTCATGAGACCAGAAACCATTTGCAAAACAATAGAGAAGATAATCCAAATCAAAGCTTGACTTCAAGCATCGCGAGACCGACAGAAGAGCTATTCTGACAAGAGGCTTAAGCCATTAGGATGTCAAGTCGGGGATCGCGTGTTATTAAAGGAATATCCTTGGAAAAGAATGATTCGCTTTAGGAAACGAGAAAACTAAAACCACGATACATCGGGCTGTTCGAGATTCTTGCTCGGATAGGTCCAAAGACTTATAGGCTGCAACTGCCTGTAGAGCTCAGCAACGTACCCCTTGTGTTCCGTGTCTCGAATCTGAAAATATGCATATCAGATGAGACTCTTATCATTCCTTTACAATAAATCGAAATAAACGAGAATCTCCTGATCGTCGAAGAACCAGTCGAGGTATTGGATAAGAAAGTAAAGCGTACAAAACAAAGTCACATTTTGATTGTGAAGGTTCGATGGAACGCTAAGCGTGGACCGAAATTCACATGGGAAACACAAAGATCAGATGAAGTACCTATTCTCTCATTCATGAACCTATCTTTCGAAAGAATTTCGGGACGAAATTCCCTCTAACGGGGGGATGATGTCACAACTGACATTTTGCTAGGAAATTCTATTCCCATGTAAACATCATCCATTGTAAAAGCCTATACTCTAAGTAAATACTAAAGTCTCTTCTAAATCAAATTCATCTCATATGTGCAAGTAAGGGTTAGAAACCCTAGATATCTCGACTCAAGTTCATTGTAGACTAGGATTCTCGTACTGGGCCTAATGGACCAATAAACCTTCAACTTGAACTATTTTGGGCTTAAAGACCCTAGTTGGGTTCTAAATGGACCCACACTCATAAAACTCAACATTTTGGGACATAATGGGCCTAAAATAAATTTTTTTAACCACTAATGGACCATAAACCCATTCCTTTTACCAAATTGGGTCGTAAATACACTTAGGGGCCTAATGGGCCGAAACATTTTTATTGGGCTTCACAAAATCGATCAAAGCCAAGAGTGGGCCAAAATAATTCAATTTCATCCATCTTAAGCCCAATTCTCGGCCCATAGATAGAAAAAAAATGATACATAAATAAATAGATAAATAAATAAAAGGGTGGTGGACAAAAGAGTTGCCACCACAACATTGCCCCTCATGTTTCCAAGCATTGACCACCATACTTCAAGGCTTGACATGTTTGTCCACCATACACCCAAGCCTCTCTTTTTCCCCTCCACTCTCTAAAAATTCGTCCAAACACTCCCACCTCCTCCATTTTCACTTTCAAAATCACAAGATTTCTCTCAATAACTACGAACAAAATCCATCCATTCTCCCTAAAATTTCCGTGTGTGCTTATGAGAGTCCAAGGATAATCCATCAAAGATCCATTCATTTTGGTAAGTTATCATCATTCTAAACTGATTTGGTTTCATTTCATGTTAAAATCCACTCTTAAACATTTGTTTCGTGATTCATGTTCCTTACAACACCCTAAACTCGAAAAACCTCTTCAAGGGAGCTTGTAAGGCCGAAAACCCCTCTAATCTTCATCAAGATCCAAAATCTTCAAAGCATGGTGAGTTCATACCCCTTGTTTTCTGTTTTTATATGATTTTTTGGGGAGAATACAAGTTGTTTTGTGTAGATCTATGTATATATGCATGACTATGTGTGTTTTCCATGAATTATTTGGTGATTATGTGTTGACTTCTTCACTAATCTAAAAATATGTTAAGAAACTTGAAGTTTATCACTAGGATCTTCATATGAATCTTGAGAAAAGTATGTTTTATCACAAGTATTACATGTAGACATGTAGATCTGGGATTTGTATACTTGATATAGCAAAAATAAGTGTTGTGTTCCAAGATCTATAAACTAAACTCACAAAACTGCCCTTGACAGAAAACTTTTGGTCCAATCTCGGACTGTTTTGACCATCCAAATGGAAGTATTTTTCAAAACTGTTTTACATGGATAAAGTTCAGATTTATACCTTTAAAATTACTACTCTCACATTTTCATACGATTTTTTTACAATTTTTGGCGAATTTTACAAAACTGCCTATCATATGTGAAATAATTTCGGACCAACCTGTGAAGATGAGTAATTTCACCAGATTTTGACTTACGATGAATTTTCTACAAATTTTCTAAAAACTAGTTCGGAAAAGCCAAAAACCAGAAAAATATGTATTTTCACAAAACCAAGCCAAAAATGATATTTTTGACAAAAATGGGTTTAAAATGCTATTTTTATCACAAAGTAGTCATCAACACAAGTTTTTAACAAAATTGGAGATTAATGTGTTATTCTTACAAAATTTGGGCCTTAATTGTAAGTTTTTGGCTTATTGGGCCAAGAATGTCATTCTTACAAAAAGTGGGATTTAGATATCAATTATGTAAACAATAAAGCTAAAAGAAACAAAACAATAACAAACGGATTAAAAATGACATTCATATCCTTATTGGGCCTGGAAATAATATAAATGTATATTGGGCTCGGGATAGGTATTCATATCCTTATTGGGCCTGGAAATAATGTACATGTTTAGTGGGCCTTAGTGTCCTTTTACATGTATATTAGGATAGACATTCATATTCCTTTTGAGCCTGGAAATAATAGACACGTAAAGCGGGCCTTAGTGGTTCACTTACATGTTTATTGGGCCTGGGAATGGGTTTTATATGCGTTCTTCTTTTTATGCTATTTTAGTGAATACTTGAGCTAAAACCAATAATAAATCAACAAATGGATTTAATTTGATCATTTTCTAGGTTATTGGGCCTTAGTGACCCATTTTTATGTGTGAGAGGTCCTATATACAATTTATATGTTTCTTGGGCTTCATTGACCCATTAACATGTGCGACGGACCTCGGATACTATTTGTGTGCTATTTGGGCCTGTAAATACTTTACATGTGAAATGGGCCTTACTGGTCCTTTCATATATATTTCGAGCACATGTTATATAATCTCATTCCCTTTAGGTCTTGAAGTGATTTACATGTTTAGCGATGCCTTAGTGGTTCACTTACATGGATCATTGGTCCTGGAATGTGTTTATACATTTTCTCTTCGCATAAATTCGATTAAGGATCTAGCGAGTTTTTATTGGTTGGCACCTATTAAGTGTACGATCGTAGCTTGTAGTTATAACGAGAGTCTCTTGAAGGGAGAGCGGGGATTTGTGTATAGATCTATACGGGGATGACACCCCACACCTGAGCTGTTCGCTACAGTTAGACTGACTCAGTCTAGGGTGACGAAAACCGTATTCTATTTTCCGTCGGCGTCCACGATGCCAAGACAGGTGAAATTCTCATAAATTAGTATGGTTATGATGGCTCGGTTAGAGGAATTAACGTTATGAAGTTTACGGAAGACCATTTTCTTTTCTCTTGGATTACTCGGAAACATTCTCTTACTAGTACCCAACCTCGGGGGTTGGTATGGCAAGTTTCTCTTGTACAGACAACATCGGGTTCTCTGGGAACATTCTCTTTACATGATCTTACATTCTCTCTACATTCTATTTACCTTTTTAGTCAAATAAACAATAACATACATGCATTAATACAAGATCTAACACAAACACACTAAACAGTTTTCAGAAAATATCGATTTTCTGGTGGTTTTCAAAGTTATACAAATCATTTTCACAAACATGCTTATGAACTCACCAACATTTTTATGTTGACCGTTTTCAAAATAACTTGTATTCTTAGGAAATCGTTGAAGCGGGATGAACAAATCAAACTAATGGGTATTGTGTTATATTTTGTTTCATCATACTCTTACTATCTTGGCATGTAATATTCAAATACAATACTCGATGTAAACAATGAATGTTGTAATATTACATGTGTGATGATGATGTTATTATGTTTCAATTATATTCACTGTAATGATATTTCAAGATGAAGTCACGCACAAGCCCCCGGACGTTTCCGCCTTCTGGTTTTGGGGGTGTGACATTTACTGTTTGGGCAGATCATCCCAAAAACCGTAAACACCTCCTAGAGGTGTTTAGATGCCCCTAATGCCTTCTAATGGTTGTATGATGGAGTAGAACCTTACTTGCATGCACTAGGGACCCCAAGAACATGATTTGAAGGAACAAACACGAGTTTACGGTTTGGGAAGGTCACCCAAAACCATAAACACCTTTTAAGGGTGTTTAAGTGCCCTTAACACCTTCCAATGCTTGTATAAATGACTAGAACCTTGCATGCATGACCTAGAACCACAAAAGCACAAAAGAAATGGACTAACATGAGTTTACGGCCGTAAACTCATGTGTTTATGGCCGTAAAATCCCAAGGGAGTGGTCTAAGGACCGTATACTCCATAAAGTGTCCATTTCAAGCCCTAATCACTTCCATAGCCCTTGATTCGAGTCTAGCATAATTCCTTGAGTGAGTTAGGACCTTTGAACATCCACTGACACAAATTCCAGGAGTTTATGGTTGTAAACTCATGGGGGAAGTGGTATAAAAACCGTAAACACCCCTAAGGGCCATCATTTGAAGAGTAAACTCCAGTGTGAGTCCATGCACCCTTCATATGCAACCCTTGGTACTCCTAGCACTTGTAACAAAGTGTTTTCATGTAGTAGGACATCCTTACTTGCCTAATTAGTTATTGAATGACTAATTGGATACTTAAATGTATCGTTACATGTTAAATAGGATTCGCGTGTGTGGTCAAGTCCTCACTTGACACTTAGCATCCTATACCATCAGTACATTCAGATCACCCACGTCAGGTGAGTTCATACCCCTAAAACAACCTTTTAAATGATTTTAATTGCTTTTATAGGGGGGGGGAATACAAGTTGAACTGTACAGTTATTAGATAAATCACATGTGATTAATAACTGTATAGCAAAAATATATTTTGCTTGTCAAACTGCTTTATCTAGCTGAAGGTTTTCAAAACTTGTTTTAAAGTATAAATTTCTCTTTTAGATTATCAAAGATTTTTCAAAGGTTATCCAAAGGTTTTTAAGGCTTGTTTTCTAAACTGACATCAAGTCATAAATTCTTAATTATAAAGCTTTCCAAAGTTTTTACCAAAATTTCTTTCATGCTTTTATATTGTTAAGTCCATGCCGGTATATGTATAGTTATATAAGTAATGCTTAAAGGACCTAGGAAGGCTAGCTAGCCCTATCTCCTTTTCCTTGTTTGGATGTGGTTATGGGGTAACGGTTATCCGCCCGAAGGTCATTTAATTATTAGTTATATATCATGTATACATATATAGGCATAAAGGTTTCCATCAACCAGTTCATTTCCTTTAGGTAGCAAATGCATCCTTCCATTCATTGTTCTTATACATGAAACATTAGTAACTATTATAGGAATAGTTAGGAGGTTCTATTTACTCTTTCTAGTACTGAGAATTCCAACGGAGTCAGTTCATTCGTGAGTCTATATCATTATTCCAACACTTCTAATAGAATTCGAAATAGGAGATACATCCTCGGGACACAGATTCCACAGTTGCCGAGTTGGTAACCAGAGTCTCCTGAGGGAGAGCGGGCATTGTGTGTATAGATCTATACAGGACAGACACTCCCACACCCTGACTGCTAGCTACAGTCCCCGGCCGACCAAACCAAGGGGTGACAAATGTCACATTCATTCCGACGCCAACAGGGCGTCAAGTATTCGATAGTCAATCAGTATGGTTATGAGTATCTTTATGTTTACCTTATAATTCATGGCTTTAAGGTAACAAGAATTATCACGGTATTTATTTTGAAACCATCTTAACCTATTTTCCTAGTTATATACTAGGTCACCTTATAAACCTTTAAACCAACCCATTTAGGATTACCGGAAATTTTAGACTTTGCTAGCTGTATCGTTCATTCAATACTGTTTGGAGTCTGTATTTCCATGTTTTAGACTCTGTTAGCAGTATCGTTCATCCGATACTATCTGGAGCCTGTATTTCCATATTTTTAGACTCTACTAGCTGTATCGTTCATTTGATACTGTCTGGAGTCTGTATTTCCCTATTTTAGACTCTGCTAGTTGTATCGTTCATTTGATACTGTCTGGAGTTTGTGCTTCCTTGTTTTAGACTGAGCCAGGCATATTGTTCCTTCGATACCCTCCTGGAGTCTATGTTTTACTTATTTTTTGACCTTGCAAGGCGTCCCGCCTGAAGTCTATGATTTATTTACCTTTAAGCTTTGCGAGGTGTTCCGCCTGGAGTCTACGTTTTATTTACTTTTAGCCAGCAGTGTTTCTGCTGAGGAATGATATGATTTTCCCTTATTATTTTTACATTAGGCCTTTCTCACAACTCCTTTAAAGTAAAAACTTTATGTTGATAATGATAGTACTTTTGGGGGAATTACCCCTTAAATATAAAATAACTGAGTCTTGGTAGAAGACTACTTTTATTTAGAAAATATGGGATTTTCTGGAAAGGATTCTAACACTCTGTAGATTCTAAACCACCATCTTTCATGAGGATATTTTGAATAAAACTGTGTATTTATATTAATGTCATTAAATACTTATGAACACACCAACATTTTAAAAATGATGATGCTCACTTTCAAAATAACTGGCATTCTCAGGTCATCGATAGACAGGTAAATCCCGGGAGCTTTTGTGAAGTTAGACTAGTACTAAGCTGCATCTATATTATTCTCTGTATTACATTGATGTTTCTATAAAACGTAACCTATGTAAAAATTATTACTATTAATGCAATGGTTGTTGTACTTTGATTACTATATTGCATGTGTTGTGATACTTGACATGACGTCCTCCACCCCATAACGTTTCCGTCGTTCCGGTTTTGCGGTGTGACATTCGAACCCTCCTAACGAACCCGATTGCAGTACCTGCTCGGACCACAGTCCATTGCCCTTCAGATCCACTTCAGCGACCAAACGCCACTTCGGACCTAAGGCTGTTAAGACCGAAATCACCCTCCTGACTTCGGATGTTCCACTTTTTACCCGTTTTTTCGACCATGACTCCGTTTTAAGCCCGTTTTTAATTATTTTAACGGGGGATTTTCACCCAAATTTATATTTTGACATATAAGGTCCCATATATTCATAAATTCAGCATATTTTCAACAAAATCCTTAGTGAAGAAAAAATCCATTAAGTAAGATCTTGTGGTGGAGTGTTGACTTTTGCCATAGTGTTAGACACAAACAACCACCCCCATACCCACTCCATGACTAACCCACTCCCCTCCCCACCATACCTGGTCATTTAATACTACTTTCCCACTCATTTCTCAGTCATACACACGTTCTTAGAGCTGGAACATCCACCCTCTCACCTCACACTTCCCTCATTCTCTCATTTTCCTCCATGGATCACACTCCAAATTCTCTCACAATTCTCTCCCAATTTCAAGATTTACAAGGCTGATCATCAAGCTTTCTTCCACTCTTGGTAAGTATAATTCATTCTTATTATGATTATTACACATCATTCTACTCAAAATCATCAGAATCTTACACAAACATCGTCACCTTCATGTTAGGTTCTCGGTTCTTCAAGGCATCTTCTAAGTGTTCTTGAGTTGAACACTTCTCTTCTTCAACATCCATCCACTGAAATCACATAAGGTGAGTACATACCTGTATCTTTTCACGTTTTCTTAAGTTTTAAGGGGGGGATACAAGTTAAAACAACTAGAAAACAACTAAACTCTTCCAACAGCTTTCATCAGAAACGTTGGACTCCATTAACGGACTGTTTTGGGAAACTTAAACATTTTAGTTTACAAAACTATACTAGGTGCAAATAGTTCATGTTCTTAGCTTTAAAATGACTACTTGCACATCTCCATACGATGTTTCTACAATTTATGGTGATTTTAACAAAATTGCATAACATTTCAAGAATGAATCTGGACCAGTCTGTGATTATGGACTTTTTCACACAATTTGGAGGTCACTAAAAATCATAATAAAATTTATGAACAAACTAGACTAATTTTCCAAACTCCCAAAATTTATGGATTACGATTTGGACCTCTGATAATTTTTCTAATATCAGCAATAGAAAATGTTAACAGGATAAAAATGCTATCAATTTCATTCCACCTTGTAATTTGTTGAGCAAGGTGTATTATTACATTATGTGCCATTTTTTCTTGGTAACAGACATGTATCAGTAGACAATTAGATTTTTACCTTCTCAAGAATGGTAAATCAGTTTAATGTTATAAAAAAAGTTTACAACCATGGCATGCAAATATTCGACAAACTATGGAAGTATAGTTTAGGTTGCTTTTACATTATAAACAATTATGATAAACTATAATAGGTGTAGTTTATGTCTCATTACATTTAAAACTCTTTAATAAAGATTCTTAGTTCACGTAAATCTATTAATGAATAAATTTGTGATACACTCGCTTCGTGTTACATCCATGTAACAAAGTCAAAAGTCTTGTAACTTGTAACCAGAGTCTTTTGTAGGGAGAACGTGATAGTTGTGTATAGATCTATATTGAGTCTGACAAACCCACACATGAGCTACATGCAACAGCTAGACCGGCAGGTCTGAGGTGACAAGTGTCATTTAACTTGCGACGCCTGAAGAACGTTGTATTACAAGGCCGTCTGAGTAACAGTATGGTTATAATAACCCACCTGTGGTATTAACAAACATAAGACTTACGGGTTTTTACTTTTAAATTTAACGAGTTTATGTCGATTTAAACTTGCACAAATTTCCTTAAGTATGGTAAAATACTTGTACATTTCGGTCTTGGCTTTTAAGATTACAATGCATTACATAAGAAAATATGGGATTTCTCTTGAACAAACATTACTTTTACAAGGAAAGGAATTCAGTATCACCTTCAAAAGCTTATTAACTCACCAACCTTGTGTTGACACTTTTTCAAAACTACTTGTATTCTCAGGAAATCCATAAACAGGTAATCAAGTGCTTTTGAGGATGGGACGTTAAGGTGTCAAACGTTTCATTTTTGTGAACATAATGTAATTGATTTCAAAACATGTAAAGTCATACAATGATGTAACTCTTTTAATTATAATTATGTTGGTTGTGTTTACTTTATTCACTATTACAGTTGTTGTTATGATACTATACATGAAGTCCTCCACTCTCGGACGTTTCTGCCATCCTTGGTTTGGGGGTGTGGCAGATTGGTATCAGAGCACGGTTTATAGTGAATTAAGTATATCAAATCACATAAGATATACAAACCATAAACACAATTGGGACTAAAAGTCTTTGATTTGAACATTTTTATATCGGTTATACTTTTAGAAAATAAATAGTTTTCTTGTTTAGAGTATACATACATGCTCGCATAGTGTCATAACCAGGGAGAACATTAAAAAAAAAAAAAAAAAAAAAAAAAAAAAAAAAAGACGAGTTGAACACTATGAGTATGCCTTGGTATATGTAATCAGTTTTGGGAAGGATATAGCCTGATCAACTATATCCGTTCGAGAAGTGACTCGCACATACTGGGGGATAGTCATAATGGGCAACAAATCTAACGACCTAACTTCACTCTACAAAGAATGCTCTAAAAACAAAATCTAAACACTTAAAATACTATAGGAGTATTTTTATGTTGCTATAGCGCAATATTATTGTTATTATTATTCGTTACATGCTTCTTACACCCCTATTTCTCGTGCAGACGGCATGGTCGGATTTCACCTACCTGGAGACCCTTACTTTCCTAATGAGGGAAACGTCGGATGGCTCGAGGCAGAACTCGAGGAGATGATAGAGGAGGATCCTGAGGAGGACCTGGAGGAGATTGACGAAGAAGAAGAACCTGAGGAGGAAGATGAAATGGAGGATGAAGAGGAAGAATCGGAAGAGGAAGAAGAAGAAGAGGAACCAGAGGAGGAAGTCTTCAATCCTCCTTACATCGCCAGGGTACCTGCGAACCGCTTTGGCCACAACGGGCCTGAGCCCTGTTGGGCAACAATGATCAAGAGGTGGAGCCGACAACAACGCCAACGGTCACCATATGGCGACCAATGTGGTTACTACGACCTCACCACGGGAGACTGGATGACAGAGCCCTCCCCGTCATGGTCCAGCACATCACGAATTTGGGGAATGAGAGTAGGGAAATGGCAGATCAAGTTCGGAATCCCGACGCTGTTATGGCCGCCACCGATACACGCACTAGGGATTTGGAAAGGGACTTCTATCCAGTGGACCAACTTATCGAGGACTTTACCACTGCTTGATCGGAGGTAAGGGAGTACCAACAGAGGCACGCAGCTCTCGAGGATAGAGTGATCGCGGCCAAATGCCGGATTGCGGAGCTTCAGGGAGTCTCGACCTCTTCTCAGGGCCACCATGGACCAGATGCCACCCGCGCGCGAGTAGTGTTTGCACTGCTCGTTTTTTGTTATAAAACAAGTATTTCGAGTATGCGTTGGTGCTACTATTTCTTGCGAATAGGTTGACCCCGTGATTAAGTGATTACACTAGTCAAAGGGCTTTTGTGCTGCAGAAAATTATCCTTTACATTGATGTAATGTGGACCCCTGTGAGGTCAAAATTTTCCCCAAAACAATATGTACTAAAAGTTTATCAATGAATTTGGCATGCATTTTATTTCATTGGATGTTTGGCACTAGATCTCACTACTGAATTCATAAGTTTATTCATATAGATTTTTACTATGAATTTGTTGCAAGCATATGGATGTTGGGAACTACTATACCTGAAAACTAATGAACTAATTTCATGACACTCGACTTATATCCATCACTAAAAGACTTATACCCATTTCATCTTTGAAAATTCTATGACAGAAAAATGCCACCTCATAGATCTACTAGACTCACTAAGAGAACGCAAACAAATTCACGTCCGCCGCCTCTCCAGTATGATCCTGTTATGTTTCAGGCTGCGATTACAGCCGCAGTGGCAGCTGTTATGTCCCAAACAGCACTGACGGTTCCAGGAGGACAGGGAGCGGTATTAACATCTCTATCCAAGGGGATATCCAAGGGCGTTCGAGAGAATGTTCTTATAAAGACTTCACAAATGGCAAACCCGATTCTTTCAATGGAAGCGGGGGGCGTCATCGCTTTGATGCAGTGGTTCGAGAAAACTGAATCTGTCTTCGTGATCTATGCATGCCCTGAAACAGGTAAAGTCAAATTCGTAGCTTGCACTTTCTCCGGCAGGGCCCTCACTTGGTGGAACGGCCACGTTAAATCGCTGACACTCTTCGTGGCTAATTCGTTAAGTTGGGAAGACTTGAAAAATATGATGCTGAAGGAATATTGTCCAAGGGGCGAGGTGAAAAAATTAGAACAGGAACTGTGGAATCTCAAGATAAGGGGCACTGACCTTGCAGCTTACACCGCCAGATTCAATGATCTAGCACTCCTCTGTCCGACGATGGTTACACTGGAAAAGAAGAAGGTGGAACGATATCTCTGGCGCCTATCACCTCAGATTCAAGATAGCGTGTTGGCCTCAAGACCAACCACTTTTGACAGTGCCAAGGAGCTGCCACAATAACTCATTAACCATCGGACCAGCCATGACACGATGCCAACCAGCTCCGATCAAGCAAAGGGAGGGAACAACAAGAGGAAGTTTTGGAACCATAAAAAGAAGCAACCAGTGTAGGACCCCGCAAAGAAACAACAAATTGTTTCCATCCATGCTGCCACTACTCCCTCCACTCCGGCCCCATGGAAGCAAAATGCCGGAACTCTTCCCAAGTGCAACTTCCACCACACCGGTGCTTGTTGGGAAACGCACTGCAGTAATTGCAACAAGAAGTGGCACATTGCTCGATTCTGTAAAGGGCCAGCCCAATCCGTCACTCAAGCCGCACCGACCGCCAACTCCGGAGCAAGCCAAACCTGTTACGGCTGTGGAGAAGCAGGACACTTCTAAAGAAACTGCCCAAAAGCATGAAACACCAATGCTGGAGGTGCAGGAAGAGTCCTAGCTTTAGGGCATGGAGAAGCAGTCAAGGACCCCACAGTGGTTACCGGTACGTTCCTCCTCAATAACTCCTATGCATGCGTACTTTTTGATTGTGGGGTAGAAAGGAGTTTCGTGAGCCACCAATTCAAATATTTACTTAAACAAAATCCCCAGTCATTAAAAGATTCATACGTTGTAGAAATGGCAAACGGAAAGGTTGAGCGCGCTAATGATATTTACATAGGGTGTACCCTCACTCTAGACAACCATTTGTTCAAAATTAATCTAATGTCGGTCACAATAAAAAGTTTCGACATCATCATTGGTATGGATTGGTTAAGTTCAAATTGTGCCGACATTTTATGTTACGAAAGGGTAGTCTGCCTTAATCTGCCAAATGGCGAAACCCTTCTCGTCTACGGCGATAAACCCAGTACAAATCTACAAATCATTTCTTGCGTCAAGGTTTAAAAGTATCCCCGAAAGGAATACCAGACCTTCTTAGCCCACATCATAGATAAAAAACAAGGGGTGAAGCATATCAAAGACATTCTAGAAGTGTGCAACTTCCTTAACGTATTCCCAGAAGATCTGCCAGGTGTACCACTCGCACGACAAGTCGAATTCCGAATCGACTTGGTTCCCAGTGCTACCCCCGTAGCCAAAGCTCCATAACACCTCGCACCGGCAGAAATGCAAGAATTGTCTAGTCAATTGAACGAACTATTGAGCAAGGGGTTCATCAGACCGAGCTTTTCACCCTAGGGAGCACCAGTCCTATTTGTGAAAAAGAAGGATGGATCCTTTCGCATGTGCATCGACTATCGGGATTTAAACAAACTTACTGTCAAGAATCGATATCCCCTACCCCGAATCGACGATCTCTTCGACCAACTTTAGGAAGCAAGCTACTTTCAAAAATCAACTTGAGGTCGGGTTACCATCAACTGCGAGTTCAAGAGGACGATATTCCTAAGATAGCTTTCATAATGCGCTACGGCCATTACGAATTTGTGGCGATGCCCTTTGGACTAACAAACGCACATGCGGTATTCATATATCTGATGAACCGAGTGTGTCGACCCTTCTTAGACAAATTTGTGATCGTATTCATCAACGATATCTTGGTCTATTCGCGAAGCAAAGAAGAGCACAGCCAACATTTGCGACTAGTATTGGAGACTCTAAGAACTAAGAAGCTTTATGCTAAATTTTCAAAGTGCGAATTTTGGCTCCGAGAAGTGGGATTCCTTGGCCACGTAGTTAGAGAGAAAGGGATACATGTGGATCCCTCAAAAATCAAAGCGATCGAAAACTGCTCAGCACCTACAACGCCGACTGAAATCCAACAATTTTTAGGCTCGCTGGATACTACCGAAGATTCATCCAAAACTTCTCCAAGATCACTAAACCACTCACCACCTTGACTCAAAAAGGTGTGATGTTTAAATGGGGAGATAAACAAGAAGCCGCCTTCCAAACGTTAAAACAAGCCCTATGTAGCGCACCGGTCTTGTCTCTCCCATAAGGAACCGAGGACTTTGTTGTGTATTGCGTTGCTTCAAATCAGGGTCTCAGATGTGTGCTCATGCGGAGAGGGAAGGTCATCGCTTATTCGTCAAGGCAACTTAAGACACACGAGATTAATTATACTACCCATGACCTTGAACTGGGAGCAGTAGTGTTCGCCCTAAAGATCTGGAGGCACTACGTCTATGGCACAAAGTGCACTATCTTCACCAATCACAAAAGTCTCCAGCATATCCTCAATCAAAAAGAGCTCAACATGCGGCAAAGAAGATGGGTAGAGCTGCTGAACGACTATGAATGTGAAATTCGCTGTCATCCGGGCAAGGCAAATGTTGTAGCCAATGCCCTAAGCAGAAAGGAAAATTCGGGTCGCCGGGTGAAGTCATTAACAATGACGATCCATTCACACCTATTCACACAAATCAAGGAAGCTCAACTTGAAGCCTTGATACCAGAAAACGTGACAGGTAAGGCATTGAGAGGGATGGATAAAAACCTAGAAATTAAGGAAGAGGGAGCTCGTTACCTCATGAACCAGATCTGGACGCTGAAGGCTGGCGGGTTCCGAGACATTATCATGAACAAAGCACACAAGACTCGATATTCCATCGATACAGGTTAGGATAAGATGTACCTAGACCTCAAGAAGTTGTGCTGCTGGCCGAACATGAAAGCTGAGATTGCTACTTATGTGGGCAAGTGCCTAACTTGCGCCAAGGTCAAGTTGGAATACCAGAAACCCTCAGGACTACTACAACAGCCTAATATACTAGAACGGAAGTGGGAACGAATAACCATGGACTTCATAACCAAGCTGCCTAAAACATCAGGCGGACTTGATACCATATGGGTAATCATCGATAGGCTGACCAAGTCAGCCCACTTTCTACCAATGAAAGAGACCGACAAGATGGAGAAACTGACAAAGTTGTACATCAAGGAAATCGTGAGATTGCATGGGGTACCAAAGTCCATTATCTCAGATCGGGATAGTCGATATACCTCGTGATTCTGGGAATCACTTTAGAAATCCTTGGGAACTAGGTTGGACATGAGTACAGCTTATCACCCACAAACCGATGGACAGAGCGAGCGAACCATACAAACGCTAGAAGATATGTTGAGAGCTTGTGTGATAGATTTTGGTAAAGAATGGGATACCCATTTACCACTTATTGAATTCTCCTACAATAACAGCTATCACACTAGCATCAAAGTAGCCACATTCAAAACTCTTTATGATCACAAGTGTCGATCACCCCTGTGTTGGGCAAAAGTGGGGGACACACAGCTAGCTAGGGGGCAAGTCCCTAATAGCACCCTCACTGGTCCTGAAATCAAAAGGGAGACCACAGAAAAGATTGTACAAATTCTAGAAAGACTGAAAGCATCCCGAAATCGTCAAAAGAGTTACGCGGATAAGCAACGCAAACCCTTGGAATTCCAAGTCGGTGATTGGGTGCCACTAAAAGTTTCCCCTTGGAAAGGAATGGTACATTTTGGTAAACGTGGGAAACTAAACCCGAGGTACATCGGACAGTTTGAAATCCTTGCCAGGATTGGTCCCGTGGCGTACAAACTCGAACTACCACAAGAACTTAATAGCGTACACCCTACCTTCCACATATCAAACTTGAAAAAGTGCCTATCCGAAGAGACTCTCATAATACCACTCGAGGAAATCGAAATTAACGAGAATCTCCACTTCGTGGAAGAACCGGTTGAGATTATGGATCAAGAAATAAAAAGAACAAAGCAAAGTCATATTCCTATTGTGAAGGTTCGTTGGAATGCAAAACGAGGACCTGAGTTCACCTGGGAATGCGAGGACCAAATGAAACAAAAATACCCACATCTTTTCCCAAACTCTTGAAGTCCCAACTTAAATGCAAATTTCGGGACGAAATTCCCTCTAACGGGGGGATGATGTAACAACCGTCAAATTATGGTCAAGTCAAAGTCAACCAGTCAAACCGGTCAACTCAGTTAACCCTTGTATACTAGGGTCTACGCTATGTGATTACTATACAACTCGCTATTCTAATAAGAAATCATCAACTGAAAAGTTTGTATATGTAGATTTCCTTAACCTAAAACTATGGTAAGTAATGAACCAAACCCATAAAACAATGTTTCATACTTATCTGGAGTGTGTAAGATCCTTAAACATGGCTTAACGAGGCTTGTGGACCTTGCGTTGCGAAGCCAAACATTCAAAAAGGTCACAAAAGAAGCCTTTCTCAATCTCTTTCACTCTATCTCTCTATTAAAAATCTCTCCCAAATCTCTCCCAAATCTCTCCAAGAATGTGAAATCTCTCCCAAATCTCTCCAAGAATGTGAAATCTCTCCAAGAATGTGAAATCTCTCCCAAATCTCTCCAAGAATATGGAATCTCTCCCAAATCTCTCTTCGTATGTGAAATCTCTCCAAGTATGTCAAATCTCTCCCAAATCTCTCTCCGTATGTCAAATCTCTCCAAGTATGTCAAATCTCTCCCAAATCTCTCCAAGAATGTGGAATCTCTCCTGAATCTCTCTCCGTATATAAAATCTCTCCAAGTATGTCAAATATCTCCCAAATCTCTCCAAGAATGTGAAATCTCTCCCAAATCTCTCCAAGAATGTGAAATCTCCCCCAAATCACTCTCAAAACCCCCTTTTGATTTATTTTAGTCATTTGGGGCATCCCGACACATGACTTGGTGAAAAACCCTTCGAAACGGAAAGATTCATTGGAAATTAGCCTTTTAGTTCCGAAGTCCCTCTATACGGACCAAACTCTTCTTGAGTCGAAGCCCCAAGAATCAAGTCTAAAGCCTCCTTAAGGAACCACAGCCATTGGACCGAACCGGATCTACTGAGAACCAAGGCTGCTGAAGACCGCAGCGCTGATCCGCACCCGCAGTTGAGCACCGCACCCGACCTTCGCTTCGGAACCTCCTGACGAACCCGCCTGCGGTACCTGCTCAGACCGCAGTCCGTTACCCTTCGGATCCACTTCAACGACCAAACCCCACTTCGGACCTAAGGCTATTAAGACCGAAATCACCCTCCTGACTTCGGATTTTCCACTTTTTACCCGGTTTTTCGACCACAACTCCGTTTTAAGCCCGTTTTTAATTATTTTAACGGGGGATTTTCACCCAAATTTATATTTTGACATATAAGGTCCCATATATTCATAAATTCAGCGTATTTTCAACGAAATCCTTATTGAAGAAAAAATCCATTAAGTAAGATCTTGTGGTGGAGTGTTGACTTTTGCCAGAGTGTTAGACACAAGCAACCACCCCCATACCTACTCCATGACTAACCCACACCCCTCCCCACCATACCTGGTCATTTAATACTACTTTCCCACTCATTTCTCAGCCATACACACGTTCTTAGAGCTGGAACATCCACCGTTTCACCTCACACTTCCCTCATTCTCTCATTTTCCTCCAAGGATCACACTCCAAATTCTCTCACAATTCTCTCCCAATTTCAAGATTTCCAAGGCTGATCATCAAGCTTTCTTCCACTCTTGGTAAGTATAATTCATTCTTCTTATGATTATTACACATCATTCTACTCAAAATCATAAAAATCTTACACAAACATCGTCACCTTCATGTTAGGTTCTCGATTCTTCAAGGCATCTTCTAAGTGTTCTTGAGTTGAACACTTCTCTTCTTCAACATCCATCCACTGAAATCACATAAGGTGAGTACATACCCCTATCTTTTCACGTTTTCTTAAGTTTTAAGGGGGGGGGGGGGGGGGAATAGAAGTTAAAACAAGTAGAACACAACTAAACTCATCCAACAACTTTCATCAGAAAAGTTGGACTCCATTCACGGACTATTTTGGGCAACTTAGACATTTTAGTTTTCAAAAATATACTAGGTGAAAATAGTTCAAGTTCTTAGCCTTAAAATGACTACTTGCACATCTCCATACGATTTTTCTACAATTTATGGTGATTTTTACAAATCTGCCTATCATTTCAAGAACGAATCTGGACCAGTCTGTGATTATGGACTTTTTCACACAAGTTAGAGGTCACTAAAAATCATAATAAAATTTATCAACAAACTAGACTCATTTTCTAAACTCCCAGAATTTAGGGATTTTGATTTGGACCTCTGATAATTTTTCTATAAATTTTCTAAGATCAACAATAGAAAATGTTAACAACAGAAAAATGCTTTCAATTTCATTCCACCTTGTAACTTGTTGAGCAAGGTGTATATCATTATGTGATCATATATTATTACATTACGTGCCATTTTGTCTTGGTAAATAGACATGTATCAGCAGACAATTAGATTTTTACCTTCTCAAGAATGGTAAATTAGTTTAATGTTATAAACAAAGTTTATAACCATGGCATGCAAATATTTGACAAACTATGGAAGTGTAGTTTAGGTTGCTTTTACATTATAAAAAATTATGATACTATAATAGGTATAGTTTATGTCTCATTACATTTCAAACTCTTTACTAAAGTTTCTCAGTTCACGTAAATCTGTTAATGAATAAATTTTTGAGACACTCGCATCGTGTTACATCCATGTAATAAAGTCAAAAGTCCTGTGAATTGTAACCAGAGTCTCTTGTAGGGAGAACGTGATAGTAGTGTATAGATCTATATTGGGTCTGACAAACCCACACCTGAGCTGCATGCAACAGCTAGACCGGCAGGTCTAAGGTGACTAGTGTCATTTAACTTGCGACGCCTGAAGAACGTTGTATTACGAGGCCGTCTGAGTCATAGTATGGTTATAATAACTCACATGTGGTATTAACAAACATAAGATTTATGGGTTTTTACTTTTAAATTTAACGATTTTTTGTCGATTTAAACTTGCACAAATTTCCTTAAGTATGGTAAAATACTTGTACATTTTAGTCTTGGCTTTTAAGATTACAATGCATTACGTAAGAAAATATGGGATTTCTATTGAACAAACATTACTTTTACAAGGAATGGATTTTAGTATCACCTTCAAAAGCTTATGAACTCACCAACCTTGTGTTGACACTTTTTCAAAACTACTTGTATTCTCAGGAAATCCATAAACACGTAATCAAGTGCTTTTGAGGATGGGACGTTAAGGCGTCAAACATTTCATTTTTGTCAACATAATGTAATTGATTTGGAAACATGTAAACTCATACAATGATGTAACTCTTTCAATTATAATTTTGTTGGTTGTGTTTACTTTAATCACTGTTACAATTGTTGTTATGATACTATACATGAAGTCCTCCACCCCCGGACGTTTTCGCCATCCTTGGTTTGGGGGTGTGACACGGAGCTACCGCAGTAGCCAAAGCGCCCTATTGATTAGCCCCAGCGGTGATGCATGAGTTATCTAGCCAACTGAATGAGCTACTCAGCAAAGGATTCATCAGGCCGAGCTTCTCGCCTTGGGGAGCACCAATGTTGTTTGTGAAAAAGAAGGATGGATCATTTAGGATGTGCATCGACTACCGACAGCTCAACAAACTTACCATCAAGAACCGATATCCCCTACCACAAATCGACGACTTATTCGACCAACTCCAAGGAGCCAGTTACTTCTCCAAGATCGATCTGAGATCGGGATATCACCAGTTGCGAGTCCTGGAGAGTGATATTCCCAAGACGGCCTTCCAAACAAGATACGAGCATTACGAGTTTGTAGTGATGCCGTTTGGACTAACCAATTCCCCCGCTGTGTTCATGGACTTAATGAATCGGGTATGTCGTCCATTCTTGGATAAATTTGTGATAGTATTCATAGATGACATACTCATTTATTTAGAGAATAAAGAAGAGCATGGCCAACATCTGAGACAAGTCTTAGAGACATGACGAGCTGAGATACTTTATGCGAAGTTCTCAAAATGCGAGTTTTGGATTAGGAAGGTGGACTTCCTAGGTCACGTGGTCAGCGAAGAAGGAATCTACGTGGACCCATCTAAAACCAAGGCTATCGAAAGTTGGTCTGCACCGACTACACCAACGGATATTCGCCAATTTCTAGGCCTTGCGGGTTATTATCGAAGGTTCATTCAGAACTTCTCCAGCATCGCAAAGCCTCTTACCTCCCTAAGTCAGAAAGGTGTGCCCTATAACTAGGGAGAAAAGCAAGATGGTGCATTTCAAACTCTGAAACAGGCCCTATGCAATGCACCCATTCTTTCTCTTCCAGAGGGGATCGAAGATTTTGTGGTGTATTGTGATGCTTCGAATCAAGGGTTAGGTTGTGTGATAATGCAACGAGGAAAGGTTGTTGCGTATGCCTCAAGACAACTGAAAACACATGAAGTCAACTACACCACTCATGACTTAGAACTTGGAGTTGTGGTCTTTGCTCTGAAAATCTAGAGGCATTACCTATACGGTACCAAGTGCACCATCTTCACAGACAACAAGAGCCTTGAACACATATTCGACAAGAAGGAGTTAAATATGAGACAACGACGTTGGGTCGAATTGCTCAACGACTATGAATGTGAGAGTCGTTACCATCCGGGAAAGGTAAATGTAGTGGTTGATGCCCTTAGTCGTAAGGAGTACTCTGGTCGAAGAGTGAAGTCAATCAACCATGTCGATCCATTCTCAATTGTCGACACAACTCAAGGAAGCTCAAATAGAAGCCTTGAAACCCGAAAACGTGATAGGTGAAACCCTTAGAGGGATGGACAAGAATCTAGAAATCAAGACTGACGGAGTGCGATACCTCATGAACCGAATATGGACACCAAAGTTTGGTGGGTTTAGAGAGATAGTTATGAAAGAAGCACACAAGAATCCATACTCTGTACACCCAGGTTCAGATAAGATGTATCTGGATCTCAGACAGCTCTACTGTTGGCCAAACATGAAAGCAAAAATTGCTATTTATGTGAGCAAGTGCTTGACTTGCGCCAAGATAAAAGTAGAACACCAGAAGCCCTCAGGTCTACTGCATCAACTCAAAATACCTGAGTGGAAATGGGAACAGATTTCCATGGACTTCATAACAAAACTACCCAAGACTCAGGGTGGTCACAACACGATTTAGGTGATCGTCGATAGACTAACCAAGTCTGCTCATTTCTTACCGATCAAGGAAACTGATGAGATGGAAAAGCTAACGAAAACCTACATCCAAGAGATCGTGCGACTTCATGGAATGTTGATGTCTATCATCTCGGACAGAGACAGTAGATTCACTTCCAGATTCTGGAAATCGTTGCAAAAATCCATGGGAACAAGGTTGGATATGAGTACAACCTATCACCCACAAACTGACGGACAGAGTGAGAGAACTATCCAAACCCTAGAAGACATGTTGTGAACATGTGTATTCGACTTTGGTAAAGCGTGGTATGTTCACTTACCATTAGTCGAGTTCTATTATAACAACAGTTATCATACTAGTATCCAGACTGCTCCATTTGAAGCCCTTTACGGCCATAAGTGCATATCACCTCTGTGATAGGCGGAAATAGGCGACATGCAGTTGGCAAAAGTTCTAGTCCCTGATAGCACTCTCACTGGTTCGGAGATCATTAGAGAAACAACTGAAAAGATCATTCAAATTCGAGAACGTCTGAAAGCCTCGAGGGACAGGCAAAAGAGCTATGCCGACAAAAGATGAAAACCCTTGGAATTTCAGGTTGGTGACCAGGTTTTGCTAAACGTCTCACCCTGGAAGGGCATGATACGCTTTGGGAAGCGTGGAAAACTAAATCCAAGGTACAGTGGACCCCTTGAAATTACTTCAAGGATTGGTCCAGTGGCTTATAGACTTCAACTTCCGATCGAGCTTAACAAAGTACATCCAATGTTTCACATATCTAACCTAAAAAAGTGTTTGTCTGACGAAACTCTTGTGATTCCACTCGACGAAATCGAACTTAACGAAAATCTTAACTTTGTGGAATAACCCGTCGAGGTCATGGATAGGGAAATCCAACGAACTAAACCGAGTCACATACAATAGTGAAGGTCCGCTGGAATGCTAAGCGGGGACCTAAATTCACATGGGAGCGAGAAGATCAGATGCAACAGAAGTATCCGCATCTCTTCCCTAGTCCCTAAACTTTTAATTTGTCATTAATTTCGGGACGAAATTCCCTCTAACGGGGGGGGGGGGGGGGGGGGGATGATGTAACAACTCGTTATTTCAGGTCAATGTAACGGCTAAAGGTCGAGTCTTGTAACCTCTTTGTAAAGTAATAAGAATCTCATCGAAAATGAAATATTCAAAAAGCTCTATTTAGGTACATTATATGGTAGATATCTTGATAAGGTTTCCAAAAATATAAAGAACACTAAAATCCGAGTTATAACAAAGGAGTTATGACCAATCAAAGATTCGTAACACTACCGGTAAAGCGTTGTTAAGCATAAAACGAGAAATTTCAATAAGATACTTTTCAAACTTAGGTGTCTAAATGAAAGTCATAGATATCCCAAAACCGTGAACTTACATAAAAAGAACGCCCCAAATATGACTTTGTATGAGGAAGTTATGATTTTTCGAAGTTCCTGACCTAGCAGTAGACAGCTAAAAACTCGAAATAAAGATCGGGCGGTCTTTAGCCGACACAACCTAAACGAAAGTTGAAGACCCCGAAAATAGGAGTACACCAGTAAAAAGTCTAATGAAAATGGATATTAGATGAAGGAGTTATAGAATTTAAATGGACTTTTACAGGCCTGGCCTGTTAAAAATAATATAATAAAAATAAATTCAAAATTAGCCGGCGGAGTCTAAACGAGAGTTGTAGATCCTTTTCACATGTTACTGTATTTATATTTTTGAAACATGTTACTGTATTTATATTTTTAATATGTAACAACTACGATTATGTAAACACTTTTAAATGATTATATATTTGGTGGTGTGTACTTTCCTTACTATGCAATTGTTATGATACTAAATATGATGTCCTACGCCCCTGAACGTTTCCGTCGTTCTGTTTTGGGGTGTGACATTAGAACACTTAAACAAACCCTTAAACGGTGTTAAAAGGCAACAGAAACGAGTATAACATTGCTTGTATTGAATAGCTGAACAAGATAGAAGTCCCGGGTTGTCACATCATCCCCCTGTTAGAGGGAATTTTGTCCCGAAATTCAAACATGGAATATAATTCTTGGACTTGGAAAAGATGAAGGGTACCACAAGCGTCTCACCAGATAGACACTTCCCTAAGATCGGTAAGGTACCTGAGTTTCATAAAAACCCTTGCGTCCTCCACTAAATTCGGATTCTCATTGGATGTTTCAGTAGACCTTTATTAATGTATCTACTGTTCTGATTGGTAAAGGGTGGGTAGGCTTAGCTTGCTCTATCATGTTCATCCAACTGGTGGAATGCCCCTCTTTGAGGTCTCGTGCAACCTTTGTCTTGAAGTTCCTGGTAGGATTCATGCATGGTTCATCTCACATTGCCCCATGTACACAAGTTGTATACAATTAAGATTGACAAGACGGTCGGATGAGTGACTTCGCCCTAGGTCCACAACTAGAAAAGGAACAGGAGATAAGGCGGACACACACATCCTTCTGCCTAAGTTGATTCTTCTTATTCGCTCTGCCATACATTGGAACCTTTTCCAATGTCTCAGAATTACACTTAAGCTTCTAAGTATAATCATATTTACTGAGCTTTAGTAAACTATGACGAATAATCTTATCGATCTTTTTGTGGTGGACTTAATCAGTGCACAAGAATGTGTACTCGATCCCTTAGTCCATTACTTGACTCACACATCCATGTGAACAAGTAATTAGTCTTAATTTTCCAAAACTTGAAAGTTCTCATTCATCATGCTATATAACTTGCATGATTCCAAGTTCCGGTCCAAATGGAACTTGGGTGATGAGAATCTTTCCTTATTTGGCAAATATAGACATTACCACAAATGAAAGAATCAATTTCATATTTCCACTCTTGCTCTTAATGGAATCATATAAGCAACACTTTTCCCTCAAATGCCATTGTAAGGATATTTTACAAATAAAATCATCTTTTTTTTCCTTTTATTTTTTTAAAAAAAACTTTGCGGAAAAACCATCCTTACAATGCAAAAGAGCATGAAAACTTTGTTGTTATCTATTCCTAAGCAATATCTCATAACTCCTAAGAAGTAGCTCAAGAATCCGATTTTCAAGCTATGCGATAGAAATCCATCTACGCGATCAGATTCAGCATATTCTTTCTTTAAGTTTCTTCACTTTTCTTTGATTCTTAAAACATCACCATGTGACCCAGTCACATCATGTTCTAGGAATCTCATAATAGAAACTTAACAGAGTTAGATAGTGGACTTTACCTGAAGTAGAGTCAAACTTATTGACTTTAACATCCTTAGGTAAATTTTGGCAGCTTCGCAACCAATGCCCCTGTCTTTGGCAATACAAACATATGGACCCTTTGATAATGGTACACGAGACTATCACAGACTTAGCTTTTCTCTTTACCATTTGGTCAACCGAGTTGACTATGGCCGATCCCTTTCCATCGGGAAGAGAATGCTTTACTAGATATCTAATGTCATCATTGTCAATGTCCATAAAGTTTTAGGAAGTTGATCTTAGCAAATAGATAAGATCATTAAGGGTCTTGTCATAGTCTGTTTCATAGGTGTCCCAAAGGAACTCACTATGTGACTTAGAAAGTGATTGAACCACCAACTTTCTCAAGACTTTGACACCCAACTCTCCCGGCTTGTCAATATGTGACTACATCTCCAAGATGTGATCACACCTAGACCTTGCCTTGCCAATAGGGCTTGAGTGACCTTAAACTTTTCAAGAACTTGTGGGTTAGGGAGAATGGATGGAGGAGGAGAAAGAAGTATGATATCCATGGGACATCATCTTCATTAGGAAACCTTGTTTCAAGAGATTTGGAAGATCACAGGTGTCTAAACTAGACATCTTTTGGGAGATATTCAAGATAGTTGATTTTAAAGTCCTTAATATGACACCCAATATGAAATATTAAGGCTAGGACCCAACAAACTATTTTATAACTTAGAATAGGTATGCCGTAATCCAAGCTATAAAATATTTGAAGGTAGGTGAATGACGATTCACCAATTTCCACCAAGATAAACGAAATGTATAATTAGGTTTTAATTGGTTTTGAAACTCCTAGATCTTTGAGATTCATTGAACTGTTCAATGGCATGTTTCAATCTCGAGTGTGCCCTTCAGGTTTTGTGACTGGGATGCTGAGGATCACAAAACAAGGTGTGAAGTAACCATGCAAATTACTGGGTACCCTTAAGTGTTTACCCCTCAATCGATGTGCCGGTTAACCACACGCGCTCCATCGATACTATGATAGACATTAAGTTACCCTTTGCCTACCTTGTTAAATACGAGTTAGTGTGTCGGTTAACCACACACGCTCCACTAACCGACTTAAACAAAGTGCAAAGTGTAATTTCATGGATTAGCACCTTATTCACATTTTCCTAAGTAACTAAGATTGGGTATTTATAAGTGTTTAGTTACTTAGTATTTATCATTAATACTTTTAATGAAGGGAGAATTATAGTCCTGTCAAACCCGTTCGGCTAACGACCCTCCACCAGTCAAGCAAGCGGTGGGTGAGAGTGGACACCCATTAAGTTGCCATTTTATAGGCAACAACCTTATACCCACCTTATAGACCGGCTTCGTGAATGAGGCGTACTAGCGGTAAGACTGACTTTACTCTTATACATATATATTATTAACTTATAATATTATAAAGTATAAGGGTTGAATTTTAACTTTTAAAATTCTAAGGGCTAACTTGGAATTAAAGTATTCATACTTGAAAACTTTTCAAATTCCAAAACTTGAGGGCAAGTTTTGAAAACTTTCAAAACTTTTCATTTCTTGTAACTTATGAGTTTAATAGAGTAATAAAATGAGGACTTTTCATTTTTCTAACTCTTGTGTTCTTTTAATGGTTTTTTGTTTTTAATCCAAGAGACTTTTGGTTTTCCATAACTTGAGGACAAGTTATGGACTCCATTAAAACACATTATGATCAAGAATTAAACTACCACATAGGTTACAAATAATTCCTATGATCATCTAAACTTCATAAGAACAAGAACATGAATATGAACACTTTCAAGAATCAAAATCACATTAAACTTTGTAATTTTGATAACTAGTTGTTGTAAATGAATTAGCAAAAACATTACACCAGCTAAATAAATTTTCAAGTACCAAAACAGTTTAGGGTAATGTTTCCAATCCATTTCCAGCAACTAAAGTCGAAAATCTGCACTCTGTCGACCCTACTCGCCGAGTTGCATGAACCTACTCGCCGAGTAGGTTGAAGATACACATGAACTCGCCGAGTCCCCCCCCCCCCCATGGACTCGCCGAGTCCATTCGTCAGACAACAAGTTTTCGACTTTTTTCAACTTTAATTACAAGTATAAGAGAAAGCAAGCCTAGGCTCTGATACCACTATTGGGTTTTGAGCATTCTAACACTCCTAAGTGTACATGCAACCCTAAATACCTTGGATCTATGTTTTCTCTATTATACATGCAAATAAGAACATCCAAGGTATTATCCTAATCTAGCATACAAAACAATGACTATAGCAAGATAGAATACATACCTCTTTGGTGTAGAAAGTCTTCATGAAGCTTGAGTGCCTAGCGCCCCAAGTGTGACACCTCAAATGGAATCACAATCACCAAAACACTTAGAATAACTTGAGAGAATTCTACAACTCATGAAATCGGTTAGCCCTTTTACTTCACACACTAGTGTGATACTAGTAGCCGATTTGGTCAAGAATAAGATGCTTATATAGTTAGGGTTACACCATGTAAACCATAATTGACATGGCCTTTCATTTCCATGATCCATGGGTACAAATACACCATGGAGCATCCATGGACCATCCTATGGGTTTTAGCCCAAATTTATTATCCATGGAGCTTAGCCCACTATACAAGTATGGATGATTTACACAATCAACCCATATATTTAATTAGTCTTCTTTTGATCACTTAATTAATCCTAGATTAATTATTGATCAATACTAATTAAATAATCTTATTATTCTTATTATTAATATACTAGAACTTATAATATATTAATAACCATAAGTGTCTTATTTCTCTCATTATAGTCTATCCAAGTGCATGATGGTATGCAACCCAAATGGACCATGCCGGGTCGGGTCAAGTCTTACCAATTATAGTTATGGACTTAGACATTAATCCAACAAATACTAGGTGGTCCAATTTAATAAATTATACTTTTAATTTAATTAAATTTAACCCACATCATTATGGATTTATTAACTCTCTTTTAATTATACACTTAATAAATTTAATAAACCCATAATGGTGTAATTTGAACTTTTTAAAAATACTAGGGTTTTAAAATTTAATATTTCAAAATTAAACTTTTAATCAAATATTCAAATTCCAAAACTTGAGGGCAAGTTTTGAAACTTTTCAAAAACTTCTAGATCAAATTATAAATAATTTAATTAATCAAATAATTAGTGATTATCTAAATTTGACCTAATTCAATTTCCATACAAGATAATTCAAATCAAAACTACAAATAATAAATCTTTATCTTATAAAACAAGTAATTATCTTAATTTTGGCAATTATCCATTAATTTGATTAGAATATTAATTACCACAGTTGAAAATTCTGATTTTTATTTGGAAAAAAAATTTATGGTAATTATCCAAATTAAATTAGGGCAAATTTTTCGAAATTTATTGTCAGAATGTGTTCACGCGGTGAACACACTGTGTTGACGACGTGAATCTGGTTAGATTCGAAATTTCCAATTTTTCAGCTTTGAAAACTTAACTTTTGCATCATATAACAGAAAAACTACCCTAGGCTCTAATGTCACTGATGGGTTTTGAGCATTACATCAATTATGTGGTGCACATGTAAACCCTAAAGCTTTCAATCTAGTTTATCTAGTTGTACATACAATAATCACCCAAAACTCATAAACCCTAGATCTAGCATACTATAATCGAAATTAACATATGAATAGGGTTAGGAATATTATCTTGAATGTTATGTAGCAATAACAATCACAAACCTCCTTGATCTTGACTTCTGAAAGCCTAATGCCTCAAATGCCGCACCTCTAATGGAGTCACAAACATGACTAGCAACAAGATCACTTAGGAGAGGGAGGAGGAGGCACAAAAATTAGACAAGGTACTTCAAGAAAGGTTAGGGACGATTTTGGGAGCCTTTAGGGTTCCTTTTATAGTTAGGCTTCTAGGGTTATCAACTAGGAAACCCTAATCCAGTTGCTTAGTCCTTAAGTTGTCCAAAGATCCTTCTAGAAGGCCCTTTGGACTATTTCTACATGGAAAAGGAAATAAAGACAATTACTAGTCCTAAGCTCTGTAAGTCTTATATATATATATATATATATATATATATATATATATATATATATATATATATATGATTTTGGCTAAATATAAGTTTAAAAGAGTTTTTTTTTTAACATTTAAAAGAGTTTGACAATATTTAAAAGAGTTTCATTAATTTAAATTCGTTATAGAAATATATAGAAATCATTTGATTGTAAACACAATATTCTTGTGTTAGACTTGTATTCCTCCACACCCCCCCCCCCTCTAAAATAGTGAAAATAGTAAAAACGCAGGGGTATGAACTCACCTTTTGTGAGTTTCCGGTTGAAGATACGGTGTAGTAGCGTTAATTCCACAAGTTAGAACCTGCGATAAAAACCGAATCCTGATTTATATTAACATTATATTAAATATAAATTAGATAATCTAATGAAGTTTAAAGTGTTAAGCATCACTTAATTATTGTAAGAAGTCTTACAATAATCCTTAGAATAGTGTGTAGGTGTTTTCGTGTTCTTCGTGTGTTTTTGATGAAAACTAGCTAAATTGGGTGTTTTTAGCCCAATCTATGAAGATGGAAAGGTGTTTTTGGAATGATAACAAGATCAATGGATAATACTTGCAAGATCTTCAAGAATAATCAATGGTCTTTCGCATGGAAATCAAAGAAATGAGAGGTTTTGGTCATGCGAGAATCCTAGGTTTTCCATGGGTTTCAACTTCTTAATTCTACAACATTTTTACTAAGTGTTTATATGTATCAAAAAAACATTAATTTAATTTTATTAAATTAATAAATCAATAAGTTTGACTTTATTTGATATGTTTGACTTTTGTTGACTTTTATAAGATCGAAAATAACGGGTGGTCACATGACGAAACCTAGCATTATTATTGCTAAGTTTTAGTCTAATATTTATTGCGACTAATTAACTCAATTTCTACGAGTGATATTGTTTTATAAGTGTTAAACAATACTTTTCAACTACTATATACAGACAGGGGCCACACATGAAACACCAGAGGGCATGACCATTGTAACGCCCCGTTCTTAAAAGTATTTATGTATCAGTCCCTGAGATTTAAGAGAAAGAGTAATGTTGGCTCTTTTATGAAATAAGTGGAAAAGGGATCATGCTGCGTACGCCCAGCGTAAGCTGGACGTACGCCCAACGTAATGGAGGAAAGAAACGCGGGTGTTTGGGTGAGTACGCCCAGCGTACTCTCAGAATCCCCAAAACCCTAATTTTAATGCAATTGCTATATAAGGAACATAAAGGCTTCCTCCTTAGCCTCCATAAGCACTCTCTTAACCTCAGAAACCCTAGATAGCCGTCCCACCTCCATTGTTGGGTGTGTTTGGTCTTGGAAAGCTTGGATTAGCAAAGGAAAGCATAAAGGAAGAAAGGAGAAGTTGGCAAAGAAGGAGTGGAACAGTTGGAGCTTATAGATCTAGAAAGACATCATCCTTTGGAGCCTATTTGAGGTATAAAGCTTCTTGCTTGACATTCATATTGTGTAGATCTATGTGTTGTGAAGCTTTGACACCACTCTTGTCCCAAAAGTCCTTATCTTGTTGCATGTTTTGAATTGGTCAAGATTATTTGTCCTTTCAGACCTTTGGAGAGGTCTTGAGTGAGAAAAATAAGGTCCCAAGGGCTGTGGTTGTTCCATGTGTGAGATATGTGGGTCTTAATGGATTAAGACCTTCGATTAAGAGCTTTATGGACGTTCCAAGTGATAAAGTTTGAGACTTTATGAATCTTAGGCATATTTGGCCTAAGGATCTGAAGTTTGGGCTTAAGAGCTTAAACCATTAAGACGTTATATGGTGTTGTTGGGCAGTGAGGTTACGCCCCGCGTAACCTATGAGTACGCCCAGCGTAGCGGGCCAGTGTCCCGATCCCATGTTGCGAGCATTGTTGTATGCCCAGCGTACCAATAAGGGTACGCCCAGCGTACCCTATCTTTGGCATTTTCAATTTTGGCCTTATAGTTTGGGCTGTTGGATTTATGGGCCATAACTGGAAATTATGGATAGAGTATTTTGGGCCCAATTATTATTATGGACCTTGGATCTAGGCCCAATTATTATCCTCACTATATCAACAGGGTCTAAGGCACCAAGGCCGGCCCTTTATCGGATTGAGACCCGGGTATTCGTTGTTATGTTATTGCTTTGATATGTTTACATCCTGGTAGCTAGGATGGTATATGATAGAGACCTGGTTGAGGTCGGTAACCTGATATGTAGGGTGATGCTATGCTAGTGACCGGTTAGGTCGGTATCCTGGTTAGGATGATGATATGTTATGTGATCTGTTGATCAGCTTATTGACTGTGAATTTTTATATGATTGTATGTTTATGTGCACATGGTTGTTTGGACTGGAGTTGGGTTAAGGCGGGTCTTGCTTTGTGCTGTAGGCCAAGAAACCCAGGGCGGACCGGTTGTCCCGAAGGCCCAGCGAGCGGTCCAGATAGGCTGTAGGCCCCAAGAGGGCGGACCAGACGTGCCGAGGCTCGGAGAGTGGACCAAGCCGACTGAAGGCCCGGTGAGGGCGGACCAGTCATACTGTAGACTCAGAGAGTGGACCAGGTGGATTGAAGGCCCGGTGCGGGCGGACCAATCACACTGCAGACTCGATGTATATGGCTAGACTCGGAGGGTGAACCAGGTGGACTGTTAGCCGGTGCGGCGGACCAGTCACACAATAGACCCGAAGTGCATGGCTGTTCTGTGATCGGATATGATATGGCATGTTATGCGTGTATGGTATATGTGGTTGGTATTTTGGGGATATCTCATTAAGCTTTCGGGCTTACAGTTGTGGTTTCATGTTTTTTCAGGTTCCTCAAGAGACCGTGGCAAGGCGAAGGCGTGATCGTACCGCTCCTCATGTTTATGTTGTGATGTGATTCTGGGAATACTCTAAATGAATTGTATTGAAAACCTTTTTGTAATAATTTAATGAAATCAGGTTGTTTTCAAAAAGTTTAAATTGGTTGGAATTTTTCGGTCGTTACAACCATGTTGGCATTTAAGCACTTCTGAAATCCAACAACGCTATGCGGCCCTTCAAATCAGATTCCCCGTACCAAGAGTTGTTAAAAGATATTATAATAACACTTTTTATAATTTATAATACTTAGCACATATATTGTTTATATGTTCATAATAACAATAATGAACTTAAACATAAGTAAAGTAGGGTAAGCATAACTCACTTACAAAGGGGTTTAGCTAGGTGTCGGGCTCTGCAAGGGCAAAACTTCTGATCTGAAAGCACATTTTCTCAGAGCCTTCTGGTGCTCTGGGGCTTGTTACTAACATCTAGGAAGTGCTAGAGAAAGGTCTTGGGACCTTGGGGGGTTTGGGAGAGAATAGGATTGAAAGGTGTGATGAAATCACATATTTGTGCCTCTATTCATATATAGGCTGTCTGGGGGCCTCTCACGTCGTGAGTCTTGCGCAGGCACCAAGGCAAAGCCCGGTGCTGACAAGTGGTGTAGGACGCAGGTAAAACAGCCATTCTGAAAAAATTCTTAACTTTTGCATACGAGCTCTATTTTCTACGTTCTTTATATTCACGCGTGGGCATTGAGAAGATCTTCAACTTTCCTTTTGACCCTATTGGCTAGTTCGCGACCGATTTTAAATTTAACAGTCTGAAAAGATTACATTGTTAACGACCATAAAAAATTCATAACTTTTACATACGGACTCCGTCTTCAACTGTATTTTTATCTTTGAAATCCTATTAATGAGATCTTCAATTATCATTTAGGTTGTGTCGGCTAAAAATCGATCGATCTAAAATTCGATTTCTAGGTTGTGCTTTACTTTGCTAATTCTTAGAAAAATCATAACTTCCTCAAACGAAGTCAGATTTGGATGTTCTTTTTTTGTACGTTCTCTGTTTAGCGTATACTATGACTTTCGTTTATACCTCTAAGGATAAAAAGTAATTTATCAAAAATTCACTATTTACGTTACGCAGAGCCGTGCCGGTTTAATTGTGAAACTTCGACGGGTCAATACTTCTTCGTTATAAGTCGGATTCCAGCGTTCTTTATATGTACGGAATCCTTGTGACATATACTATAACTTTTGTTAAGATTATTTATCCTAAATAATCGTCTATCAAAAAGTCATTTTTAACGCTCATTATCTCTAAATTGACTAGCCCGAATCTGCGAGCGTTACACCTTAGTCTACTGAAACAATAACTGCCCGTCTACCAATCCAAAGATCTCACACTGAATAAACATACAAATTTCCCTAATTAGGATTATGACCCAACCTAGCCAAAAGCCCAAAATCCTAAGTCCAAGATTGTTTACTAAGGCCCATATAACTTACTTCCTAAATGGGCCCGCATTCAAGGTCCAAAACAATAATGGGCCATAAGTCCCAGTAGGCCCATCCTTGACTCCCATCGCCCAAAAATAATGTCCAAAGTCCAAATACCCTAATCGATCTTGGCCCAAGACAAAGCAAGGACCAAATGGCTCAAAAGCCCACCATAAGCCCAACATCCACTGAAGGCGTACACCTAATGTACAGTACTCTTAGTGTACTCGGTTATGAGGTTGTATGCACAGCGTACTAGGTAGTACGCCTAGCATACAAACAGTTTATGCACCAAAATCCATTAAGTGCTTAATACGAGGAAACTCAACGTCCAAAGCCAGATCTGAGTCGATTAAGAAGTCCTAGGGTATAAAGTTGGCAACTTTATGCACTTCCATGCCCCATGGGAACCCAACACCTCATTTAACCCATTAAGACCCCTTTTAAGACCCTAAACTCATGCATGGAGTCATAATAATCATCAAGCTAACATTTTTATGCATCAAGCATGCTCAAGGAGCTTAGATCTAACATTTTAAACCTCTAGATTCGCTCCAACTCCTAAGAGATGATTTAAGGACTCAAAAGTGGACTTCTAGAAACCCTAACTCAAGAAGAAAAAAGGATAAGCAAGTTGGAAGCTTTTTACCTTCAAAAGCTCTCTGAGATACTCAAGATGTAGAAACCTCAAGCTCTTCCTGTTGGGTTTTGAGCATTCTAACACTCCTACGTGTACATGCAACCCTAAATACCTTGGATCCATGTTTTCTCTATTATACATCTAAATATGATATTCCAAGGTATTACCCTAACTAGCATACAATCATAAGTACTAGTATAACAAAAAACTAGATAGAATACATACCATTTTGATGTAGCTTGATTCCATGGAGCTCAAGAGCCTAGTGCCCCAAGTGTGACACCTCAGATGGTTCACACAACATCAAATACACTTAGAATAACTTGAGAGAAATGAGGCACTTTATGAAATCAGCTAGCCCTCACCATTCCTTCATAGTCCCCGATTTTGGGAAGAATAAGATTCTTATATAGTGTGTCATAATTAGGTGATAAGTTAAAAACTAACTTGAAGATCGATTAGATCTTTATAACAGGTAAAATAATAAACAATAAAACTGTAAGAACACAAGAATGGATCAAAGTGTGTCGAATGATTGATTCAACCAATCCTCAGCAGAGCTCGATAAAGAACTTCCGCTGTAGAGGATTTAGGTTTACAAGAACGATGATAAAACTTCTAAATAATTCTCTGATCTATCGTAATAATCTTTTCTATCGTTATCGCTATCAATTCATTAACCTAATATGCATGCAAGCATATTTATTTATACTAAACCCTATCATGCTCTCGGTTGGACAGGCCCAAACCGGAGTTACAAAACTTGGACTAATAAACCAGCCAATGGACGCAATACATAACAAAATGCTACGCTACCCAACAATCTCCCCCTTTGCGTCAAATTGGAGCGAGATTACTTCTTCTTCTTGCTTGGGCCAGCAGCGGGAACTTTCTTCTTTACAGTTTCAAACAGACGTGAGATAAGCGCAAGGATTGTCTGTCTGAACCGAATGTACCATTGTATCATGTCGTCAAAATACTTGATATCATCCGTTGTATTTTCCTTGCATCTATGGATGATCCCCAACACATGCTCTAGGCAAGCAGTGGTATACAGATGTTTATCAGCTAAGGCAAAAAGACATTTCTGTCCTTCATTCCTAGTGAACATGACTGAGTTTCGCCTCGCGTCTATTTTGCCCATCTGCATTTGGTTCAGATCACTGGCCGAGCCAACAGGAGATATTGTTGGTTTCTTCTTGAAGACGCTTGCAATCTCCTGATCCATCAGTGCAACTTCCATGATGTAGCACACCAGCATCCTCTTGAGATGGTCGATGATCGGACCATATTCAGCTTCGTTGGTCAGAAGGATGTTGTGCAGGATAATCCAATCATGGGGATTGAGGTTCAGAAGATCTGCTAAAGAAATGGCACGTTCGGTTTTGGCAGATCCCCTAAGCACCTTGAACCGAACGTTAATGAACTTCCCTTCAGTATACGGTTTCAAGACCCGAACGTTGATGATCTTCTGAGTGCTCCAGGTTTGATATTGAGGTTGAGTAGCCTTCAGATAGAAATCAATCAAGTCCCGATCAACCTGTGGATGACGATGAGGGAACTCGGCAACGTTGGAGAAGGCGTGAAAGATGAACGCCTTTCAGGTCAGTGGCATGTCGAACTGAGAGTCGACAATATTGGAACAGTCAAAAGAAATAACTGGTTCCAGCCACAAGATGCTCGGAGTGTCAATTGCTTCCTTTATCATCCTTTCGATAGTCCAAGCAGGAAAAAGAGTTTTCCTACTCTCGAGAAGGTCGTGGGCTTCCTTCTGTTTTCGTTCAGCTTCTTCAGCTTCTCTTCCCACACGAGCACTATCATCAGCCTCATTGCGTTGACTTTTACGCTTTAACAAGTCGGCAATGGTTCCTTTGTCTTCTTCCTCTTCTTCCTCAGCAAGCTTCTTGCCTTTATCCTTCACACCCGAACTGGAGGCTTGGCCCACAGGAGGAGGTTCGGTTGTGTGAGTTGCCTTTGAGGAATGAGGTGGTTGAGATACAGACTCCTTTTCTCCCCCTTGTTTCGGAATGGACACGAAATCGGGTAGCCCTTCAATTTTGCTTAACAGGTCTAGGGCAGGAGCGAGCTTCTCTGCAAGGGTACGCCTCACAGAATGGTTAAGGATAGGATCATGTGCTTCGAGGATGTTGGAGATGGCTGAGTGGACATCCGAAACACACGATTTAATGACCTCCCGTTCGGACCGAAGAGTGCCAATCTGCTGTTGAGAATGGGAGAGTTGAGCACTCTTGACCTTCAGGGCAGTGGTCTTCTTCGCCAAAACATCCATCAACGAGTTCTCAGCAGCCAAATCTTCTTGGAGCTTTGAGAGACGCTCGTCAATAGAAGCACGGAAGGCTGAGTTGTCGTTTGTGAGCGATTGACGAAGTGAAGCAAAAGACTTCAACTCAGTAGATACAAACGTGGCCAACTATTGAACAATTGGTTCCAACGTAGTCTTGGTGGCATTAGCACTCTCCTGTAAAGACTTTAACAGGGTAGAGGCATCAGAAAATAGTTTATCGACTTTTTCGGTCGCAGCCTGACAGGCTTTTGTTGAGGCCTCGATGGCGGAGGTTGCAGAAGCGATAGAATCTTGCTGAGCCCTTGAGAAAGCATCAACAATCTTCTGAATAGCAGCTTCAGAGAGTGATGATTGAGACATAGAAGAAGAGGCAATGAGCAAGTCGACCTTGTCATGGAGCTCCTTAAGATGTTTCTTTGTGACCGGAGCGTCATCATCATCATCGCTCTGCACTTGAAACGGACTGTAGTAGACCGAATCAAACGTCATGTTTTCCCCGCCAAGGAAAGTATCGTCTCCGTCAGAGGCGTGACCGGGAGATGGTGGTGGTGGTGAAGCTGGTGGTACAGTGGTATGGGTAGGTTCGGGTTGGGTTGTGTCGGGTGTAGGTGTAGGGGTAGGTTCGGGTGCTTTTTGGGTAGGGGTAGGTTCGGGTGCTTTTTGGGTTTCGGTTGTGTTTATGGTTTCGGGTGTTGGTGGAGGTTCTATTGCATCAGTATGAACCCCCGTATCAGATACGTTGGTTGTAACTTTTGCAGTGGATGTTGTTGTTGCATCGGTGAAGATGGGTGGTGGCATTGGGATTGAAGTGTTTGGAATGTGGGTAAAGGGGTTTATGGTGGGAATGGAAGTAGGAATAGTTTTAGGAGGAGAGGGAATTGGAGAAGGAGGGATTTGAATCTCAGGGGTAGGAGATCTGGGTGGTGTGTTGCCTCTTGGAGAGTCGTCAGAATCCGAACTCTCACCCTCTGACTCGCTGGAGGAGGAAGCGATAATCAACTTTCTCCTGGGTTGTGTTTTTCGCCTCTTATGTTGCGGAGACTGAGCAGCTTTTGTGGGTTTCCTCTTTTTAGGATAAGGGCCTTTAGCCCCTTTCGCCACCTGTTTCCCTTTGTCAGCCTTCTTGCCTCTAGGAGCAGGTTTGTCGGCGTCATGAATCGACTTCAACATCTCCGGTGCGAGATCCCTCGGACCAGAACGCTTGAATTCTTTGTAGGTTCTGATAATCCGGCTGTCAGCGGGAACGTCAGCATACATAGATTCCGGAATGGAACCTTTGAAGGGAAATTTGGAAGCATCTGAGACGATGATCTTTGTGGTATGAAAGGTACCAAACGAAGACATCGGTGCACCGGCGACAATGGGGATGTTGTACTTGTCCATCACCCATTTCGTAATCAAGGTCCAAAACCTAGCATAAGACACCTCTGAATGCCGTGAAGAAGAGGAGAGACTCTGGATGAGTTGTTGCCAAAGAACAAACCCATAATCGACATTGATGCCATTGTAGATACCATACAAGATGGATAGAAACAATCGACTGGAACCATCAGAGCTAGAACTCCTTTCAGAAAGGCCTTTGAATAACACAGTGAACATCCCGTTCCACTGTGGCGGCAAGCACGAGTTCTTGAATTTGGCGACGGAAGTAAGCACCTCCGTATAACCCATGTTGTAAAACATATTGAATAGGTGCCCCATTGGAATTGTCTCTAGATTAACCCTCGTAGGGTCAGCTTCAAACCCTAACAGAGAGCAAAATCGTTGCTTGGAGATGGACGCTTTGTGATGAGAAACGTCAAAGAAGATCCTGTCAACCACTTTGTCGTAATGAGCAGTCGCATAGATTTGCGACAGGAATTCCATTGGAACTGATTCCCCCCTTGAAAGTGCAGGAGCAATCGGCAAAAATTTCAAACACTCGATAATGGGGAACATGTAGGAATCATAAGCGTGAGGGGTTAAATCGATAATGAGGCATTGTTGAGGGCGAATAGGCAGTATGTGAGAAGTGGCGTGAATAGAGGATGAATCTGCCATTGTTGAAGAGAGTGAAGAAGATGATGAACAGTTATGGTTCAGGGATTTCTCGCGCTCTGGGAATTTTGATTGTTGTAAAGAGGTAAACGGTAAAGGATGTTGCCTTTTATACTGTGAGGTAAGGAGAGAGAAAGATCTTCCCAAATCTTCTATCGAAATACGAAGAGTTTTCTGGAATTTGACTGATGCGTGACAGTTAGGGTAACCGATGATCACGCATGAGAGAGAGTGTCAGATCCCTAAGAACACGCCTCCCATCAAGCGCCGTTTGAGGATAAACCGTTTCAGATTCACACGCGTGTCTGCGACGTCTTTTGGAGATTAGACGTTTCAAATCCACACGCGTTCCCTTTTACGCCGTTTGAAATCAAATCGATTGGACTCCCGCCTGAGTCAGCAACTCTTCATCTTATCCCTTTAAAGTGTAACGGTATCTTTTGAACAATGCTCCCACGTGGATGAAAATTGACCACGGCTTATAATTAACCACCAATCCAATGAAAAAGCCTGTAATTATTAGAACCAGAATTTTGGAAAATCAAAGATTTTCGTTCAAAGATTTTCGTGCTAAGGGTGTAAAAGAAAAGAAATAAAGCAATCCTTTTTAGGAAAAATTGTGATGTCAATAAAGACATGAAACAAATGATCCCGGGCACGAATCTCTTCCTTCAAAGTCAAGAGAGACCTTAAAGTGTTAGTATGGTTTCCCGTTGAATAACGATCAAACACTTATTAAGAAGTGTTGAAAGGCTTCTTTTAATTAGGCTTCTTAGGGTGGCTTTTGCTTTGATTCAATAGTCCTAATCTTGAAATAAGATAGAAAGTGAACAAAGTACTTGTGAGACCGGTGTAGTCTGTTGAACAAGTAGGTTTGCAATAATTTTAAAGTGGCTGGGAAATATAAAATCTCAACAAAAAATTAAAAACTGGATCCCAAGGGAAGAAATGTTATGGTTTTTAACAATTTCATAGGAATCACACAAAATAAAATTTTGAGATTTCATGAAGATACGTCCGTCAATCCATTAGTGAAAACTAGAGCAAATTAATTGTTCACCGTCAATTCAGATTGGGTATTGAATTTTGGGTTTTACTCAGCTCGTAGTGGCACGAAACTAAGATCATGAACGCAGTTTTTGAGTAACCATAAACCTCAGTGGTAATATCTGAGAGTCTCAAGGGTTACGTGTGTGAAACGAATTTAATGGAGAAATGCAATAGAGATGGTGTAAGAAATCAAAGTACCTCTGCTGAGAAAAATAGGACCAAGCAGAAAACTCTTATCTCATGTGAGAAGAGAGTTAGGTAACTCACGATTAGAATAAATGTGATAGCCTAATTGGGAAGACAAGGTTTGTGTATACCAAGTCATTAAGGCTTTTATTCAGAATCTGATGAGGCTTTGGGCACATACAGCAGCATGCTTCTAGGGACACTTAACTAATTCAACAATTTTCCCATAAACAACCACACAAATAAAATTAAAGCCAAAAAGTAAATAAAGAACAAAATATTTTTGGAATTTTTGATATTAAAAAAAATGGTAAATAAAAAAAAATAAGACTGAGAAAGAAAATAAAAAGATAAAAAAAACTTTGGAACCGAACCCAAGCGTTCGGTTGATTTCGGTTGAGAAAAAAAAAACTTTGAGAAAACCGAACCCGAGCGTTCGGTTGATTCCGGTTGTGAAAAATTTTGAAAAACCGAACCCGAGCGTTCGGTTGGTTTCGGTTTTGAAAAATTTTGGAAAACCGAACCCGAGCGTTCGGTTGATTTTGGTTTTGAAAAATTTTGGAAAACCGAACCCGAGCGTTCGGTTGATTTCGGTTTTGAAAAATTTTGGAAAACTGAACCCGAGCGTTCGGTTGATTTCGGTTTTGAAAAATTTTGGAAAACCGAACCAGAACGTTCGGTCTAATTCGGTTACCGAAGAAATTAGATTTTCAAAAAGGAAATACTTTTAACAATAAAATAAATAATTTTGGAACAATTGTACATGAAATTTACAACCAAGAAAACTACCTTTAATTGATGAGCGAAAGGCAGATTATCCAACCGAACCCGAATGTTCGGTCTATTTCGCTTCTTACGTTTGAGTTTGAGAGGTAGTTTGTGGTACTGACTCTGATTCCATCATACCTAGCCCTTGTAGAATTTTGTTAAATGATGCTTCAGGAAGGGCTTTGGTGAAGACGTCAGCCAGTTGATCAGTGGTTCTAACAAAGTGAATTTCAATGTTTCCATCTTCCACATGATCTTTAATGAAGTGATACCTCAGTGCTATGTGCTTAGTCTTTGAGTGTTGCACTGGGTTATGACAGATCCTAATTGCACTTTCAGAGTCACAGTATAGTGGGATCTTTTTCATATTGAGTCCATAGTCCCGGAGTTGACTTTGGATCCAAATCACTTGAGAAGTACAGGATGCAGCTGCAATGTATTCTGCTTCAGCTGTAGACAAAGACACACACGTTTGTTTCTTTGATTGCCAGCTAACCAACTTCCCGTCAAGGAATTGGCAGCCTCCAGTGGTGCTTTTTCTGTCTAGTCCACAACCTCCAAGGTCTGCATCTGAGTAGGCTTGAACGAAGAAGCCTGAGTTGGAAGGATACCATAGACCTAAAGAGGTAGTTCGCTTGAGATATCGTAGAATGTTCTTCACTGCAAGCATGTGAGGTTCACGTGGGTTCGCCTGAAATCTAGTACAGTAACAAACGGAGAACATTATGTCAGGCCCGCTAGCAGTAAGATACATCAGTGAACCGATCATCTGGCGATAAAGCGTAATATCAACTGCCGGCTTATCCAAGGATGGAGTGAGCTTGGTGCCGAACGCCATGGGAACTTTGACTTTTGAATCTCCCATCATGCCAATTTTGCAAGGAGAGTCTTCGTGTAAGCTTCCTGATTAATAAAGATGCCTTCGGGTCCCTGTCTAATATTTAAACCAAGGAAAAAGTTAATTGGACCCATTGAGCTCATTTCAAATTTAGTCTCCATCAGCTTTCTGAATTCAGCCGTTAAGCTGGGATTCGTAGAGCCAAAGATGATATCATCGACATAAATTTGAACAATCATAAGGTGGTTACCTTCCTTCTTACGAGAGAAGGTTGGGTCAACCGAACCTTGTTTGAATTTGGACATCTTTAAAAACTTTGTCAGCGTTTCATACCAGGCTCTCGGAGCTTGTTTCAGTCCATACACGGCTTTGTCCAAAATATAACAACGATTAGGATACCTTTCATTTACGAATCCAGGAGGATGCTCCATGTACACTGTTTCTTCAAGTTCTCCATTGAGAAATGCACACTTGACGTCCATTTGGTAGACTTCAAAGTTTTTGTGCGCAGCATAGGCGAGAAATATTCTAACGGATTCCAGCCTAGCTACAGGAGCGAAAGTCTCTTCATAGTCAATTCCTTCCTCCTGATAATATCCTTTCACGACCAGACGTGCTTTGTTTCGTATCACCTTCCCTTCTTTGTCCATTTTGTTCCTGAAGACCCATTTGAGACCAACAACTGAGGCATCTGGAGGAGTTGGAATGAGGCGCCAAACTTTGTTCCTTTCGAATTCATTGAGTTCGTCTTGCATAGCTTGAACCCAATCGGAGTGATCAAGAGCAGTGTTAACTGTCTTTGGTTCAACTTTTGAGACGAAGGAGTTAAACATACAGAATTCTACTTTTGAAAACAAGGAAGTCTGTTTTGCCTTGAGTTGTGATCGGGTCAGAACTTTTCAGATACATTACCAACAACCTGGGAGACAGGATGATCTCTGGTCCATTTGACAAGAGGAGGGTAGTTTGGATCAAAGGTTGGATTCAATTCAGCGTTTACCATCTCTTCTAGTTCAGATTGACTTTCATAGTCGTAAGACATGTCTACATTCTCCCCCTCGACAGATAAGCTATCAGGTATTTCTTGAGTATCTTGAGCTACAGAGGTTTCTGGTGGTGCTGAGTGTTCGGGTGTTGATGCATCTTCGGGTGATGAAGCATTTTCGGTTGGTGTGGCACTTTCGGTTGGTGAAGTGCGTTCGGGAGCAGCTTGAGAACTGTTCTCCCCCTCAACATGTGAGCTCGGCTGTGATGACGAAGATGGATCCTCCCCCTCAACTGATGCATTGTGTTGTGGAGGGTCGTCAGAACTTGATCCTCTTTCATTCATTCTCTTTGCAGCATCTTCGACAAGTTGCTTCAAATGATCTACCCTGTTGTCAGCTGCGCTGGATTCTGAGAGAGTGGCCTTCTCTGGTTCATCAAATAACTCAACGAACTTCTCGAATAGGTTTGCGATTGAGGCTGTGACTTGGCCAGTTTGAGGAAAGATTTCTCCAGCTGTGTCTTCGTTGGCCTTTAGCTTTTTGACATAGCTATCGTCAAAAGTCACGTAATAAGTTTCTTTTATTTTCCTCGAACACTTGTTTAATACCCTGTACGCTTTAGAAGTAAGAGAAGAGCCCAGAAATATCCCTTCATCGGCTTTAACATCAAACTTGTTGCGGTGTTCTTTAGAATTGAAGATGAAACACCGTGAACCGAACACATGGAAAACCTTGACATTTGGCTTTCTGTTGTTGATGATCTCATAAGGAGTGAGAGTGAATCGCTTGTTGAGATATGACCTGTTCTGTGTAAAACAAGTAGCAGAAATAGCATCAGCCCAAAAATATAAAGGTAAGGAAGCGAAACTTAGCATGGTTCGGGCCGCTTCACACAAAGATCGGTTTCGTCTTTCGACAATTCCGTTTTGTTGAGGTGTGTAGGGAGCTGAGAAGTTGTGACTAATTCCTTTTTCTGCCAGGAATTCTTTGAATTCTTTATTTTTGAACTCCAGTCCATTGTCGCTCCTGATGTTGCGATCGACTTTCTTCAGCTGTACTTCAACCTGCTTGATGAACACCTTTAGCTTGTGAGTCGCTTCAGATTTAAGCTTCAGAAAGAACACCCATGTAAAACGCGAAAAGTCATCAACAATAAGAAAAATGTACTTGCTACCACCGATACTTTCGATAGATGATGGACCACACAAATCAATATGAAGTAACTCTAGTGGTTCAACAACTTTAGTGTTTATTATAGATGGATGACTTTGACGACTCTGCTTCCCCATTTCACATGCAGCACACAAATGTTCTCTATCGTACTTGAGCAATGGAAGACCTCGAACATGACCTCCAGTGACAAGTTTGTTGATATCCTTAAAGTTGAGATGAGAGAGCCTTCGGTGCCACAACTAGCTTTCGTCAGATTGTGCTTCGGATAACAAGCAGATAGCTGGGTTCCCTTTGATAGGTTTGAGGTTTAGGGGAAACATTTCACCTTTACGCTCCGATTTGAGAATAACTCTTTTCGTCTTCTTCTTAATTATTTCAGAACCCTCATCGTCGAATGAAACCTTGAGACCAGTACCTCCCACAAGCTGAGATACACTGATGAGGTTATGTTGTAGTCCTTCCACGTATGCAACCTTCCTGTTCCTGTGAAAGGCTCACGAGGACCCAAGAAACTTTGGGTTCCTAAATCTGCTTAATTTTTGCAAGTTATCAGTGACGAGCAGTTTGACAAAGAATGGTACATTGACAGTGGCTGCTCGCGTCACATGACAGGAAGGAAGGAAGAGCTAAGGGAATACAGGTCTCTTTCAAACGGTGGAAATTTCAAGTTCGGGAACAACTCCTTTGGCACCATAAAAGGCTATGGAATGATTACAAACGGTGATTGACCAGGTGGACTGTAGGCCGGTGCGGCGGACCAGTCACACAGTAGACCCGGAGAGCATGGCTATTCTGTGATTAGATATGTTGTGGCATGATATGCGTGTATGGTATTTGCGGTTGGTATTTTGGGGATATCTCACTAAGCTTTCGGTTGATGATGGATATTGGCTTTTGGTTTCTGTTTTCCTTTAGCTGGTTCACTCTGAACTGATGATGTTTCGCTTAAAGGAGTGACTTCTTTTGCAGGAATTCCTTTTTCTTGAGGAACACCTTTTGTACCACTAGTACTTGGCACATCGAAGCTATCAGGCTTATTCAAAGGTTCTGGCACATATCTGCCTTTGCTTTTCCATGAAGTCCTTTCAGACAGACCTACTGTTTCGTCAGCATTGTCGACGGGAGCTGACCAGAAGAACTCGTCGCAGCCATCAGCATTGTCTTCGTTTACAATGGCTGTGAGTTCAGCGGTCTGATGTTCGGTTACGCCTGTGACCTTATAAACATGATTTGGAGTGGTTCTTACCTTTTGGTATACTACTGCCTTTTCTGCAAGAATTAGGGACTTTTGTTGGGACAAACGAGCAAACTCCACTGAATTTTCTGAAATGAGATTCTTGTGGTTTTCGGGTTCGCTCTTGACAAATTCTGAACAATCAACTGTGTCCTCTACAGAAATTTCACTCATATTGTCGTCCTTATTAAGCTCAGATGCATTTTCAACATCAATTTTATTTTCTGAGCTCAAGTTGGCATTCAATGAGTCAAATTTTTGTATGGTTTCGGTCCTCAGTTTCAGTTTATCATTTTCATCCAAAAGGTTTTTAAGCATGTCCTTATGGTCCTTGGACTTTATGAAAGATTCGATTTTGTCTAGTCCATACATATACGTCGGATTAACATCTTCAGACGAAATAACACTTTCACAATTATATGCTTCAGCATCAATTTCATCCTCCTTAAACTCAAGGAAGGGTAAAATCATGCGATGAATCTTTTGTCCTATTTCACAGTCCAAATGAAGCGAGTGATATTAGTATAAAGACGTTTAGCAATCAAACAAAAAACATTTCTCTGTTTTAAAAGCTTTAAATTGTCTCTTTGCAAATAAATGTTTTCATCTTTTGTTTTGATTAACTCCGACTCCTTCAGTTCGATCCACATCCTCCGTTCCTCACTCTTCGAAGACACCCTGCTTATTTGGTCAGTTAGGTTAGAATTGGTGACTCGAGTTTGAGTTAAACTACTGTCTAGATGAGAGATTCTTGAATTAACACTTTTTAATTCTTTTTCGTATGAGCTTTGTGGGGCTTTGAATGAAACAAAAACGGATTGTACCTTCTTGATCAGTTCATCAAGCTCGTTGAACTGCACGCTGAGCGGTTTAGCTGTAAAGCACAAATCCTGTTGCTCCTTCGTGTCTTCATTCCCACCATCAGTGTTGTATCCCCTCATCTGAGATACATCAGATACCATCAAGCATTTGCCCCCGCTATTCTCATCTTTCGCCACATATACCTTTCCATGAGAAGGCTTCCTTACTTCATCATCTTCAGAGTCGGTTGACCAGACCTCCACGCCACCGAACTCATCATTCGCTACCGAACCCTGCACAATTAAAGCATTCATAGAAGGGTTAGCAGTAGATTTCTTCTTCCTGATCTCATCCAGCTTTTTCAGCAACAAAGCTTCTTCATCTTTTTCATCATCCTTTTCTGCCATTTTCTTGAGGACACAATCTTTTGCATAGTGGTTCTTTCCTCCACAGTAATAGCAGCTCACTCCCAAATCTCCTTCAGCTTTCGGTTCCTTCTTTGATTCTTCTGCCTTCGGTTCATCTTTGACCTTTTAAGAACTATAACTTCCCTGCCAATTTCGGTTTTTATTTGTGGGAAATCTTTTCTTGATGAACCTCTTGGGGTTTGACACCATCATAGCATAGTCTTCAGAAGTGAGGTCATAGTCCTCCAAGATGAGGTCTTCTTCTTCCATCACCGCTTTGCTTTTGGACAGGAGAGCCAATGAACCTAAGCTTGAGATCACATTTTTCTCCTGTAACACGATCTTTTCTTGAGATTTCAGGATGCCCACCAGTTTCGCCAAAGAGTAGGATTTGAATTGCTCATGCGCTTTAACTGTGGACACTACAGCTCTCCACTCAGATCTGAGGCCGTTCAAAAACGTAACCTTCTGCTCAATTAGCTTCCTTTCAATGTCATGTTTAATCATCTTGCTAAGAAGATGATTGAAGCGATCGAAAATTTGAGTCATGGTTTCTTCGGCTCCCTGCTTGAATTCACCAAACTCGGACAAGAGTAAGGTTTGAATGGAGTGTTCAAGATCTTCGTCCGTAGAATACAATTCTCGTAGCCTGTCCCATATTTCTTTTGCAATTGTGCATGAACTCACCAGCCTGAAAGTATCAGATTGAAGAGCGAATCTGATTAATCTCAATGCTTTGATATTGCACTGAAATTTATCTTTTTCGTCTTGAGCAATATCTTTAACATCTTTCAAAAGATCATTATATTCCTTCTGAGTCTTAATAATTCTTGAAGTTGCTGAATGAGCGAACGGTCCAGAAACTATTGCTTCCCAGATGAGGTATCCATTATCCTCAGATCCTATAACATAGTCTTCAAAGTGATGTGCCCAGACTTCATAATCGTGGGTGTAAAGGATGGGAATCTTCGTTGTTGATCCAATGCTGTTCGAAATATTAATGGGATTGGATTGCGACTCGTCCATGCTTGATCGAATAACCTGTTTAAAAGATCAGACTTGTAATGTATTAAATTAGGGAAAAACAAATAAATACCGAGTTACGTCAATTATGGGATGACGGCTCAATAAATATCAGTAAATGCGGAATAACCCTAATCGCAACCTTTTTCACAGAAAAGATGTGTATCAATTACACAGCCTCCTGCTCTGATACCAATTGATAAGTTAAAAACTAACTTGAAGATCGATTAGATCTTTATAACAGGTAAAATAATAAACAATAAAACTGTAAGAACACAAGAATGGATCAAAGTGTGTCGAATGATTGATTCAAACAATCCTCAGCAGAGCTCGATAAAGAACTTCCGCTGTAGAGGATTTAGGGTTACAAGAACGATGATAAAACTTCTAAATAATTCTCTGATCTATCGTAATAATCTTTTCTATCGTTATCGCTATCAATTCATTAACCTAATATGCATGCAAGCATATTTATTTATACTAAACCCTATCATGCTCTCGGTTGGACAGGCCCAAACCGGAGTTACAAAACATGGACTAATAAACGATCCCAATGGATGCAATACATAACAAAATGCTACGCTACCCAACATTAGGGTTACACCATGTAAACCCTAATTGTCATGGAGTTTCATTGCCATGATCCATGGGTACAAAAACACCATGGAGAATCCATGGAGCATCTTATGGGTTTTAGCCCAACTTGATAATCCATGGAGCATTAGCCCACCATACAAGTATGGATGATTTACACAATCAACCCATATATTTAATTAGTCTCCTTTTGATCACTTAATTAATTCCAAACTAATTCTTGATCAACACTAATTAAATAATCTTATTAATATATTAGAACTTATAATATATTAATAAACCGTAAGTGTTATTTCTCTTATTTTAGTCTATCCAAATGCATGATGCCATGCAACCTAAATGGACCATGCCAATCGGGTCAAGTACATACCAAATATAGTTATGGACTTAGACACTAATCCAACAGTCTCCCACTTGGATACGTCTAAAACTATTATTGTGTATGACTTCAAAACCCAACTAGCAATCGTAGTCTTAAAAGCTACTGTCGTCGAACTCTGAACAAAACAATGACGCGTCCATCATATAAGGGATCATATACTCCTCCATTCTAGATATCATATAGACTGAGTCATGGATTATAATCATTCTCTCTATCCATTTTTTGTTTCCCAATTTTCGATTTATGACGACCGACTAATTGAACAAATCACATTAGTCCTGGCTTTGCCAAGCACTTCGGGGTATCATCACTAAATAATCGAGGGGCCCACAGATATCGCTTTTATCCCGAAGGTAAAAGGAATGGTTAGACTTCAACTCATATGGCTTGTTCTACTACTTGTTGAATCATACACAAAGACACGTTTTATAACATCGAGTTACCAATGTGTTTTCGTGCAATCAATGTATAACCAACTCATATCTCTAGGTTTGAAGAATATAAGATATTATCGTCTCATGATCACTCGTGATAAAATCCATGAAGTGATTCCAATGAGTGTGGGTTGAATCCAATACTCAGAACTTATGAGTACTCATGAATGTTGAAGCACCACTTGTTATGCCCCATACCTTGGACATCTACAATCCAGCTTCATGGCAGTCTTGATTCATATCTACTTCCAACATATGACCGAATGTAGATAGTTTGATTAACTTAGTCATTAAGGAAGAATGACCTAGTTATTCTGGAAGTCAAAACATGCAAAGTGAAACACAAGAATAATCGAATCTCATATGGTCTCAGAACTTATGAATATAAATAAAACACCTTTTATTTATCACCATATTGATTACCCATCATTCATTGCATACTTTTTCAAACTATCAACTTTATACTTGAATTAAAATCACCAGTTGTCCCATGCTCCAAGCATGTACACTATGCTTTTCTAAACACTAGTCATGCCCTACACCAAGTATGCACACTATGTTTTTCTTTCAAACGTCAGTTAATCCATACACCAAGTAAGCACACTAAGTTTGTCTATGATCTTTACTTTGTGAAATAGATCGATTGAACATAATTCCAATGTTTCTCATTTTTCATAATCCTAATTCCTTACCGCAAATGCAAGAATTCAAAATCCTACCATTACCTAAATCTGTTAGATTCTAAACTTATATGCATTGATCCTCTTGTAATGATTATGCACAAAGTCACATAGACTTGTCAACAGACATTACAGAGTATTCCAATGGAGACCAACTCCATGGAACCAAAATCTCATATTCAAAGTTCATTGACTTTGAACATTCTTCTTGCATTAAGTTTCCCAATCTTACACAGATTTAAGGAATAACTCCCACTTATGGGAATATTTCCATATTCTCATTTTGACTATCATTTCTGAACAAGAGTTGCCTCTTTTTAGAATGTGTCAATATGGTCCTTCCAAAATTAACATTATACTTCCAACTGTCCCTAAGCAACCAATCTTTGGTAAACCTTAGATTGTCCTCGACAATTTCTTAATCATTTTAGTCATATCCAATTCTAGACCTTTTCCCTTCTTAATGCCCCAGGCATTTGGAAAATTTTAGAAGGATGAATATTATAGCACATGTAATCGATCCTATATCTGAAGCATATGGTACACGATTCATGATGTCTCACATAAAGACATGATACTAGACCAGTCCTTTTGCTACAATATTTCTATTTGCCATGTTCTCATAATTCAGATTATGAAAAGGAATGTCGTAATCATAATCGAATTTTAGAACACAAATAATGTACCCATATATAGAACTCCCTTATGTTGAGCCATTCCAACATAACATTCATATACATACTTGACTAAATTTGATTAAAATCTCACGATCTAAGCTTATAGATTTGAGATGAAGTATTATTTCCTCTCCCTTAATTATAGCAAAACAACTTTTTCCCAATTGAAACCTTTTGTTGTCTATAATTAACATTGCTATATTGAAATACTAATAATAATTATCATGCTCCCACTAACGTGATGATTATTAGCATAACACTTATGCTCTTACTAGCTTTGACATGTACTTCAGAAATTAGCTGGACTTCTAGAAATCAATAATTTACTGACTTTCTTACCAAAGTTCAGACTTCTGATACGAGATGCTTTGATAAAAACTTAATCAAAATCATACACCTTTCCTTAGATAGCATACATGTGTGTCTAAACAATTTCAAAACTATGAAAAGGGATGTCGTAATCATAGTCTCAATTGTTTAGACCTTTTGCCATTTCTCACAAGTCCATGTTAGTGTGCCGGTTAACCACACACGCTCCACTAATGACTTTGAGAATGCAAATATCACAAATGTTATCTACTTAAAATCTACTTAGTGAAAGTGTTTCCTCACCATCATTTGCATGAATCAGAGAGAAACCTTATGGCACTTAGATTTTATGGTGTATGTGTTCTTATCCATGTGAATTTGTCAAAACCATAATCACAAGACAAGGTAAGTGACAAATCCAAACTCTTATGGATTGAACTTATGCAGTCTTAACTTCTTGCCACCTGGCATCTAAAGGACTTGCCATTGCTTCTAAGTTGTTATGCAACCAATTGAGAGCTCTCAGAACTCATATGCAAAGCCGACTTTAACTGGAATGGGCACAAAAGTAGAAATATGTCAACACGATAGGTTATAAACCTCACGTCGTGTGCTAGTGTCAAACTTCAGGTTTTCATTCTTGATTAGATCTTGAAAATCTTTCAGGATCTTTAAGATTCCCACTGTCCCCTTGACATATAAGACTATCTTGCCAAATATTCAAGAGATAGTGTAGATTCTTTATCAAGATAAACACTTCACACAACTGGCCTTAGTTGGTCTTTGTTTTATCCAAAACATCACAACTTACCAACTTCAAATGTACAAGATTAGAAACCATTTTACTCTTACATTTGACAACTATTATAAATCTTTCTTTAAGATATGTCACTCAACTTATAGTCTTGGAGTATGACTCTAAGACTTGTTTTGGAACGAAGTATGACTCATCTTCTTGATTTAACCATTTCAACAATTCAAGATTCCTCTTCTTATTCATAAGAATGCACTAAGATGTCCTTAGAGGACCAATTGTGATATGGTTTCTTAATCATTGAGATGATCACAAAACTTGACACTAAAATACTCTCCCATCTTTTCAAATTTGAGAAACTTTTATCCTTCTGCCTAATTTGATTTTTCTCATTCGTTCTGCCATATATCGAAACTTTTCCAATGTTTCAAAATTATACTTAAACTTGTAAGTATAACCATATTTACTAAACTTTAGTAAATCATGACGAATAGTCTTATCGATCTTTTGTGGTGGACTTGACCAGTGCACAAGAATGTGTACTCGATCCCTTAGTCCTTCACTTGACTCACATATACATGTGAACAAGAAATTAGTCTTAGTTTTCCAAAGATGAAAAATTCTCATTCATCATACTATACAACTCGCATGATTCCAAGTTTCTATCCAACTAAAAACTTGGGTGATGAGAATCTTTCCTTATTTGGTAAATTTAGACACTACCACAACTGAAAGAATCAAATTCATATTTCCATTATTGCTAGAAATATACAAACATCAATTTTCCATAAGTGCCATTGCAAGGACATATAAAATAAAACAAAATTTTATTTATTTATCAAATGCGGAAAGACTTTCCTTACAATGCAAATTTAAATGGAAACTATGCTATTCCATATTTCCTAGCAACCTATCATAACTCCTAAGCAACAGCTCAAAATTATGATCACCGAACCATGCGATCGACATCCATCTTCGCGATCAGAATCAACATATACTTACTTTAAGTTTCTTCATTTTTTTATTCTTAAAACAACAACATGTGACCCAGTCACATCACGTAATAAGAATCTCATAATAGAAACTTAACAGAGTTAATTAGTGGACTTTACCTGAAGTAGAGTCAAACTTCTTGACTTGATCAACCTTATGATTTTTTAGGTAAATAGGCAGCTTTGCAATCAATGCCCCTTCCTTTGGCAAGAGAAACATATGGACTCTTTGGGAATGGTACATGGGACTATCGCAAACTTGCCTTTTTTTTCTTTACCATTTGGTCAACCGAGTTGACTATGGTCAATCCCTTTCCTTGGGAAGAGAAAGCCTTTCCTAGATATCCAATGTAATCATTATCAAAGTCCATTAGGAAGTTGATCTCCTAATCAAATTTGCTTTACCAGTTCTTCACATCATTGTTGATTCAGCAGCACCAAGCAAATAGATAAGATCATTAAGGGTCATGTCGTAGTCTTCTGCATAGTAGTCCCAAAGGACACTCATTATGAGACTTAGAAAGTGATTGAACAACCAACTTTCTCAAGACTTTGACACCTAACTCTCCCGACTTGTCAATATGTGAGCACACATAGAACTTGCTGGCCAATAGGGTTTAAGTGACTTTGAACTATTCAAGAACTTGTGGGATAGGGAGAATAATTGGAGGAGGTGGAGGAAGTGAAGTTCCAAGAGATTTAGGAAGATCACAGATGTCTAAACTAGACATCTTTTGGGAGATATTCAAGATAGTTGATCTAAAGTCCTTAATATAACACCCAATATGAAATATTAAGGCTAGGACCAACACAATACTTTTATAACTTGGAAGAGGGATGTTGTAATCCAAGCTATAAAAAATTTGAAGGTAGACGAATGACGATTAACCAATTTACACCATGAAAAAGAAATAAGTTAATTAGGTTTTACTTGGATTTGAAACTCCTAGATCTTTTGAGATTCATTGAACTGTTCAATGGCATGTTTCAATCTCCATTGTGGCCTCTCAAATTTTATGACTGGAATGCCGAGGATCACAAAACAAGATGTGAATAACCATGCAAATATACTTGGTACCCTTAATAATTTACCCCTCAATCGATGTTCCGGTTAACCACATGCGCTCCACTGATACTATGATAAACATTAAGTTACCCTTTGCCTACCTTGTTAAATCCAGGTTAGTGTGCCAGTTACCCACACGCGCTCCACTAACCAACTTAAGCAAAGTGCAAAGTGTAATTTCATGGGTTAGCACCAAATTCACATTTTCCTAAAGTAATTAAGATTGGGAATTTATAAAAGGTTTAGTTACTTTATATTTATAATTAATACTTTTAATGAAGAGAGAATTCTAGTCCTTGTCCTACCCGTTCGGCTAACGACCATCCACCAGTCAAGGAAGCGGTGGGTGAGAGTGGACACCCATTAAACTGCCATTTTATAGGCAGTAACCTTATACCCCCCTTATAGACCGGCTTCGTGAATGAGGCCTACTAACGGTAAGACCGACTTGCTCTTATACACACACACACACACACACATATATATATATATATATATATATATATATATATATATATATATATATATATATATATATATATATATATTATTAACTTATAATACTATAAAGTATAAGGGTTGAATTTTAACTTTTAAAATTCTAAGGGCTTAACTTGGAATTAAAGTATTCATAAGGGAAAACTTTACAAATTCAAAAACTTGAGGGCAATTTTTGAAACTATTCAAAACTACTAAATTCCATAACTTATGTGTTTAAAGTAGTTTTAATTCAAAAAACTCTTCAAGTTCCATAACTTGAGGACAAGTTATGGAAGACTTTAAACTATTAAAAGAATATGACTTTTCTTTATTCATAACCTATGGAAACATTTATGAGTTTTTTGAATTTTAAATGTGACTTTTCATATAACTTGAGGACAAGTTACAAAAACACATTTTAGAACCAAATCTTAGATTAATTTGGATTGAAAACAACAATTTCACATAACTTTTCTATTAATCTAAGCAACTCATAAGAACTAGATAATTCAATCAAACTTTTTCATGTAATTAGCCTAACCATTAAACTAATACAAAACATGAATCTATTGATAATTATCTTTGAAATTGGAATAGCATGAACATTACCACACCAAAAACAAGTTTATAAGTTGAAAAACAGTTTAGGGTAATGTTCCTAGTCCAATTTCAGCCAAAACAATCGAAGGTATGCTGTCTGGGGGGTCCAACTTGTCGAGTGCATAAACCAACTCGGCGAGTTGGATGAGTTTAGCCTTCGACTCGGCGAGTCTGCTGAGCAGACAACAACAAACTTTGATTTTTCAGCCAATTTTGCAAGTATAACAAGAAAACAAGCCTAGGCTCTGATACCACTGTTGGGTTATGAGCATTCTAACACTCCTAACTCCTAAGTGTACATGCAACCCTAAATACCTTGGATCTATGTTTTCTCTATTATACATGCAAATATGATATTCCAAGGTATTACCCTAACTAGCACACAATCATAAGTACTAGTATAACAAAAAATAGATAAAATATGTACCTTTTTGATATAGCTTGATTCCATGGAGCTCAAGAGCCTAGTGTCCCAAGTGTAAAACCTCAAATGGTTCACACAACATCAAATACACTTAAAATAACTTGAGAGAAATGAGACACTTCATGAAATCAGCTAGCCCTCACTATTCCTTCATAGTCCCCGATTTTAGGAAGAATAAGATGTTTATATAGTGTGTCACAATTAGGGTTACACCATGTAAACCCTAATTGTCATGGACTTTCATTTCCATGATCCATGGGTACAAAAACACCATGGAGCATCCATGGAGCATCCTATGGGTTTTAGCCCAACTTGATAATCCATGGAGCATTAACCCACTATACAAGCATGGATGATTTACACAATCAACCCATATATTTAATTAGTCTCCTTTTGATCACTTAATTAATTCCAAACTAATTCTTGATCAATACTAATTAAATAATCTTATTAATATATTAGAACTTATAATATATTAATAAACCTTAAGTGTTATTTCTCTCATTTTAGTCTATCTAAATGCATGATGCCATGCAACCCAAATGGACCATGCCAATCGAGTTAAGTACATACCAAATATAGTTATGGACTTAGACACTAATCAAACACTTCCCACGTTCAATACTTGAATACCACCTCCTTCTTCTTGCAAATCCACTGGAATGGCCACCAAAATCACATTTAGCCTCAAAACACACACTCTCTTGCAAAAATAGGGTTTAAGGACGAAAAGAGGCTATGGATGCAGATTAGGGTTTGTTCCAAATGATATAAGTGTGTTTAAATAAGGTCCAAGCCAAGAAATTGGGGTTTTGGTCATTGTCCTCGTACACCCCGCGTATGAACCTCAACCACCCGATGCATGCAAAAGTGTATGCTAAGCGTACTCATATGTACGCCCAACGCACTGAGGGTCCTTCTGTGCCCAAAAAATGAAATACTTTGAGGGTAAAAATGGGATACCTGGATTTGAGTGTTACATCTTGTCTTTTTTGACTCTTTTTTAACAATTTTATATATTTTGACATTTAATAATGTTGACCGATTAGGCGAATTAAGAGTGATTAAGACCGGTTAGGATTGATTAGGACTAAGGCTGATTAATGTGATCGACTAACATTAATCGTAAGCGGTTGGAAATCGTCGAGCTTCTAGGCGCTGATTAATTGACACCTAGATTGATTTTACAACATTGAACTTTAATAAAAACTTAGTATTTACTTAAAATTTATTAATTATTCATTGGATTTTGAATTTGTACTTAAAGTCTCATATTTTTGTTTTTTGGATTCCGAATTGCAGACCAAAATCAAAAAAATCACAGTCGAAAATGTAACTTTTTTGTCATAAAAGTTACTTTTATGATGTTCGGAATGATCCATTCCGGACTTGTTGGCCATTTAAAGAAAAACCAAATAGATTTTTTATTTAATATTAAATTAAAATATTTTTATTTAGTTTGATTTCTAAAAAAAACACTTATATACGTCCAGATCTATTTGTATATTGATTTAGGTGTTGTTTGTTTTTTTTAAAACCACTTCTGACCGGTTATTGTTGCGCCGCGCAACATTTGTCCTTTTGCAACTGCTTGTTTTTCAGAATATTTCTGACTTAAAAGTTGTTGCGCGTGTGTTGCGTGGCATAACACTTGACCATCTGTTTCAAACTTTTTCACACCTTACTTTAACTTATTGCAGCAATGTAGATGTTAAAAAAACAAACAAACTTTTTATTACATATTATAGCCGTTTGTTCCCCTGTTACAAAGGGTTGCAGAGATGATTCACAGGGTTGCAGAGATGATTCACAGACTTCAGACATTTTCGTTTCAAAAAAACAAACGACACCTTAGTCTGTTAATCAAAACAAAACATCCATTAAAATTGAAAGAGCTTTGATCAATTGTTTAGTTTAAGTTTGTTTAACTACAAAGAAAAAAAATGAAAATAAACATGAAACGGGTGCGAAACAGCGACACCGAGACACTATCTCTCTTTCCAACCCATGGAGATGGAGGTTTTGAAGAGTTGTGTGACCCACTCACTCATCCTTTTCCTTCGTTTCAAAATACCTCCCTCTACACATTTCTAGATTACTTTTTCTTCTTTAAGTTTCTTTTGTAACAATGGTCTTAACTTTACTACGTACAACACAACAAAAAATATATAACACTTAACTAGAATATGTTTTATATTCATTACTTTAGTGACTATTTATAGTTAATATGCGTTATGTAAATACCTTTTTCTACAAGAGGCTATTCTTCTCGTAAGCTTTGAGTTGGCCATGTCATCATGTCTCGGAAGAATTTTAATTGTTTATGCATTGGCATTGACGTGGACATGTGGTGTCCGGTACATTTAAATAACTAAACTAAAATCAAAATTAAAATTCTCACTCTTAGGCTATATGATGTGTGCATAATATCGTTACACAAAGGGATAATGATTTAAAAAGGTAATAGATTTTGTAATTTGTATACATTCAGTCCTTATGATCAACTATTTCAGGTTAGCCGACAAAAATGACTTAATAGGGTAATATATTTCTCATTTTGTACACATTTAGTTATTAATATTTTTGTACATATATATATATATATATATATATATATATATATATATATATATATATATATATATATATATATATATATATATATTAAGGACTAAATATATACAAAATGAGAAATATATTACCCTATTAAATCATTTTTGTCGGCTAACCTGAAGTAACCGGTCATAAGAACTGAATGTGTATAGCTTAACAAGTTGAAAGGATAAATGTAGACGAAAAAAAAACTTAGTTACTGTACAAATCAAAAAATATATTACATTTTTAAGTCATTATCCCTTACATAAAAGTTGTTTCATCGCCCACCTTCATTTCTACCTTCTCAAACGCTCACCTCCATTTTACCTTATTTTTAAATTTTGTAGAGAAAAGAAGAGGGCTGTAAGACATTTACCAAACAAGTAGTTTTTCCCATCTTTACCCAATTGCCTATAACTACTAAAGAATTCCTATCTTTGACACCTTTTTGTTTCTTTTGGAAAGTACGGGTATCATAAAGCGAAATGAAACCCTTCAGATCTTCCGGATGCATTTACAATTACACAACTAAAATGATTACCATTATATGTTTGTAAACACACGATACCTAGATTTTAGATTTTCGAATTGTGATCTTGAAGAACCATGAATTTTATGTTGTACTTCCTTTTCAGATTGAAAATCCACTCCACCTTGATTTGAATTCTTAATTCTTTTGTGTTCATTGAGACTAAATTCATTTGTGAATAAGTAGCAACTTATCCTTAAAATATATTACCTAATTAGTTCTTCACAAACATGTAATTGAAAACCAACTTTATCACCAACTTATAAAGTTTCAAGGATCTGTATTACTTAATCGAATTTATGGATACTAAATTATCAGTCGAGGATCTATTGTTTTGATTAAAATTTATGTAAGTAGTAGAAGGGATGAATGGGGTTTTGCATAGAAGATTTAATTTGGGTAACCAACTGATCGGTAAAAAACTACAATAAAAATGTAGGTTCAGACTGTTTGCAAACAGAAAAATCTTTATTTTTTGTTTTTACCAAAAAAAGAAAATTCGGGTAATATTTGATGATTGCCCATAACTATTGGCATGGCATGATATTCTTCTTTTCTAATGTGTACAAGATCATGAAGTATTTTTCGGATGGATTGAAACCTAAGGCAGCTGCAGGTGGATTTTGGAGGAGACGGTGAAAATATGATTGTTGTATTCAAGATGTAACCAGATTATATGTTCGCTTTTATAATAAGAATGAAAATTGAGTTTAAGACCTAAACTAAACAAAAAACATAAGAGAATTTTTAAAACAAACATAAAAAAAATTTAACGCTAAAATGATATTCCCCTTATTTTTTACTATGCATTATTTGGGTGGAGACGGTGAAAATATGATTGTTCTATTCAAGATGTAACCGGATTATGTGTTCGTTTTTACAATAAGAATGTTTTTAACCCATAAAAATCAAGTTCCAGACCTAAACTAAAAAAATATATATAAGAGAATTTTTAAAACAAACACAAAAAATTTATAAAGATAAAATGATATTCCCCCTATTCTTTACTATGGATTCTAAGCAAACGAAAGTAATAAATTCTTTTAGTTATACCAATAAAAAAGAAAACTTGGGGAAAGACACATGAGGATTGTGGAGTGAGGACGAATAGAAAGCCTTCTCCTATACGACAAACAAGGTCCCACCGAGTACACTTTAATATTTTAAAGTTTAAACCGCTACAACCCTCATATTGCGGAATTGACTAATTTTTCTAACATATTAGTCAAGTCACTGAATTAGATTTGGTGCCTTTCTTTTAGTCCCACATAATAAACACACATTACACTTTTTCTTTAATTTATAATAAAGAAAAGAAAAAGAAAACAACATTTTTCCCGTTTTAACTCTTGTTCCAATCCCAAACAAACAGAACCCTAAATAAACCCCACTCATATGGCCTTTGCATATTGTATCCTTCATTCGCATGTTATTCCTTCTCTTTCTCTCACAAGAAGAAACGCAAATATCAATTACCAATGGCAGTTGAAGCTCCACATATGACCCTCAACCCTTCTCAATTTCTTCCAAACAGGTCTTCTCTTTTTGCACTTCATCTTCATCTATCATTTACATTCAGTTCATTCAACTTTAATTTGTGATTACAGGGACATGATTGATCATCAACCCAACGCAGTAACATATGGAATTGCTCCGCTTCCCATGATTCCGATGTATGGTGCCGGAATGACGGATTCCTTTCCGACGCCTGCTTTCAAGGCAGACAGCGGACTTACCTCCAGCCTTCCAAGAAAACGACCACGCCATGATGCTCACGTTTCTTCTTTTACTCCACCTTTCTCCCTTCCAAACGCTCCGATTGTTAATCAAAACGAACATGGCACATTCGCGTTTTTCGGTGAAGATATCGCATCGCACATCTATCAACAGCAATTAGAGATTGATCGTTTCGTTTCTCATCATGTAAGAACCAATAATTATATTTCAGTTTCATAGATACAGTCTCTCGTATACTGATATTTTTTTCAAATTGCAGACTGAGAAGGTGAGGACGGAGATCCAGGAGATGCGAAAGAGAAACTCGAGGAGATTAATAGCAGCAGCCCAGGAAGGGATAATGAAGAGACTGAAAGCCAAAGAAGATGAAATCGTGAAGATCGGACAGATGAATTGGTCTTTAGAAGAAAAAGTGAAATCTCTAAACGTCGAAAATCAAATATGGAGAGAATTAGCTGAAACCAACGAGGCAACAGCCAACGCCCTACGAAACAATCTCCAACAAGTCCAAGAACAGCTTCAGCTACAACAGCATTACAGTCTCGATTTCAATAACAATTGTGCCTCAATCGATGACGCTCAATCACACTGCGGAAGCAACCATGAACTGGATCGCATGTTAGCGGAGGAAAGTGGAGGAGAGAGAAAGAATAGTAGCAGATACGGCGGAATGAACAGGCGATGCCGAAATTGTGGGAAGGAAGAGTCATGCGTGTTGCTGCTTCCTTGCAGGCATCTGTGCATGTGTACCATCTGTGCCTCTAGTATCAGCATTTGCCCCGTCTGTAAATCAAAAAAATCTGCCGGTGTTCATGTGAACATGAGTTAATTGTGAATAAATCTTCTTTTCATGATTCTGAAGAATCAAATTGTTTATTTAGTTTCCAGTATTGGTTGCCAGATAGCGACACTGATTCCCAGTATTAGTTACTAGATAGGAACACGATAGTGGTTAAAAAAAGAAAAGGGTCACGAGGGATTGAAGCGGTGTTCACGGCTTTATATTTAATGAAGAGAAAGAGGGTGAAATCAAAGGGCCAAACCCCTGCAAAATTGCAAAGTGTCGAATGTGGATAGCGTATTTTGAGGGGCATAATTGCGTATCTTACATCAAGTCTAAACTGTCGGTCTCTTTAGTAGGAGTGCAAAAAAGATAAGAGGGGGAACAGACCACGATGATAGTGTGGGTGTGTGCACGTTAATTAAGTGGGGGGTGGGGGTCATTTTATTATTATTTGTACCTTCTCTTGACTGTGACTGTGTTTCTGATTTGCTTGCTGGATGTGAACAAATGGAGGCCCTCCTATCGTACAGGTTACAAGGCTGAAAAGATAAAAATATTTAACTGCTTGGGATGGGAAAAGATAGCATGGGACAGATTTGGTTTTATGCTAAACAAGGATGGAGGAGAGATGGGTTACGTCGTTTTGAAAATTGCACCAGTTAGAAATCTGTTTTTTTTTATATATATATATTTTTTTCTAGACAAACTTCCTAAATGGTCCATGTGGTTTTATAATATCTGAAATTTCGTTTCTAATTTTAAAAAATCTCACAAATAGTAATGTCGTTTCAAAACTTTTAATGTTTAGTTTTTATTGCTTACTCTGTCAGTATTTATCCGTTAAGTAAAGGACATTTTCATCATTTCACTATTCATGAACCATTTATCAAGTTTTCTCTTAACTAAAAATAGAATGAAATTTAATATGCAATGGGTCTTTCTCTCTCAAACAATGTTTGACTGAAAAAGTCAATGTTTCTCCTCCCTTCAATCTCCTTCAACGACTCCTAATCTGAACCTAATAACCGTTTATTTGTGTCGTCGTCACCACCACCTACAATCTAATATCACTACCTCTGGTCCACCTCGGCAAAAGCCCTGTTCGACCACTATTTTTGGTATATTGGGTATAAAATATTTACAGGAGAGAAAAGAGGCTATGATCGTTACCACTGGGGAAGGAAAGAAGAGGGATTGAACTTTTCGCCAGAGGTCCTACGGCGGAAATGGTTTCCAGCGAGAGGTAACTCCAAACCACCGTCAATGTAACACCATTAATCTCCCCTGCTATAAACGTCACCATCCACCGACAGTACACTGCAAAACAACCCTGCACAACCACCACACCTACACACTCATCCTCAAATGCCATTTGTAGGCCTGGAAATCGAATTTAAATGGGTTGTTGTCTCTTATTTGTCTCCTCCTCTCCCCCTTCTATGAAATCCACCATCGTAATTTATGGTTTTGATTCTGATTTTGTTCTTTACATGAACGATTGGATTTGATTCGTGCTCACATACCTTGATGAAGAATCTGTAGCAATGATTTTAATTTTGGATTCATTATGTGTAGCAGTCGAGCTAAACACACAACCTCCAACACACCCCTCTCTCTTTATAACCTTACATTATCTGAGAACACCAAATACACGACATCAAATTGTTAGTAGATATGGAAATCGAAAGTAAATAGATTTACTTCGCGAGTAACTTGGATTTGGTTTCCTATTGGATTTGAAAGTTCAGTTTGGAAGAGGAAATAACAACCATTCAACTTCATGCTTTTCTTGGTAATAGGTACAAGTTGAATGATTCATAATGATGCATCATCGTCACTACTAAACCATTACTGCAACCATATAGGTGAAAAATCGTTATCAATGTTAGGTTTGTTTCTAATTTCACATTTCAGTTCATCAAATTTTAGTTTAGTTCATCTTGAACCTCAACTGAGTTCTTTCTTTCCACCATCGCCATTAATTTGGAGATTTTAAGATATGTTTCTGGTTGGATTTTAGCAAAATGATTAACCACTATCCTGGAGAGAGAACGCATGGGGGTGAGAGGATAAAACAGGTTTGTGATTACATATTCGTATTTCATTGTCAAATTTTGTAACATCCCGAAAAACAAGGGTAAAATTTTCATTTTTATTATAGTCAAAACACCATTGTAACTTGATCCAAACATTTAAAAGCATTTCAAAATAAAACAACTATCAAAGTTCATTCCCAAGGATCACATATTGTGGAAAACATGGGTGTATGCGCTGCGATCAAGTCGGGCCCTTACCTTTCGAACCGGAAGTACCTGAAACCATAAACCACAAACTGTAAGCACAAAGCGTAGAGAGTTCCGCAAATACCACAATCCTGACATATCATATAACGGGCCCCGTCCAATTGAGATACGTGCCCCACCCACAATCGAATAATAGTGAGATATGGGCCCCGCCCAAACTCAAATAACGGGCCCCGACCAATGAGATACGGGCCCTGCCCACACTCGGATAATAATGAGATATGGGCCCCACCCATACTTAGGTAATAGTGAAATATGGTCCCCGCCCACACTCACATAACGGGCCTCGCTCAATAATATATATATATATATATATATATATATATATATATATATATATATATATATATATATATATATATATATATAAGTACATACAAGTATCACACAGACATCAAGTATAATAACATAATCAATCTGGGGTCGCCCTTAGTGCCTTAGACCTGCTAAACCAATGAGGAAACTCACCTTGAATGCAAAAGCTCACTGAAATAAATTCATAGTTGCTGCTCTGATGACTTCCCGAGCTATCAATACCAAAATAACATCCAATTAGCAATTGGGGTTCCAAACTATGATCCATAATCCATACTTGGGTAAAATGACCATTTTACCCCTAACCCAACATGAACCAAAACTGAGGCCTAAGCCCAAAATCAAAATTCCCAAAACTATAAGATCCATAAGCCCACTAATGGCCTAATTTTTCCAAATTGGGCCCAACCGGTATGGACCTTATCCTAAAGCCCAATAAATCATTTTCCAATAATGAATCTTAGATGGCCCAAAGGCCCAAACAGCAAGTTCAAAACGAAACAAACCCAAAAACAAGCCCATAACCAAAAGCCCAAAAAGCCCACTGATGAACTGAACGCATCGGGTCCCCGATATGAATGCATGGCATTCCCTGGTGGAGTGTAGGGCATTTGTTGCTAGACCACAGATCGGCACCCCTTGCTTGAACGCGCTGCATTCCCGAGATGAATGCATGACGTTCCCGGCCATTTACCAAAAATCACACCAATGACTTAATACCTTAAGTACAATGTCCAAATCCTCAAAATAGCTTCATATCATTGAATTAATCCATAAAGTCAAAGGCTTTAAGCCTTTGCATGGCTTAATGAAGCCCAACACCAAAGATGAACTTCAAAGGTCAAAATCACTTTAAAATGTCTAAAAAACTTCTTAATGCCTTAATACCTAAATCCGAAATTCCAGATCTGGTTTCAAGGGACTTCTTAAGTCAAAAGTTTCCAAATTTATGACTTAGCATAACTCAATGGGACCCAAATCAAAACCCTAAGTCCCAAACATCATCAAATGACTACCAAATCATGCATGGAAGGTTAATACCCATTAAGATATAAACTTAATAACTCCATAACCTCAACAAGGACCTAATATGAAGCTCAAGGGTTTTGGAGCAACTTCTACTTATAAGATCCACCTCAAAGGGACCAAAACCATAACAAGATACCACTTAGCTAGATCTACATGAAAGAGTTGTCAATGTTGAGACTTTATACCTCCAAAAGATAGATCTAGGTGCATAAAGCTTGGATCTAAAAGCTCCAAGTTAAGCAATGACTCTTCAAGAAGTTCCTTCTTCCTCCTCAAGCAACAAAATACTAATAAATCACTTTTGAAGCTCAAGAATCACTCAAATGGAGGATAGGGTTTCATTCTTAGGTTTTGTGACAACCCGAAATTTCCATTCTGTACAAACCATTTGAAGCCAATAGAAGTTAGAACAGTTACAGTGAAATTACAGACTTCGAGTATAAGTTTGGCAGTTTTTCAGGATTTACACTTAACGAGATATCAGGAGAGTGGATGCACTAGGGTTTTGTGCAACACTGTTATTCCAAAACTCTAGGATAGTAGAGTCCATTCCAGGAATAAAAATATTTTCTGCCAAAAATATCTCAGGACTATAAATAGAATTCTGAACCAAATTCATTCATTATTCGCATTTCCAACTAGAGAAAAGCCATTTTCTCTCTCACGGATCTTCGGGTTTTTATCCCAAATCGTGAGTACACTTCTCTAGTTGTCTTATAATGCTTATTATGTGATTGATAACTTAGATTACATATCAAGTCTGTGAGATTCGGGAGTTTACCGCCCAAGAACGTTCTTGGAGAGTAAACTCCAAAATGAGGCTTAAATGCTACCTAGTCTTTTCCCCATGATAAGTAACGAACTTAGGCTTATTTATAAATGTATTTAGGACTACAAAACAATCCAAAACCCCAAGATTTGGGAGTTTACCGCCCAAGAACACTCGGGGAGCAAACTCCATTATAAGGGCCAAAAGTGTCCCAATGCTCCTCAAAGCCTCGGATCTCAAACTAGAAGCCTACATTACATGTTTAGACCACCAAAACAATTAGGATTCAAGGGAGAAAGAGAGTTCACGGCCCAAAAGTTTCTAGGGTCGTGAACTCCATAAAATGGTGCAAAAAGTTGCCATAAACTCTTCCAAAGCCTTGTACAATAGCCTAGTTTAGTTCCTAGTTAATTTAGGGACTTGAAAACACCTTAAACATCCTCCCAAGGGAGTTTACGACCGTAAAATCCAAGGGAATATGGTCCCAGGGCCATAAACTCCTAAAAGGAGTTATATTATGCCCTAAACTCTTCCATAGACCAAGCCATTAAGTAGAAATGCTTAATAGGGCCTTATAGAGCAACAAACATTAAATGGACACATAGGTATGAGTTCATGGCCGTAAAATCATGAGTTTACGACCGTAAACTAATTTGGTAGTGTTAATAGGGCTGTGAACTTCATGGTGGAGTTTTCCTTGATCCCTACACACAATAGCTTCCCCTACAAACACTTAGATGCAATCCTAGAGGCTAATAACACTTGATAAAGGTGTTTAGCATGTCCTAGGGTGTCTTGACTTGTTTATTAGTTGTTTATAGACTAATTTGTTACACATATGTGAAATTATATGTTTACTAGGATCATAAGTGTGTTCAAGACTTCACTTGACACCTAGCAGTCCTACCTCTTCAGTTCATCCGTATCACCCACAACAGGTGAGTTCATACCCCTTAAATAATGTTTTAAACTATTTTTAAAGTTTTATGGGGGGGGGGGATACAAGTAGAATTATGCTAGTTATTATATCAATCACATGTGATTAATAAGTAGAATTATGCTAGTTATTATATCAATCACATGTGATTAATATGCAACATTCAAATGATTTACTACACATTAGCCGTTTTACCAAACAGTTTCCTTCAAATGATTTTTATAAACATTTTATATGTTTTAAACTCCTTATTACACTATACATTTTACTCTGTATATCACATTTCAAACTTATTTACAATTGTGTTCCAAACAAATGTTTCCTTATACTTAAACTGTTTTATCAAACCTATGCCTTCAAACTGTTTTATTGGTTGACATCAAGTCGATCTTTTCTGAAAATAATAATTATGTTCAAATGTTTTACAAAACTTATTTATGCTTTTATATTATAAATTGCATGCCTCTATATGTATAGTTATATAAGAAATGTTTAAAAGACTTAGGAAGGCTATCTACCCTATTTCCTTTTCGCGCTTGAGATGTGGTCTGGTGGGATATCGGGTACTCATCCGAAGGTCGTTTAAATATTAGTTATATATTATGTGTACATATATAGTCATAAAAGGTCCTTCCAGTTCATCCCATGCCCTTGGGTAGCAAGGGTATACATCCATGTCCATACGTACCAGTTAGATTACTAGTAAACTACCATATGGGTAGTTTAGGAAGATACTAGAACAATTACTAGAACGCGATATCATACAATGAGTCAGTTCATTCATGAGTCAATACTTTCTAGAACATTACAGTACATTACATATACTACGATACTAGGAACAGAACATATACGACGATACTAGAACGATTACATTACTATACTTGCTAGATAGAGAAAGAACACACATTATAGCTAGCACACTTCGAACATTTCCGTACATTACACTTACATTAATACGTTCATAAAATTGTGATCCACTGTATCAGAGCATGCCTTAAATGTCATGGCCCGAGTTGTAGCCAGAGTCTCTTGAAGGGAGAGCGTGAGTTTGTGTATAGATCTATACTGGATTGACTATCCTACACCTTGCTGCTAGCTACATCGGGACCTGCAGGTCTGCGGGTGCCAAACGTCATACCTTTTTACGACTATACCTTGTCGTTGTTACCAGTCGATAGTATGGTGAAATTAATCACATGATGCCTTAATATAAATCCGGTTTAAGGTAGTTAGTATAGCAGTAGTTCTTATAGCGCTACGTTTTAGTACTACATTAATTTTCCCTGTACATATATTTAGTGATCTTTTCATTTAAACTATAAATGTAAAAACTATATTTTGTTAATAATAGTTACACTTGGGAAAATTACACACTTTTACATGACACGAACATTTAGAACAGTTAAGTCTTGGTAGAAGACTGCATTGAGAACAGTTAGGTCTTGGTAGAAGACACCCTTATATAATAGTAGGAATCATAGGGATTTCTAGAGTTTTTCAAACATTTACAGTTGTTTTACAAACATTTTCATACTTACAGTTCATATACATTTTCAATACTTACAATTCATTTACTTACAAATTCTTACATACAATTTAAGACACTAAATACTTATGATCTCACCAGCTTTAAAGCTGATACTCTTTTTCAAATTTACTTGTATCCTCAGGTCATCATAGACAGGTACCGATGCAAGGAGAAAGGAAGATGGAGCTTGTTCAAGACTCATCTTTCATTTTGATTTATGCTTTAGTGTTTATCAAAATTTGACAGAACACTTGTTTAATAATTATATTATTAATGCAATGGATGATGTTGTTGCTTGTTTACTACTTTTCATTGTTGTGATACTGTACATGACGTTCTCCGCCCCAGAACGTTTCCGTCGTTCTTGGTTTTGGGGTGTGATAGATTGGTATCAAAGCATTGTTTATAGTGAATTAAGTATATCGACCCATAAAAGATATACTAACTATAAATACACAAGGGATTAAAAATACTCTGACCAAGAGTTTATACTTTAAATAATAAAATATTTAAGTAAGTATACGTGCCTGCATTCATACTAAAATCAGTGTCACTAGGATATTACAAAAGAATTACGATTGTTTGGCAACACAAGTGGGCTTAGAGGCATATGGTCAAAACTGGGAAGATATAGCCTGATCACCTATATTATCCGAGGGTTGACTAGCATGTGCCTAAGTTTAATTGTGTGGTTGCAACATTGCTAAAATCTTACCAACCCTACCACAATGAGAACAATAGAACATAACATTAAAATTAAAATACTATAGGAGTATTTGGTGTTACTATAAGTACTTTATACTTGAGAACTAAAACGGGATCTTCATTACTAAGTTGATAGTTGCTAAGTAGATACACTAAGGCTATATGTAATTAGGATGTTATAGACTTAGAATCTGTGGAAATTTTACTTCACCCCTATTCTGTGTGAATACGGAGTTAAGGTCACTTATTCGAAGGTCTATCCTGTTTAGATTACAAATAGCTGGTATGCACTTCACAAATAGCGATGTAACTAATGAAGGTTTTCTAAATAATTATCTAGATAGTTCGTCTAATAATTATTCTCTTACCCTGAATTCTCGCATAAAAAAACATAGCTGGACTCCATCCCCACGACAACCAGTATCTTCCGAACGAAGTCATAGCTGGTTGGTTTGGAGAAGAACCAGAGAATGATCATCCTATCCCCTTGAATGATCACCATGATGAAGACCTTTCGTATGATGCTAACTCCGAACCAGAGGTTGAGAACCTACCCCAGGCAGCTCCCTTTCCAATTCCTAACCCTCGTCCGGCTTTTTATGGCCCGACCCTGAGTGAGTGGAATGCTTGGAAACATGGAGCCAAGGACAAGATCAACCCATGCCATTTAATGGCGACCGAAGCTTTTACAACTTGAGCAATGGGGGCTCAGCAGATAGAGTCTTGCCAATCTTGGTATGTAGAGTGGCCGAAATGAGATTCAAGGCAGGACAGCCCTACATCAGATTTCCAAAGATGTCACCGATACGAGAATACATGCCCTCCGCACCATTAGTCTAGAAGATGCTCACGTGAGAGAAGAGAGAAACCATGAAACCCTGCTGCAAGCACTAGCTGAAACTCGAGCCGAAGTCATAGAGCTCCGAGTACGCCAAAGGGTGTACGAAAGACACCTACTTGATGTAGAACGTCAACTGGATGAACTGAGAGTTCACCAGAGGGGTGACCGTCGTCAGTAGTAGACTCTTTACTTTGCTTCCCTTGTTAGAAAGTAATCATTTTCTGTCTTTGCCTGATGTGGCATTTTATATGAAATTACCTTGTACTGTAAGTACTTTAGGTTAGGTCCTTATGCTGTCAAGAACTATCTTCTCGGGATATGATGTAAGACCTTTACAAGGTCATTTTTCCTGAATCTTTACGTCGTGAATATCAAAGATATTGACAGCTGGCTAACTTCTGTGTCATTCTTTATTCAAGTACTCTTATCATACTTTCATTGGGGTCTATCTGAAACATGCTTTACTCAAGTCATTGGACTATAGTGATTTATCTCCGGAGACATTTCCAAGTCTCTTTCAGTGGTTGGATCCTGTTATTCACCAACCCACGATACCTCGGCTTGAACGAAAAACGTCTTGAGACCATTCTTCGAACGCACTTCTACCCATTACTAGTACTGCATCATAGGGATGTATGTGAACCTTCGCGAACATACTTCCATTCCGTGCTAGGACTGCATCATAGGGATGTAGGTCAAACTTTCAAGAACATACTCTTACTCTTTTCTTGAGCAATCTAAGTACATCTAGGGTCAACCCGAATCGCTCACAAATCCTTATCCTACGTGTTACAGAATCATGTCGTCATCCGGAAGCAATCAGTCGAACAACAAAACCTCCGCTTTTCCTATGGACGCCGCTACCTTTCAAACAACAGTTACAGCTGCTGTGGTGGCTGCCGTAACTGCGGTCCTTGCGCACCGTAGCGCTATCAGCACAATCATTTCTGCTGATGGGAATGAAGTTTCAAATCGTGGTATCCATCCAGGAAGTCGCCAAACAGTAACAGTCACAGGCTCGCAAAGCCGAAAAGCAGAGAACAAGAAACGAAAGCGTCAAGCCCAGAAAGAACGCAAGAGATCCCAAAGGCTGGCTATACAACAACAGCAAGTGGAAACCCCTGCCGTTTCCGTACCGAGCAGGCCATACAAGGGAAAACTCCCGAAGTGTGATAAGTGTAGTTACCATCATCATGGGGCTTGCCGTGAGATGCAATGTTGCAATTGCCTAAACATAGGGCATCATGCTCGTGGCTGTGGAGTACCGGCACGACCCATCACTCAAGTCCCTTTCATCGGGACTAACCCTACACACGAGAGTAGTTATAACGCCGAACGCTTTAGGAAGCAATTTTCAAAGTGGAGTAACGAGGAAGGCACTCGTGTCCACATAACATTGGCTAAACACCGCAATCCCGTCACCAAAGCTAGTACTAGCCAGTCATGCCACCAATACGGTGAGATAGGGCACGTCAAGAAGGATTGCCCTATAGCAAAGAACTCTGGCGCAGATGGGAAAATTCTCAGGAACACAGCTGCAGGAGAGCCTACTCTGGAACCCTCGTTAATGTAACTTAGGCGTGTTGTTGTAATAGACTTATAAACTATCCAGGACTAGTGCAACTAGAGTCTTACCTTTGCGAGATCTTGTCTGTATAGGGATTCTCGTGCTGCGCATACTTGTCTTTTGTAGTATATCTTATTCGCAGCAATAGTCTTGTGGTAAATATAAAGTACTATAACTCTGTTCATGGTTGCACGGTTGTGTTTGGTCTGTAAACGTCTTATGTTCAAATCTAATGTCTTTAAGTTTCAGTATGATTCTGACATTATCATACGAATCGATTCAATTTGATCCTCACAAAAACAGCTTTTTACGTACATCTCTTTCTTCTAGATCACTTTTCCAGCGAAGCCGTCATATCAGAACATCGAAGTACTCATGCCAGGAGTACCTCTTAGTTATTTTTCCAAAGAAACCCCCGAAGTACCACTCGTGCAGTACGTCAAGTTCAATCCAAGGATTTATACGATTGATATATCACTGAGGAACGTATGCATAAGAGTGATATATAATCAAGGTTCTACAGGTTTAGAATTGATGATTCCACTTTAACTTCTTTTTCCCCCAGGGGATGTGAGCTTAAAGAAGAATTAGTTATTCGACTACTTTTTCAATCTTAATTATATACGACTCGTATACACGAAAAAGTGATTGTGAAACCAGGTATGAATTCTAATATGAACTTCAGGATGAAGAACTGCCTAAGCCTACGAGAAATCGCATCTTCATGTGAACAAACTTAGAACCCAGTACGACTCGTGTAAACAGATTGCCTTATAGTTTAAACACCTACGGAGATACAAGAACAGTGCGGACAACTTAGCGGACTACACAGAAATAGAATTAGAAGACTAGGTTTCTCACCCTAGAGAACCCCGGTCATGTTCTTCCAGAGATCGACGGATCGCGTTGTATGTACCTTGGTTATCGAGGACCCCATCAAGATTTTTCATTAGGAATCATTATCTCTGCCTCGCATAAATGAAATGGTTGAGCAAATGCAAGGAAAGAATTTCTTTCAGATATGGATCTGAGATCCGAATATCACCAGTTCGAGTGTTAGGGAAGGATGTCCGGAAGACTATCTTCTGAATTCGATGCGGACACTTCGAGTCCGTAGTGATACCCTTCGGATAGGACCAATACGCCCATAGCTTTCATGAGCTAAACGAGTAGGGTACGTCTTTCTTACTTGGATCAGTTCGTCATTTCTCCATGTAATGACTTACTTATCTACCCTTGTGGAAAGAAGAAAACCCTTGGAAACATTTCCTACAGAGGAACTTTTAGCGAAGTTCTCTAGGCACGAGTTTTTAAATTGAAGAGTCGAATTTCTAAGACACACTGTTAGTATTGTGGGAAGTTTTGAGTACTTTTTCAAATTGTCAAAACTGTTGGGCATTTGTCGACACCAGAGACGCCGACAGCCATTTGCCAAATTCTAGGTCATACCGACCTACTGACATAGTTCATTCAGAACTCCTCGCAAATTACAGAAACCCGTACGACTCTGACCTAGCAAGGGGTGGCCTTTAACTAGGAAGTTAAGCAAGAAAAGGATCCTTTGGAATTCCAAGGGAGTGACCAAGTTCTTAAGGAGAAATCACTCTGGGAATGGCTTAATACGCTTCGTATTGCATGGAAAGCTAAATCCAATATAGTTAGGACCTCCGAGATTCTTATTAGAATCGGTCCTGTGCCTCGCACAAACTAGACCTACTCCGCGAACTCAGTAACGTACATTATACTCTTAGCGTCTCGATCATGAAACCATACCTTTCCGTTAGGACTCTTGTAAGTCCACTCGTCGAGATCCTCACCTTCGTATTAGAACCGTAGTGACCCTCGACCGAGAGGTCAAGCGGACGAAGCAACGCCGTCGCCAGTTAGTGAAGGTTCGTTGGAATGCCAACCGAGAACCCGATTCACTTAGGTGTGCTAGAACCAATTGATTAGGAAGTTTCCTACTCACGACTCGATCATTCGTACCTACTTCCTTGCCTAAATTCTAATTTTAGGACGAAATTCCCTTCAACAGGGGGATGATGTGACAACCCGAAATTTCCATTCTGTACAAACCATTTGAAGCCAATAGAAGTTAGAACAGTTACCGTGAAATTACAGACTTCGAGTATAAGTTTGGCAGTTTTTCAGGATTTACACTTAACGAGATATCAGGAGAGTGGATGCACTAGGGTTTTGTGCAACACTGTTATTCCAAAACTCTAGGATAGTAGAGTCCATTCCAGGAATAAAAATATTTTTTGCCAAAAATATCTCAGGACTATAAATAGAATTCTGAACCAAATTCATTCATTATTCGCATTTCCAACTAGAGAAAAGCCATTTACTCTCTCACGGATCTTTGGGTTTTTATCCCAAATCGTGAGTACACTTCTCTAGTTGTCTTATAATGCTTATTATGTGCTTGATAACTTAGATTACATATCAAATCTGTGAGATTCGGGAGTTTACCGCCCAAGAACGTTCTTGGAGAGTAAACTCCAAAATGAGGCTTAAATGCTACCTAGTCTTTTCCCCATGATAATTATCGAACTTAGGCTTATTTATAAATGTATTTAGGACTAGAAAACAATCCAAAACCACAAGATTTGGGATTTTACCGCCCAAGAACACTTGGGGAGTAAACTCCATTATAAGGGCCAAAAGTGTCCCAATGCTCCTCAAAGCCTCGGATCTCAAACTAGAAGCCTACATTACATGTTTAGACCACCAAAACAATTAGGATTCAAGGGAGAAAGAGAGTTCACAGCCTAAAAGGTTCTAGGGCCGTGAACTCCATAAAATGGTGCCAAAAGTTGCCATAAACTCTTCCAAAGCCTTGTACAATAGCCTAGTTTAGTTCCTAGTTAATTTAGGGACTTGAAAACACCTTAAACATCCTCCCAAGGGAGTTTACGGCCGTAAAATCCAAGGGAATATGGTCCCAGGGCCGTAAACTCCTAAAAGGAGTTATATTATGCCCTAAACTCTTCCATAGACCAAGCCATTAAGTAGAAATGCTTAATAGGGCCTTATAGAGCAACAAACATCAAATGGACACATAGGTATGAGTTCACGGCCGTAAACTCATGAGTTTATGACCGTAAACTCATTTGGTAGTGTTAATAGGGCCGTGAACTTCATGGTGGAGTTTTCCTTGAGCCCTACACACAATAGCTTCCGCTACAAACACTTAGATGCAATCCTAGAGGCTAATAACACTTGATAAAGGTGTTTAGCATGTCCTAGGGTGTCTTGACTTGTTTATTAGTTGTTTATAGACTAATTTTTTACACATATGTGAAATTATATGTTGACTAGGATCATAAGTGTGTTCAAGACTTCACTTGACACCTAGCAGTCCTACCTCTTCAGTTCATCCGTATCACCCACAACAGGTGAGTTCATACCCCTTAAATAATGTTTTAAACTATTTTAAAAGTTTTATGGGGGGGGGGGGGATACAAGTAGAATTATGCTAGTTATTATATCAATCACATGTGATTAATAAGTAGAATTATGCTAGTTATTATATCAATCACATGTGATTAATATGCAACATTCAAATGATTTACTACACATTAGCCGTTTTACCAAACAGTTTCCTTCAAATGATTTTTATAAACATTTTATATGTTTTAAACTCCTTATTACACTGTACATTTTACTCTGTATATCACATTTCAAAATTATTTACAATTGTGTTCCAAACAAATGTTTCCTTATACTTAAACTGTTTTATCAAACCTATGCCTTCAAACTGTTTTATTGGTTGATATCAAGTCGATCTTTTCTGAAAATAATAATTATGTTCAAATGTTTTACAAAACTTATTTATGCTTTTATATTATAAATTGCATGCCTCTATATGTATAGTTATATAAGAAATGTTTAAAAGACTTAGGAAGGCTATCCACCCTATTTCCTTTTCGCACTTGAGATGTGGTCTGGTGGGATATCGGGTACTCGTCCGAAGGTCGTTTAAATATTAGTTATATATCATGTGTACATAGATAGTCATAAAAGGTCCTTCCAGTTCATCCCATGCCCTTGGGTAGCAAGGGTATACATCCATGTCCATACGTACCAGTTAGATTACTAGTAAACTACCATATGGGTAGTTTAGGAGGATACTAGAACAATTACTAGAACGCGATATCATACAATGAGTCAGTTCATTCATGAGTCAATACTTTCTAGAACATTACAGTACATTACATATACTACGATACTAGGAACAGAACATATACGACGATACTAGAACGATTACATTACTATACTTGCTAGATAGAGAAAGAAGACACATTACAGCTAGCACACGTCGAACATTTCCATACATTACACTTACATTAATACGTTCATAAAATTGTGATCCACTATATCAGAGCATGCCTTAAATGTCATGGCCCGAGTTGTAGCCAGAGTATCTTGAAGGGAGAGCGTGAGTTTGTGTATAGATCTATACTGGATTGACTATCCTACACCTTGCTGCTAGCTACAGCGGGACCTGCAGGTCTGCGGGTGCCAAACGTCATACCTTTTTACGACTATACCTTGTCGTTGTTACCAGTCGATAGTATGGTGCAATTAATCACATGATGCCTTAATATAAATCCGGTTTAAGGTAGTTAGTACAGCAGTAGTTCTTATAGCGCTATGTTTTAGTACAACATTAATTTTCCCTGTACATATATTTAGTGATCTTTTCATTTAAACTATAAATGTAAAAACTATATTTTGTCAATAATAGTTACACTTGGGAAAATTACACACTTTTACATGACACGAACATTTGGAACAGTTAAGTCTTGGTAGAAGACTGCATTGAGAACAGTTAGGTCTTAGTAGAAGACACCCTTATATAATAGTAGGAATCATAGGGATTTCTAGAGTTTTTCAAACATTTACAGTTGTTTTACAAACATTTTCATACTTACAGTTCATATACATTTTCAATACTTACAATTCATTTACTTACAAATTCTTACATACAATTTAAGACACTAAATACTTATGATCTCACCAGCTTTAAAGCTGATACTCGCTTTCAAAATTACTTGTATCCTCAGGTCATAATAGACAGGTACCGATGCAAGGAGAAAAGAAGATGGAGCTTGTTCAAGACTCATCTTTCATTTTGATTTATGCTTTAGTGTTTATCAAAATTTGACAGAACACTTGTTTAATAATTATATTATTAATGCAATGGATGATGTTGTTGCTTGTTTACTACTTTTCATTGTTGTGATACTGTACATGACGTCCTCCGCCCCAGAACGTTTCCGCCGTTCTTGGTTTTGGGGTGTGACAGGTTTAGAGAGGATGGAGACTGAAGGAAATGAGGGTTAGAGGTAGGTTAAGGTGTTTAAATAGGGTCGAGGACCCTAAATTAGGGTTTCCATCTGACTTGATGAACTCAATGCGTTCCCTTGGGGAATATAGGGCGTTCCCAAATGCTCCCGCATCCAAATTCCTTTTTGAGTGCCATGTGTTCCTACCTGGCACACCATGCGTACCCGTTTTGGCCCAACACCCCTTTAACTTCAAATGGTCATAACGTTTGCATCCCTTATCCGTTTTTGACGTTCTTTTTATCACCAAAAAGGTAACGAGAATCCCTACACTTCTATAAACTTTACTTAGTCTGAAAACCAACCGAATTAAATCTGAAATTCATAAAAGGCCTAAACCAACACCTTTACCGATACCCTTGGGCTCTAAAACAGAAACCAAAAACTCGGATCATCCAAACTACGCATCTGTTGAATTAAAAAAGTGACTCTCTTAAACTTCAGCTACCGCAACCTCTAAGCAACCGCAGTCAAGCGATCTTATCAACTGGCCATCCGAAGTCGTTTGCACCGCAATCCTTATCTTTACTTAGTTTATTTGTCTTTTCTGTAAAACACTCTAATGTCCAGTATGCCTTGCATGGCTACTTTTAGAGTTGTAAAGTTGTCTCTATAAATAGAGTTCATTTCTCATGTAATCTTTACCGATGTGAATCTCTCCTCAAATTCTAATACACATCAGTTCTCATTCTATCTTACTTATCAAACCTTCTTACTCTCATAATCGATTACTATCTCTTTTAAAGAGCAAGTCACTTGTGACTTAATCACTAAGCTAGATCTCATTTACTAACTTGGTTTGAATGCATTCTCTATTATGAATCTGTTTTTGTGTATACTTGATATAACAATTTTTGTCATTTACATTTCCTTACTTTTCCGCATCTAACTCACTAACTTCGAACACTTAATATTATTGTTGAGCTAACAGATCCTTCGAGATTAACTATTCCGCTATATACTTGTTCTAACGATTTGTTCAAGTGTGTCTCAAAGTTTTTCTCTCAACAATTGGTATCAAAGCCATAATGGTTGCTTTTTGAAAATCAAAACTCTGATTTTTCGAAGAGCTTTCTATACCACTAAAGCTCCTTTCCTCAACACAAAAATTCTTCAAAATGGCACAATCATTATCACTAAATGTCTCCAACAGTGTTGGTGGTTCTAATTGAGCCCCAATACTAGTTGCAAATGAGTACCATCACTGGTCTCAAAGGATAGAAAGATATCTCAGAAGACTTGGTAGAGATGTTTGGCGATCTATAGAGGAAGGACCACATGTTCCAGTCCTCACACCGGTCCAAACTGATGGAACCACTACAAGAGTGCAAGGCTAGGAGGAGGTCAACCATCTTTGAACCGTCCCACCAAAGATGATCTCGAAAAGATGGAAAATGATGCTATTGCCTTTTATGAAATCTCTTGTGGAGTTGCTCCTGACAACTTCGACATCATCATAAACTGCAAATTAGCAACGGAAATTTGGGATGTTCCCAAAAACTTGTATGAAGGGTCAGAGCAGGCTCAAGACAAGAAGCTCACTACGGCCATCAAAGAATTCAACAACTTCAAAGCTCACTCCGGTGAAAGTTTGGAAGACTCTTTTAAGAGATTCAACTTGATTGTCACAAAACTGTCCAATACGGGCACCGTCCGCAGCAATCATGAAACAAACCTACAATTCCTTAATGGCTTGGGAAGACGTTGGACAACAACCAAAATGATTGTTCAAGGAGATAGGAAGATTCACTCGTTGTCCCTCTATAAGCTCTATGGTGAATTGCAAGCTCAAGAGTCCACTGTACTTAATGACTCCTCAGACTTCGGAGGTCCACTTGCTCTTGTAGCGCAATCACCCACACTCAAACTTATCCCACTTCGTATGACTAATCACCGCAGTCATGTGAAGCATACTCAGAATATGACGACGAAGAAGAGTTTCAAAATGCCATTGCCCTTGTCAGTAAAAAATTCAATCGCTTACCTCTTCATTTCGTAAAAATCAACAGTACAACCGACCACCTTTCAACCGCAACTTTCAAAATAATCACTTTCGTTCCACCAAGAATCCTCTCCCTCCACCGTAGCCTCAACAAACACAACCTAAAGACATACCACCACAACCTCAATCAACTGACTCCGGTACCTCTTTAGAAGACAAAAGTGACATTATTATATGTCACAAGTGCAACAAGGAAAACCATTTTTCCAGGGATTGCAAGGCAAACGTAGTACAAGATAGAGCCATCTATCTCAGAATGGCTCAAGAGCTAGAGGACAAAGAAAAGGGAAAAGCCTACGTTGCTCAAGTGAAAAGGAATCATCAAGTGGGTCATCCGGAGACGAAGATGAAGACGACCGTAGTAAAGGAGAAGGTAAGATCTGTATGATGGCAACTGCTGATGAAGATGACTCAACCAAGCTAAAGAAGAGCTTTTTAATGAAACTGAGGCCATTGAGAATCTTGTGAATAATGGGAATGTTGATAACACTTTTAATTGGGGTTGGTCCAATGGATATCCAACCACAACAGAATCCTCACCTCGGAACGTCGCTATGTCCCTACAGACCGCAACTTCTTATTTCCAGTCAATGAAAAAACATTTCCTGAGGATATCCAAGCTCACTTTGGTAAACTTCATGATCTAAGTAATAACTATGTTATCGAGGAATTCTCCTTGAATTTTCTAATCACGTTGATAACATAGATCACTCTGATTCTCAGACATCATCCGTAGTCGATGAGGAAATTGTGTAGAATGTCCTAAAGTCAGATTAGACTTCCCATCTCTACATTCTAACTGCAGTATTCCTAACCGCTATCATGAACTGCAAACCGTCCCATTACCCAGTAACAATTGTCCCACTAAAGTGTCCACTAAGACTTACTCTGCGGTTGTCCAAAGCACTACACCGCAGACCATAGTCAAAAGTTCTGTGACTATTGAACCAATTAATCATTAATTACCAATCGAAAATTTTGAATTTGGTCAATGTTCTCAAAATCCTGACTTCTCCAGTTCGGATTAATCAAGTCACTGTTTTTCAAAATCTCCAAAAGATTTAAGGAAACCGCAATTAAATGTTACTGACTACGGTTCTCCTAAGACCGAAGCAAAAAGAGCTTTTAAAGAAGAATTTCGTTCCCGTGGGAAGCAATGGGAAATTCATTCAAAACGAAAGAAATATGTGAAATATACCAAGTCAAAGAGTCCATAAAAACTTGTTTTCTCAAATTATCATTTCAAATCAACTGTTTCCAAGAGAACAGAAAAGAGGGAGTTTACTGTTTCTGACATTACTCAAAAAACACCCGACTCTAAGGATAAGTCTTTTCGATCAAATGGTTTTCAAGTCTATTTATTAGACAATCCAAAATGGAAAGGTATTCTACCAACTCCGATTCTTCCAAAGTCACTTTCAAAAACTCAAAAATGGAAAGGAATTTTGCCAACCCCGACACTCAAAAGGTCACCTCAAGAGTTTATGCAATCACATCACAAAATGCCTGCACGTGTCTACACACCTGCGAGACCTGCAAAAAACACCTTTTCAAAACACATAGACAAAAGGGTCAAATCTTACAATCCTCAGACTGGACAAAAGCATACTTTTTCTTCAAAACAATAGTCTAAGCCAAATGTCTGGGTAAATGATAAAAGGTTCACGTGTGAATGTCAATGTCAGAAGATATTCTCTCTTGAAAAATCTCATCGTTCTCAAAAGACTCGTAACTATCCACAATCTCACAAAGCTCCAAAAAATCTCAAACACCCAGGACTAGGCTTGAAAGTTGACTTAAAACCTGTCCCTGTCACCTCACATTATGCATCGATTAATACCTCGTATGTGACTCCTGGCTCCAAACTCGCTTGGGTGCCCAAATTAACCACTTAATTTCTATAGGCATTGTGCAAGGAGGAACAAGAAGAAGAATGGTTGATCGACAGTGCCTACTCCTTTCACATGACCGGAAGGTTAGAATACCTTCGGGATTTCAGGCCTATATGCAATGGTGGAATTGTTACATTCAGCAACAATGCGAATGGAATCATCCGAGGTTACGGTGTACTCACTACGGGGAACTTTTCAATACAGAAGGTTGCTTATATAGAAAGCCTTAACCACAATCTTATCAGTGTTGGCCAACTATGTAAGGCAGGCCATCGAGTTGAGTTTGATGATCAATTTTGTTACATTATGACGAGTGATAGAAATACCTGCTTGATCAAGTCACGATCCAAGGGTACCATGTATCCTTTGGATGTCTCTCTCATCATTGGAAAACCGCAGTTGTGTTTTCTCTCCAAAGTTGTCTCTGAAGTTAGATGGTTATGGCATCACAAGCTCGCTCATCTCAACTTCAAGTATATCAACACCTTCGTTACTAGAGAGCTGGTCAGAGGGTTACCCATTCTCAAGTTTAACAATGACACTCTATGTCCTACTTGGGAATGTGGTAAGCAGTCCAAAGCAAGTCACCCCAAGGTGATTGATTCTTCAATTTCTGAACAACTTGAACTTCTACACATTGATCTCTGCGGTCCATCAACCGTAGCCAGTCTTCATCACAAAAAGTACATACTGGTTATAGTCGATGACTTCACTCGCTTCACATGGGTATTCTTCCTCAGACTTAAATCCGAAACACTGCAGATTCTAATCAACATCATAAAAGAGATAGAACTTCAGATCAAGCTGCCTGTAAGACGCATCCGCAATTGATAATGGCACTGAAATCACTAATCATCCTCTCAACAACTTCTTGGTGACAAAAGGTATCTCTCATAATTTTTCAGCTCCATATACACCTCAACAAAATGGTGTAGTAGAAAGGAGGAATCGTACTCTAGTGGAAGCAGCCAGATCCATGCTCAACTTCGCACACCTTCCTCTTTACTTCTTGGCTGAAGCTGTAGCAATTGCATCTTTTGTTCAAAACCGAAGCATAGTGTGCAAACGCCTCAATAAAACACCATATGAGGGTCTCACCAACCGGAAACCAAATGTTCGTTTCTTTCACATCTTTTGGTGTAGATGTTTTGTGATCAATAATAGAGATCAGCTTAAAAAATTTGCACCGAAGTCCGATGAAGGCATTTTTCTTGGCTACTCCACAAACAAGGTTGCTTATCGGGTTCTTATCAGACGAACGAGGCTTATCATTGAAAGTTTCGATTTGAAGTTCGAAAACGCTTACATCTGCAACATCCCTCCATCTATTGAAACCACTGCCATCATGGAAAGTGACATTCCTGCTTCTTCAGGTCCTCTAAACCTGGTTGAAGTCAATTATGATGATCTTTTCGACCCTGTTGAAACTGCAAAACTATCCGAAGTTCTTGTGTCACCAACTACTCAACAACAACACTTTGATGTTTCTGGTCCATCACTATCTGAAGTAGGATCTCTTAATACTTTCACCTCTCTGGTTGAGGGGGAAAGCTCGACGCCGGATCAAGCAACAACCATCGAGGTTCTAGTATTTGATGATGCTCAAGTTCCTCTTCCTAAAAGATCACTATCATCAAACGTATCTTCAGATTCGGATGATGAAATCATAGAGACCACTGATACTCGAACCAACTCAAGGATCATTTCTCTCCCATCAGTAGTCCAGGGGGAACCTTCTCAGGTTCCAGAGGAACTCCCATCGGCAATCCAGGGGGAACCTCTCCAAACTACTCAAGAAAATGTCATTTTTCAACAACAAGTCAAGATGATTCCGCAGGCTGTTCACAAATCCAGGGGGAACTTCCTTCTCCATCCGAAGCAAGCTCTGATATTGAAAACATTCCTTCTACCACAGCTGCTGACCATCTGATGACTCATCTACACGTACGGACGAAAGATCACCCACCAGGTCAAATTATTGGAAACCCATCCGCAAGTATCCAAACTCGATCTGCCGAAGATCTATCTGATCATTGTCACTATGCAACATTCATGTCCGCAGTCGAGCCTCGATCTATCAACGAAGCATTATTGGAACCTGATTGGATTTATGCAATGCAAGAAGAACTGGAAGAATTTGAAAGAAACAAAGTGTGGCAACTTGTTCCCATCCCACAAGGCCATACTATTGTTGGTACAAGATGGGTGTTCAAAAACAAGTTAGATGAATCTGGTGCGGTTATCCGAAATAAAGCACGGTTAGTTGCAAAAGGGTATACTCAACTAGAAGCTGTTGACTACGATGAAACATATGCTTCGGTGGTAAGAATGGAAGCAATTCGAATATTTTTAGCATATGCTGCCCACAAAAACATAAAGTTACATCAAATGGATGTCAAAAGTGCCTTTCTCAATGGGGAATTGAAAGAAGAGGTTTATTTGCAACAAACTCCCGGGTTTGAAAATATTGAATTCCCTGACCACTGCTACAAGCTTCAAAAGGCAGTCTACGGTCTGAAGTAAGCTCCAAGAGTTTGGTATGAGACTCTTTCTGAATTCTTAGTCTCTTCAGGCTATAAAAGGGAAGTGATTGATCCCATGCTATTTAGAAAAGCAAATGGTTCTCACATTATGCTTGTATAAATATACGTGGATGATATCATCTTCGGATCGTCTGATCAAGGAATAGTGGATGAATTTGCTAAGCTCATGACAAACAAATTCCAAATGAGCATGAATGGAGAGATTAATTTCTTTCTAGGTCTTCAAGTCAAAAAAATTCAACAAGGGATATTCATTCATCAAGAGAAATACACCACTGAACTTTTGAAGAAATACTCTATGGACAACTGCTCCTCGGCTAAGGTTCCCATGGCCTTCGGATATAAGATATATGCTGATCCTTCTGGTGAATCTGTGGATCAAAAGACTTATAAAGGTATCATTGGCTCTCTTATGTACCTCATTGTAAGCCGATTGGACATTGTCTTTGCTGCTGGTGTATGTGCAAGGTATCAGGTTGACCGAAAAGTGTCACACATGACTGCAGACAAACAAATTCTCCGGTACCTGAAAGGGAGCAAATCTCTTGGTCTATGGTACCCTGCAGGCAATGATTTCAGTCTTCAAGCGTTTACCGATGCGGATCATGCTGGATGCAAACGTGATCGAAAAAGTACATCTGGTGGATGTCAATTTTTGGGAGGTAGACTTGTCAGCTGGTCCTCTAGAAAAAAAAGTTGTGTTTCTTTGTCTACCGCAGAAGTAGAATATGTGGCCGCAGCCAGTTGTTGTTCTCAAGTTCTATGGATGAAGACTCAACTATTAGACTATGGTTACAAAATACTGCGGATACCAATCTACTGTGATTCTGAAAGTACCATAGTGATTTCTCATAATCCTATTCAACACTCCACATTCTTAAAGGTAACATCGAACTCATCTTTGTCCGTACTCATGAAGAGATTGCTGATGTCTTTACAAAAGCACTTGACTCTACCAAACTCAATGCATTATTACAAATGTTAGGGATGATGAATCCGGACCCCTAATTCTTCTTGAATTGATAGGTACCGCAGACCTTCTTGGTCTCCATTGCGGTTCTAGATGAAAGACACTTATAACAGATGGTTTTGGTACATTCTATGTACCGCAGTCAATGTACCGTAACCATATGTTATATCTATCTTTCATGGGTCTTTCTTGTTTGATGTTACTAATTTTTGTACAAGTGCTCTTCTCAGTTTCTCCCACTGCAGTCATCCGCAATTCCAAGAAAACCATTCGCAATGATGTGCTCGTCCTCAGTCACATTAATTATTTTAGAGACGGTTCATTTCTTTTTGAAAAACAAACAAATAGTGTGCTATTTAATGATTCTTCATTAAATAAAACATTAAATAAAAACATTCCTTTGAGAAACCGTCACATTCTTTTCTTCCAAAAACCTCGTGTCAGACCTATTTTAGGTATGATGACAAAATAAAAGATTTTCCAAATCAAATCCTCTAATATGTCTTTTCCTCTTACCCCAAACCATCACATCCATTACAACTTCTACTTTATCCAACATATTTTTCTCACCCCCCCTCCACGTTCTCAAGACGTGATTTTACCTCTAACATTTCATTAATTGCAAAGTTCTCTTTCTGGTTAATCCCAATTTCAATCTTTACCCCTTTTTTTTTGTCAATTTGTGGTCAATATTAAAAGATTCTTATCCTAAGTTAAACCCAAACGTTTTTATCCAATTTCACCAAGGTCAAAAACATAAACGTTTCCCGCTGCAATAAACCACTATAAAACCCTTTTCTTCTCCACAAAGAACTTTTTACACTCTCAAAACCCTTGATCCCTCTCTGCATTCTTCAAGCTGTCAAACTAAACAATGGTGAAATCCGGTGCTTCCAAGAAACAAACAAAAGCCTCTGGATCAGTGAACCCAACTGGCTCGGATTCTCAGAAAATTGCCTCGAGCAATTTCAGAGCGGTGTTCGACGATCATCCCACTTACAATGCACCAACCAAATTGATGATCAAGTTCTTGAGGAATCATCCCCTGTCCGGACCTTTTGATGCATTTACAGACATTGTTCCAATCTCCACCCTCTACAAGTGTGCCTTTTCTGCATATCGCCCGGTCGATAACCCTCAAGAAGTTCACTTAAACCTTTTTAATGATTCCTTGGTCATCCTGACCAAAGAAAAGTTCCTTTCAGCCATTAACCTTCTGATTCATCCTTCCGTCAAGTTTTCACACCATCAATGACGGACATCACCTCTGCACTATATCAAATGGGCTATCAAAAGCCGATCAAAGGGATTGATGAGTTCAAGAAAAATCAATTGCCTGCGGTATGGCAATTTTTCTGTCACTTCATCATCCGCAGTCTGTCTGGCAGAACCGGAGGCACAGACAATATGGGCTTAAAGTTGTTAGAATTAGTTTGGAGCATCTTCACAGGTCACAACATGACCTACGGTCAGGTTCTTTGGGATGATTTTCTCCAATACATTCCCAAGGAGAGCCCAAGGCAGAACCCATCCGAGCTTACCTTTGCACGATTTTGTTCTCTGTGCATATCTGACTTACATGTGGATGCAAAGATTGACATGGGTGATGACATCAATTTCTTCCTCACCAAAGAGTTAAAAAGGTACAATCCTTCATCGGTTCAAACTATTTTTAGTCCCATCCACAGGCTCCCGACACACATTCTTTTTTCACTTGGTCTCGAGACTGCTTATGTCTCAAATCACATAGAGGCTACGGAAGGTATTGACCCATACCTTCCTACCCCGCCTCTCCCATCTGCAGACTTACACCCTGAAGGTACCGCAGTCCCTTCTTCCACTACTCTTTCTAACGTCTCTCAAAGACGTAAAGATAAGGTTTCTTCTCTCCATGGTCCCCGCACCTCAAAGAAATCTAACACTCCCAAGAAGGATGCCCCTAAACCATCCAAACCATCAAAGAAGAGAAAAACACCACCCGTAATCACAACTGTTGAACCGAGTCACCATGACTCCGGTAGTGACTCTAAAGAGGATAACCAACCCATCTCTATCCTCAAGAAACGAAAAGATGATTCCACTAGCCAAATGCATGACCGGACCGATACCTCAGCCTCTCCACAGGCTCCGGTAGTCCTTGGGATGCCTGCACATCCGTTTGATAACACTCTCGTTTTCCTTTCAAACTCAAAAAGTGAGTATGAATCACAACAAAGAGGAGACTCCCCACCAGTACATTCCCAAAGGGATAATACTGGTTCTCGCCCTAAAGTCTCCAGGGCTTCCCGACTGTATATTTGTTCTTCTGAGGAGTTGAACTCCATCCTGTTGAATGTCACCCATACACTCCAAACACAATCCCATCCGTAGGGCACTTCTTCCGCCTTTGCCAGAACTGAGCCGAGGCCAAATATGACCATGGGTCAAGGAGACCAAGGAAGCTCAAGAAATCCTACTCTGCTTACCTTACAATCAGGTGGTTTAAGCACGGTGAGCACAAATGTGCAAGGATCCATGAACCCAAGGGACACCTTGGTGCGATTTACAGGAATCGACGGAGAAGATTCCAATAATTCTTGGAGCAGATATCAACCCTTTAACGAGGCCGACGCCAAGAAATATGCCGCTTTCCGTAGGGCATTTCAAGCTCGCAAGGATCAGCAAATCAACCAACAACAACTCAAGGAACAGGAAACTCAAGCCGTGGCCAAGTATTGGGCAGACGCCATAAACAATGCCAATAGCGTGGCCACCATCCTGAAGGTTCAAGAATGGATGTCCGAAATGGCAGACAAAGTTCAACAAGCTCAACAAACTGCTGCTGATCAGCATGTTTCTCAACCACCCCCTGCTGCAGGTTCACAAGATGAAGAACCTGAACTCGAAGTGAGCTCTGCTCCAATTTTTAGCTTCGGTGATGATGAACCTCAAGAGGTAAACAAACCCTCCCCTTCAAATGATGACCTAATGATGTTTGATGAAGATGACGAATCCAGTGGTTCACACCACTCCACTTCTAAGCTAAAAGAAAAGAAGAAGAAGAAAAAGCAAGCGGTCACAAGAAAAGAATTCCTCGGTCTTCAGGCAAAGGTTGATCAAATCTTAGCTGCAGAACGCCTCATCTCTGAGGTCACTGCAATCAAATCTGACCTTCAAGCAGCCATTACGGACCAAGCTTCATATTCTGAGAAGTTGATTGCTGAAACTCATACTGCCTATGAGTCCGCAATCTTCGTTCTCCAAACAACTATCAACAGAATGCAAAGATCCCTATCAGCCAACTTCCATGGGCCGAAAATTCTCCAACTCACCAAGGAGATTCATCAACTTCTCTTCAATCCCTCCATTCCCAACAATTAACAGTTGGCAGACGCCCTCAAAGCACAATTTCAAACTGTTTTTGACAAGGTTGATGGCCTTCGTTAATGGCTTGAGGAGGCTCCGGGTCTGAACTCCTCAAGAGGGGGAAGTGAAGAAGTCCATCAAGTCCATCATTCCAACCAATCCCTCCAACACCATCAAACTCCCCCAGCCTCTACTGGAAAAACCCCACTCCACAACCTTCACTGCAACCATCTCATCACACCCCTACTCACAACTCTCCTCCTCAAATTGACATAACTCCTGAAAAACAAGAGACTCCCCCGCACTTCAAGAATCTGGTGGAGTATATGTCCTCTCCCAGCACAAACGACTCTCCTGCCACTGATAAAAAGAAAAGTGATTGAAGAGTAGGCAAGCTTGCTGAAGAAATTTGGAAACTTTGCGGATTCGACTCGGTTATGGATGAGTCCCTAATAAACTCTTGTTTCAATCCCCACAGAAGGCTTCTTGATGATGACTATGTCCCACATCTTACCTATGCGGAACCCCCCTCAGATGGTTATTGGGATGTCCCAATCTCACCGAATGCCAGATACTTCACTGTATTTGAGCAGTTCGACCGCAGCCTTCCCAAGGAGAAAAGACTTCCAATGGAGTTCGAGAGACTTAGTCAATTCTATGCTAAGCATGCCTCTCCGGTTAAACACATATGGTCTAACGATAAACCATCAGCCATCAAAAATTACAAGATCCGGAAGTTCATGAAGGCTGAATTCATCCAGTACACCCTGATCAGGAGGGAGCATGACTACATCCGCACCCAAGCTGATTTTCCATGTATGAACCAAAAAGAAGTGTTTCTCATTGCCAAGGTCTTTCAGCATAAGTCTGAGAATCATCCGAAGATGAAGATCGCACTTGAAAGGGCTAGCACATTTCTTAAGGAAACAGTCTGTGATTTCGCCAAAATAGATGCAGACATTCATCCCATCATTTCCAAGATTGTTGACTTGCCACCACTTGACCCCGCACCCATGCCTACCGAAGGCTATGAAGAAAGATCATTAGGAGCAACCAACTACCCTGAGCTAGGAGTCATTTTCAAGAGGAAGACTGACAACGTCAAATATTTTTTTCCTATGACTGCTACGCACCGTCTCACCAGAAAACAACTTGAGATCTACCGCAACGCAGTTAAAAAATCCAAACATACCACCGTAGAGGTCAAGTTTGAAATACTAACAAGAATCAACTGGTTAGAGAATGTCAGGAAGTTTTGGTAGATCCTGATCAAGTTCCTTAAACTTGATAACTGATCAAAGTTAAAGAGGTCACTTAGGGGGAAATTGTTGAATAAAAAAAGTGACTCTCTTGAACTTCAGCTACCGCAGCCTCCAAGAAACTGCAGTCAATCGATCTTATCATCTGGCCATCTGAAGTTGACTGCACCGCAGTCCTTATCTTTACTTAGTTTATTTGTCTTTTCTGTAAAACACTCTAATGTCCAGTATACCTTGCATGGCTACTTTTAGAGTTGTAAAATTGTCTCTATAAATAGAGTTCATTTCTCATGTAATCTTTACCGATGTGAATCTCTCCTCAAATTCTAATAGACATCAGTTCTCATTCTATCTTACTTATCAAACCTTATTACTCTCATAATCAATTACTATCTCTTTTAAAGAGCAAGTCACTTGTGACTTAATCACTAAGCTAGATCTCATTTATTAACTTTGTTTGAATGCATTCCCTGTTATGAATCTGCTTTTTTGTATACTTGATATAACAATTGTTGTCATTTACATTTCCTTACTTTTCCGCATCTAACTCACTAACTTCTAACACTTAATATTATTGTTGAGCTAACAGATCCTTCGAGATTAACTATTCCGCTATATACTTGTTCTAACGATTTGTTCAAGTGTGTCTCAAAGTTTTTCTCTCAACAACATCCACCTCCAAATGAGCCCAAACTCAATTCTTCAAGGATTCTAAGTCTGCTAATACCTACTCCTTGATCACCACCTCGCAATGGGAAACGATTCAAAACAGGACGTTACAAATTTGTATACACAAACAATTGTATGTGTGTATGTGTGTTTATCACCCTCCATTGAAATAAATATGCATTTCCTTTATAGTGACCAAAAAATATATTTCCTTTAGAGAGTTTCCTTGATAACTTATATGAAAAATCGAGTAAAGTGAATTTTTGGAGTATAATGGTGATGGTAGCGGTGGTGATACGTGGTGGAGATTGAATGAGTGAATAAAGAAGGATGTTGAAGAGAGAAAGAGAGAGAGAGAGAGAGAGAGAGAGAGAGAGAGAGAGAGAGAGTGAGGACCCCTTTATATTAAATAATTATATTTTTCTTTTTTCTTTTTTTTTTAAATAAGGAAAAACTTAATAAATGGTTCCTGGGTAGTAGAATGACGAAAATACCCTTCACTTAAAGGCATAAATGTAACACCCATAAAAATTCATGATAAATTTAAAATTTTTAAATACAACCCAAAACCATAAAGTGTTTACAAAACATTTCCAACATCAAAATTTTCCTAAAATCATAGATCATAACAAGTGGATGTGTACGGTCATGCCTTCGCCTTTCCGCAGTCATCCGAAGTACCTGAAACATAACCCAAAACTGTAAGCCAATGCATAGGGAGTTCCCCTAAAACATAAACACATAACCAAATAACATATATACAATAACAACCTGTCAGGTCCAATCAACCACCAAGTTGGAATACCCAAGGTCCCTCAACCATCGGGTTGGAATGCCAATACATTATGGGTCCAGTCAACCATCGGGTTGGAATACCCCAAGCCCTTCAACCATCGGGTTGGAATGCCAACAGACAACAGGTCATGTCATCCTCGGGATGGAATACCCTCGGGCCCACTCAATCATCGGGTTGGAATACCCTCGGTCTGTCGGCTCACGCACAAAGCAATAAAGCCTCAACCACCAACCAAATATATGCACATATAACAGATAATCATATAACAGTCTATAGATAGTTAGACAGATCCGTTGATCACTAAGCATAACATCATCCTATATATCAGGATACCGATGTAACATATTACTACAATACTATATCATGCATAACAGGATATCAAATCCAAAGAGCCGACCTTGGTGCCTTCGACCCGCAAGTTCAGTGGGGAAAACTCACCTTACAAAGTGAACAGAAGCTGATGAGATTCCTGATGGGTTTTGAGCATTCTAACACTCTTATGGTGTACATGCAACCCTAGAAACCTTGGATCTATGTTTGACTAAGATACATGAAAATAATCATTTTCCAAGGTTCTTATCCTATCTAGCATGGCATGGGGAACTTGAATCAAATAAAGCTAGTAGAATTACTTACCTTGTAGTTGTAGTTGATTGCTTGGAGTTTTATAGCCTAGCACCAATAGTGTGGATGCCTCAAATGGAAATCACAAATCACCATAAACTTGGAACTTTTAGTGAATAGTAATCACCTTTTTTGAAATCGGCCCTCTTACTTTACTCACCACAACTAGTGTGATTTCAAGAACCAAAGTCTCCTTTATATAGTGTGGTGGATTAGGGTTACATCCATGTAAACCCTGATACCCATGTCTTTTCATTTCCATGAGATCCATGGGTTAAAGCTCCATGGAGTATCCATGGACATTCCATGCAAGCCTAGCCCAGTCCAAATAAGAATTAGCCCACACTATATAAATACAAGAGCCCATATTTAATTAGTCATACTTTTGATCTCTAAATTAATTTTAGATTAATTATAGATCAATACTAATTAAATAATATGATTTTATATTAATATATTAGAACTTATAATATATTAATAAATCATAACTTCTACTATTCTCAAAAGATTATCCATAAATTGTTCGAGTGAAGTGCAACCCAAATGGATCATGCCGGGTCAGGTCAAGTACATACCAAATATAGTTATGGACTTAGACACTATATCCAACAAGTCTCGCACTTGGATAAGTCTAATACCTATAGTTGCAAGTATGACTTTAGGAACCGATCAACAATCGTAGCTCTTTAAAATCTGTTGAACTATGAAGCGCCATTTTAGATAAGTGATCATATAATCCTCTGTTCTAGATATCAGCCAGACAAATACATGGAACATGGTCTTGCTTATTGTCCAACATTTGTTTCCTGATTTCCGATTTGTTTAACATAGAACTTAACTGAACACATCAATTTAGTTCTGACCGGGCCCGGTACATAAGTCAAAACAAAATCATCGAGGGGCCCAGATATCGCCTCTAATCCTAGAAGGAACAAATAAACTTCGACTCATATGTTTGCTCTACTACTTGTTGAATTACACACAAAAGCACGGTTTATAACATCGAGTTACCAATTTGTTTTCGTGCAATCAATGCATAACCATATCATAGGCAACAAATCATATCTCTAGGTTTGAAGACTTATATGATATTACCGTTTCACGATCAATCGAGATAAATTCCATGAAGTGATACAAGTGAGCATGGGTTGAATCCAATACTCAGAACTTATGAGCACTCATGATTGTTGTAGCCTTGTCCAAGACCTCTATAACCAAACATGACAGTCTTGATTCATATCTACTTCCAACATATGACCAACTGTGGAGAGTTTGAATAATATGATATAAACCATAACATAATTATTCTGGAAGTCAAAACATGCAAAAAGAAATAATAGTAAACGATTGACAAGAGATAGCAACAGTTTACTCATAAATAACAGCTTTTATTTATCATCAAATGTCAATTACATTTTACAAATTTCAAGATTATCTAACTACTAAAACTAATATCATCCTTCAGCCCTATGCCCCGAGCATGCTGAAGATGCTTAACCCGAGTCAGTCCCTTCGTGAGGGGATCTGCTGGGTTCTCATCCGATGATACCCTCTTTGCCATGAGGATTCCTTCTTCTATTCGATGTCTGATGAAGTGATATTTTATGTCAATCTGTCTGGATCTCCCATGACCTCTTGGTTCCTTGGCTAAGGCAACCGCACTATTGCTATGACAGAAAATCTCCATTGGCTCCTTTATAGCTGGTACAACTCTAAGGTCTCCGATGAAGTTCTTTAGCCATATAGCCTCCTTTGCTACCTCACTTGCTGCTATATACTCTGATTCACAAGTGGAATCAACCACTGTCTCCTGCTTGGAACTTTTCTAAGTAATTGCTCCTCTGTTTAGTGTAAAGACCTAGCCCGACTGAGAGCGGAAATTATCCCTGTCAGTCTGAAAGCTAGCATCACTATACCCTAAAACTCTCAAGTCATCACTCCCACCAAGGTTAAGGACCCAGTCCTTAGTCCTTCGCAGGTACTTGAGAATATTCTTTACTGCTGCCCAGTGAGCCTTGCCAGGATTCCCCTGATATCTGCTGACCATGCTCAAAGCAAAGGCAACATTGGGGCGAGTACAAGTCATAGCATACTTGATCGAGCCTACAGCAGAAGCATAAGGTATTCGACTCATTTCTGCTATCTCAGCCTCAGTACTAGGGCTTTGTGTCTTACTCAATCTGGTGTTACTCTGGATGGGTAACTCTCCTTCTTGGAGTTATGCATGTTGAAACTTTTCAACATTTTGTCCACATAGGTGCTTTGATTAAGTCCAATTAGTCTTTTACTCCTGTTTCTCAAAATCCTTATCCCTAGGATATAGGCAGCTTCACCAAGGTCCTTCATAAAGAAACACTTCCCAAGCCAATCTTTACTTCCTGCAGGGTTGGGATGTCATTTCCTATGAGTAGTATGTCATCCACATACAACACCAGAAAGCTGACTATACTCCCACTAGCCTTGATATAGACACAAGATTCATCTTCACTCCTTGAAAATCCAAATTCTTTGACTTTCTCATCGAAGCAAAGATTCCATCTGCGAGGTGCCTGTTTCAATCCATAAATGGATTTCTCGAGCTTACACACTCTATTGGGGTACTCTGTACTGACAAAACCCTCTGGCTGAACCATGTAAACATCTTCAGCCAACTTTCCATTAAGGAATGCGGTTTTGACATCCATTTGCCATATTTCATAGTCTTGAAATGCAGCGATGGCCAACAAAACCCTGATAAATTTAATCTTGGCGACTAGTTAAAAGGTCTCATCATAATCAACTCCCGGAGTTTGAGAATAACCCTTTGCAACCAGTCTTACCTTATAAGTGTGTACATTACCATCCATGTAGGTCTTCTTTTTGAAGATCCATTTGCACCCAACTATCTTACGATCAGGTACATTGTCAACCAAGTTCCAAACTTGATTGCTATACATGGACTGTATCTCGCTATCCATAGCCTCTTTCCATTTAGCAGCCTCAGGGCCTGCCATTGCTTCCGTGTAGCTATTAGGTTCATCTAGATTTACTAGTGTGTTATCACTGATAAGTGTCTCACCTTCTGTAGTAATATGAAAACCATAATAATGCTCAGGTGCATTCCTAACTCTGGAGGAACGCCTCAGAGGTATAGATTCTTCAGTCGGCTCAACAGGAGTTTGCTCCTCAGGTTGAGGGATCGGGTTTGAGGTTCCTTCACCACTTGACTCTTGAATTTCATCAAGGTCAATTTGCCTCCCACTATCTCCTTGGCTCATGAATTCTCTCTCGAAAGAATCCTCTTCTTGCTACAGGGACCACATTATCACTAGGTCTGTAGAAGATGTAGCCAAAGGATTTATGTGGATAGCCGATGAAAATACACCTTTCGCTTCGGGGTTCGAGCTTATCGTGAGTCTCGCGTCTCACGAAAGCCTTGGAACCCCACATCTTGATGTGGTCTAGATTGGGAACTTTTCCATTCCACATCTTGTGAGGTGTTTTGGCAACCTTCTTTGTAAGAACTAGATTAAGGATATGGGCGGCCGTCTCTAAGGAATACCCCCAAAATGAGATTGGTAGCGAAGCTCGACTCATCATCGAACAAACCATGTCCAACAAGGTCTGATTCCGCCTCTCAACTACACCATTCAATTGTGGTGTCCTAGGAGGTGTCAGTTGTGAGACAATCCCACATTCCTTAAGATATTCAAGGAACTCAGTACTAAGATACTCACCACCACAATCAGATCGAAGAATCTTAATGTTCCTGCCCAACTGATTCTCCACTTCTTGCTTAAACTCTTTGAATTTCTCAAAGGTTTCTGACTTATGCTTGATTAAGTAGACATATCCATATCTACTAAAATCATCAGTAAAAGTCACATAGAAGCAACTAGCATCTCTTGTGGCGGTTCTGAAGGGTCCACACACATCCGTGTGTATGAGGTCCAACAAACCATCACCCCTAGCACAAGTACCAGTAAAAGGTGACTTTGTCATTTTACCAAGCAAACAAGATTCACAACTATCATCTGACTTTTGGTCAAATGACTCCAAAACTCCATCCTTTTGGAGTTGGCCTATGCGTTTCTTTCTTACATGTCCAAGACGACAATGCCATAATGATGTTTTATCTAAGCTAGTGGAAGAGTCAATACAAAATACTTTATTTCCTAGATTATCTACAACAGATACAGTTTCATACACTCCATCACAAGGTAATGCTTTAAAATAAAGAACATTATTAAAGAAAGCATCAATACTACCATTATTATTATCAAAATAAAAGGTGAAACCTTGTTTATACAATGCATGAAAGGAGATAACATTTCTTGCCATTTCTGGCGAATAAAAACATTTATTCAAATCTAATGTAAACCCACTATTTAGCACTAAGGAATAAACTCCTATCTTGGTGATAGGTGAAGCTTTCCTATTTCCCATGATCAAGTTTATCTTTCCCTGCTCCACATTCTCACTTCTTCTTACTCCCTGCAAATCACAACATATGTGAATACCACAACCTATATCAAGGACCCAAGACTTAGATTGAGGTGAGTTATTAGACAATATAGTGTATATACTTGCATGGTTGGGTTTTACTTTCCCATCCTTCAAATCTAGCTAGTACTTTGGACAGTTTCGCTTCCAGTGCGACTTTTCATGAAAATAGAAGCATTCAGCCTCATTAGGGTTAGCAGAAGGAGTGACAAAACCTTTCATGGTTTTGCTTGAAGAGGAGCCTTCAAGGGTCTTACCCTTGGTACCTTTAGAAGGGTTCTTTCTCTTCTTCGCTTTGCCATGCCCAATTGCCAATACATTGGCCGCAGTTGGAGTAGGAGTAGGAGTAGTAACAACTGGCTTACCCTTTAGACCACTTTTGGCGGTCTTCAAGAGTCCTTGAAGTTTGCTGAGGGTGACTTCTTCCTTGTTCATGTGATATGTCATGCGGAATTGATCATAACACGATGATAAGGAGTGAAAAATGATGTCTATTGCTAACTCCTCGGGGAAGTTCACATTCAGCTTCAGTAAACGGTCAACATACCTTTGCATTTTCTGCATGTGGCCCGTGATGGGTTCACCATCCTTTATTCGGGTTGTTATCATGGAGGAGATTATTTCATATCGCTCTTGATGAGCACTTTGATGGTAGCGGTCCATCAAGTCCTGGTACATCTCAAAAGGATAATCGTCCTCATAGGACTTTCGGAGCTCGGTTTTCATGGTGTCCATCATGATGCATGCCACTTTTGTAGCATCTCTTTCATGTACCTCATATTCAACAATCTCTTCAGGAGTAGCAGTTTGCTCGGGTACCTTTAGCTCCTTGTCGAGAACATATTCTTTGTTCTCATACCGAGTGACCATCTTGATATTTTTGATCCAATATGTAAAGTTGGACCCATCAAATATGACTCTCCCGCAAAGATTCGTGAGAAAGAAGGAGCTAGTAGGGTTTGAGCCAGAAGCATTGTTATTGGAAGACATCTGAAAAGAAGAGGGAATAGATTAGATTAGATTTAGAGATAGTCCTTAATAAAACACCCAAATGTAGTATTAAGGCTAGGACCCAATACAATATTTTATAACTTAGAAGAGGGATGCCGTAATCTAAGCTATAAGATATTTGAAGGTAGGTGAATGACGATTCACCAATTTCCACCATGAAAAATGAAATATTTAATTAGATTTTAATTGGTTTAGAAACCCCTAGATTCTTTGAGATTCATTGAACTTTCTTCAATGGCATGTTTCAATCTCGAGTGTACCCTTAATGTATTACCCCTCAATCGATGTGCCAGTTAACCACACACGCTCCATCGATACTATGATAAACATTAAGTCACCCTTTACCTACCTTGTTAAGTTCAAGTTAGTTTGTCGGTTGACCACACACGCTCCACTACCGACTTAAACAAAGTGTAAAGTGTAACTTCATGGATTAGCACCTTATTCACATTTTCCTAAAATAACTAAGATTGGGAATTTAATAAGGTTTAGTTACTTTAGTATTATCATTATACTCTTAATGAGAATTTATAAGTCCTTGTCCTACCCGTTCGGCTAACGACCCTCCACCGATCAAGGAAGCGGTGGGTGAGAGTGGACACCCATTAAGTTGCCATTTTATAGGAAACAACCTTATACCCCCTTATAGACCGGCTTCGTGAATGAGGCGTACTAGTGGTAAGACGACTTGATCTTATACATACATACATATATATATATATATATATATATATATATATATATATATATATATATATATTATTAATTTATAATATTATAAAGTATAAGGGTTGAATTTTAACTTTTAAAATTCTAAGGGTTGGAACTAAAGTTTTAATCATGAATTTACTTGTTCCAAAACTTGAGGGCAAGTTTTGTAAACTTTCAAAATTTTTCATTTCTTATAACTTATGAATTTAATTGAGTATTAAAATGAAGACTCTTCATTTTGCTAACTCTTGTGTTCTTTTAATGGTTTTTTATTAAAGTGTGACCTTTGGTTTTCCATAACTTGAAGACAAGTTATGGACTCCATTAAAACACATAATGACTGTGAATTAAACTACCAAGTAGGTTACACACAATTCCTATGATTATCTAATCTTCATAAGTTCAAGAACATGAATATGAACATTTCAAGAATCATAAATTACTCATAAAACTTGTAATTTTTTATAATAGTCATTGTAAATGGATTAGCATAAACATTACACCATCTAAAACAAGTTTTATAACACAAAAACAGTTAGGGGTAATGTTTCTAGTCCATTTCCAGTAGCAAAAACCCGAACAATTGGACACTGCAGCATCTACTCGTCGAGTGCATGAACAGACTCGATGAGTAGCATGCATTTCTTCACGGACTCGTCGAGCCCCCCCCCCCCCCCCCCATGGACTCGGCGAGTTCATATGGTAGTGAACAAAAAAATTCAATTTTTAAGCTATTTGCATCAAGTATCAAGTAAACAATCCTAGGCTCTGATACCATTGATGGGTTTTGAGCATTCTAACACTCCTATGGTGTACATGCAACCCTAGGAACCTTGGATCTATGTTTGACTAAGATAAATGCAAATAATCATTTTTCCAAGGTTCTTATCCTATCTAGCATGGCATGGGGAACTTGAATCAAATAAAGCTAGTAGAATTACTTACCTTGTAGTTGTAGTTGATTGCTTGGAGTTTTAGAGCCTAACACCAATAGTGTGGATGCCTCAAATGGGAATCACAAATCACCACAAACTTGGAACTTTGAGAGAATAGTAATCAACTTTCTTGAAATCGGCCCTCTTACTTTACTTACCACAACTAGTGTGATTTCAAGAACCAAAGTCTCCTTTATATAGTGTGGTGGATTAGGGTTACATCCATGTAAACCCTAATACCCATGGACTTTCCATGCAAGCCTAGCCCATTGTAAATAAGCATTAGCCCACACTATATAAATACAAGAACCCATATTTAATTAGTCATACTTTTGATCTCTAAATTAATTCTAGATTAATTATAGATCAATACTAATTAAATAATATGATTTTATATTAATATATTTGAACTTATAATATATTAATAAATCATAACTTATACTATTCTCAAAAGATTATCCATAAATTGTTCGAGTAAAGTGCAACCCAAATGGACCATGCCGGGTCGGGTCAAGTACATACCAAATATAGTTATGGACTTAGACACTATATATGCAACAGTTCCGATTACGAACCTCAGCACTCTAACCGAAACCTATTCCCATCAATGACCAATTTCCATCTACATCCCAAAATACCCTCAAGGTCAAACTTGGTCAAACTCGTTCAACCGAGTCAACCTAACCGAGTCAACTCAAGGTGCATACACAAGGCCTAATCATGAGGCGTATTGGGCGTACACGAAGCCGCGTAGGTTGAACACCATCGGGGTGGTTGACCTCGTCGGAAGGGCGTACTCCAAGAACGTGGGGCGTACCCTCGCAAGACCACAAATTCCCTTAAGAGCTTAATGGATTAAGCTCTTACGTCTAAACTTCAAATCCATGGATAAAACCCTCTTAGGAGTCATCAAGTCTCCAACTTTATGACCTAGTGTTGGGTCATATGGGTTACGTCATTGTGTATTTATTGGTTTGTCAATTTTGTATAGCGGGTTGGGCCTGTCCACTAGTTTATTTATTATTAGGGTTTTACTATTTAAAGTGCACACATGCATCACATCTTGCAATCGTAAATCTTGTAAACCCTAAACAGCCTTTATAGTAGCAGTTCTTCATAGAGCTCTTCTAACACTGTAATTATTATTCATTCAACACAACTTTGATCTTCTTTCTGTGTTTTGATTCTTTTACCTATTTGAATCTAATCGATCATTAAAGTTTTATTCTTATCAATTGGTATCAGAACAGAAGACTGTGTAATCCATACGCATCTCTTCTGTTAAAGAGCTATTAGGGATTCCGCTTTAATAGGATCTAGAGTTTGTCGTCTTCTTAGTTTTCATCTATTACAGACGTTGAATCTTGATCTTAGTTTTAGCTTAACTCAATTTTATGTTTACACATCTGATTTATACAAGTTTTTATTTAAATCGACAACATGCAGCCTGGCGATTCTCAAGTTAACTCAATCAATCTCTCAAGCAGTATTGGATCTACAAAAGGGATCCTTAAACTCTTTCCAAATGGTTATGAAGTGTGGGCAATGCACTTTGAGGATTATGTTCTAGGTCTTGAAGATAATGGTTCATTGATATGGGATGCAATAACCAAGGAAATGTTTGCTCACATAGGTACAAAAAGTGTTATTAAAACTCAAGCTGCTGATCAACAATGTCAAGGCTATGAGGATCATTTGCTTTGCTTTTCCAGCCAAAATGTTTCTGTTAGTGAGCTCCTGTGAAATTGCAACAGGAATATGGGATAGGCTTATGCAACTCTACTCAAGTGACGCTGATCTTGAGCATTCTATTCAGACTCTGTTACTTTCGGAGTTTGTAGATTTTGTCCAAAAGCCTAAGGAGGAATTGGACCAAACGTTCAATCGTTACAACCATCTATTAAGTAGGATGGTGAAGCACAAGATCAAACATCAACTGATAGAGCAGAAGGTCACGTTCATGAATGGGTTAAGATCTGAGTGGAAAGTCGTGGTGTTGACGGTTAAAGCATACAAGTAGTTCAAAAATTACTACTTGGCAAAGTTCGTTGGTATTCTAAGGTCACATGAGGACGAAGTGACAAGTAAGGGAAAGGTTGTTTCAGGAATGGGTTCTTTGGCTCTTGTAGCAAAAGGTAAGAAGATTGCTGATGATGGTTCGGAGTCAGATGTTTTTGATTGTGAACTCTCAAAGGAAGAGTATTCCATGATGGTGTCCAACCGTAAGAGGTTCGCAAAGAAGAATTTCGGTCGCAACAAAAACCGAAACTGGCAGGGTAGTTATAATTCTGAAAAGGTGAAGGATGAGAATGCAAACAACTCTCAAAACGAAGAAGAGAAGAAAGAAAAGAAGCTTGTAGGTGACTCCGACTATGACTGTAATTATTGTCATGACAAAAATCATCTAGCAAAGGAGTGCATGTTGAGGAGAATGAATGATAAGAAAGAAGAAGAGGATGATGAGTCTTATTTCCTCATAAAGATAGAGGAAATCAAGAAGAAGAAAAATGTTGATGATGCTAAACCTGCTTTAATTGTGCAGGAACAGGATGATGAGTTTGGTAGAGTCAAAGTGTGGTTGACTGACTCTGAGGATGAAGAGGTTTGTATGCCAACTCACGGGAGAAGCTTCGTGGAAAAAGATGATGTTTCGCAGTTTAGTGGAAGGTGCTTGATGGTGACCAATGCAGTTTTGGAGCTTAGAGGATACACTATTGAAGGCAGCCATGTCTCCAATAGTTGTTTAACTGCGAAACCTGTACCTGAGCAGATCAGTGAGTGTGAGAAGGTGATAAACAAGGTACAAACTATTCTTAAAATATTCTTGTATCTCAATATGAAACTGAATTAGATGATCTAAAATATACAATCTCTAGTTTCAGTGAAAGTTTAAAAAGAACCCGTTTGAATAATTCTAACCTAACCGATCAACTCGGCAAAGTTTCAATAAAAATTGAAGAGAGGCACTTATGGATTGAAAAGCTAGAGTTGGATTTGTCTAGGTCTAGGGATGAGTTGTTTTATGTGGAAAGAGATAATTTGGGGCTTTTAAAACAGCGAAACATATTTTTTGAATTGCTAAAAGACTGTACTTTAATATTACCCTGATACATCTTGATTTTATGTAACATACACGTTCAGTTATCGTGTTTTGTTAGTTTAAAAATGAATATTATTAAATATTATACGGTTTTGAGCATTGAGTTCTAACAAGATAGTTTTATGAGATTTGAAGCAAAACTATGTTTAGAATCATTCGGGAAGTATTGGAAGTCTTATGAAATTCCGATCAAAAGTCAATTATCAAAATTAACGAAAATATAAAATTTAAGTTGCAAATAAGTAAAACTAATGTTATTCAAAGTTGTAAATTATCTCGTTAGAAACATTTAGGTGAAAACCTCACTGAAATCCGAGTTATAACGAAGAAGTTATGGCTTATCAAAGTTTCGCGACAAAACCGGCACGACGCCATATGACGTAAAAAGTGAGTTTATGATAAACTATTTTTTAGCTTTAGTGATCTTAATGAAAGTCGTAGTATTCATCAAACTGAGAGCTTCATAAAAAGACTGTCCAAATTTCACTTCGTATGAAGAAGTTACGATTTTTCTAAAATTCAGCATAGTAATGTGTAGTTCGAAATTCGAATTATAGATCGAACAATTTTTAGCTGACCCAACCTTAACGAGAATCAAAGATCTCTTCAATAGTAGATCAACAGTAAAAGACAGACGAAAATGGACGTCAGATGAAGAAGTTATGAATTTTTAACGAACGTTTCCTGTCCCGGCCTGCTAAAAATATAATATTAAAAATGAAGTCAAAATTAGCCGATGGAGTCTAAATGAAAGTTGTAGAGTATAATTTCACCTACGTGTGGATATAAAGAACATAAAAAACAGAGCCAGTATGCAAAAGATATGAATTTTTGAAGTTTTATACATAAAAATTCGAGACTTATCCGAAGCCATACGCCCATCTTACTTCATACGTACGCCCAGCATACTACGGACGAAGGAAACATATCATGCAGTTGCGATACGTCCGAGGCCCGAGAACCGAACTAGTGCCACATAGCAGGTACGCCCAACGTACGAGGATTACGCCTTACGTACGCGTACGCCCAACATAATGGAGTTACACCCAACGTATAGAGAGTCTTCGGACTACTATAAATAGAAAGCGAGCCTTCCGAATTTTGTTTACAAATTCTCATATTCTTTAACTCTCTTTTACCTTCTACTCTCTTTCAAATTACCCTAACACCCCTGAAGCATAGAAAATCACCCCCGACAGCCGAGGCAAGTCCCGACGCACTGAAGACCCGAAAATAAACTTTTCATGTTGAAAATCTGCCCGCACAAGGCCCAGTTTTCAATAACAATCCCCGGTTTCGTCAAAAAAAGTCATTTTTAGAGTCGAAATGCTGCCCAAATTATCAATTTACCATTCAGTTATTTCAAGGTGAGTTCAATATAGGGAAATTGTATGTTATGTGTTAGATGTGCAATGTACTTTCCCTTGTTTTTATGATAATGGAGTTATACCTTTGACCATGTAGTGAATGACTAAGCATCACTTTGGTATTGGTATGAAGCCTTTGGCCATGTAGAGCATGTCTCGTATCACTTTGGTATTGGCTTTGTGCCTTTGGCCATGTATAGAATGACTTGTATCACTTTGGTATTGGCAGAAGGCTAGGTAGGGTTGAAAGCATGTAAATACTAGCAAAATGATAATTCAAAATTGTATTTTCTATTCCACATGGGTTGAAGTCTTATTGATGTATATCATGTTGAAATTGTTGTATTTCATTGATTGTAAATCTTGGAATCAAATTATAGGTTGATATGGAAAGTCTGTCATATGATACTCATCTACCTTTGTTGTTCTTTGTATGTATTTGTTTTAGTCATATATATATATATATATATATATATATATATATATATATATATATTATACTCATCTACCTTTGTAATTATTTGTCCCTCTTTGTTTTGGTTATATATATATATATATATATATATATATATATATATATATATATATATATTATACTCATCTACCTTTGTAATTATTTGTCACTCGCTTAACCCTCTCAGTGTTTAATTATTGCAGGTGATAAGCATCGAGTATAGTTATGTACTGTTAGAAGATGTAGAATAGATAATATTATAACGTTTGTATTTAGTGTATAAATTCCTGGGAAGTTATGTAATATATAAAACTTTGTAAAAACCTCATTAGTCAGTTTGTATCCATTCTTTTGTAATAAGACCATATATGTGAAATATGTTTATGAATATGCATGTAGCATGTTTTGAGTAATTATATGGTAAATTTTAGAGAAGGGGTTTTTCATTGTGAAATTGGAAAGAAAATTCATAAAGATGATTTTGCCCTTTCTTGAATTGAAAGAGGACGAAATCAATGCAGATTGTTACAGGTGAAAATCATCATTTCATCTGACAAAGTCTCAAATGCTTACAGAATAGGACAGGACAAAATTGAATCCTTCATACAGTCCAAAGATCACAAAAATATGTTGAAACAACTTTTTTGATTAAAATGACAAAGAGAAAATTAAATCTGATACTATATAGAAGTTTGACTCATTAAAAACTAAATTGAGTTCAGAAAATAAACTTAATGGTGAAAATACATTTGAATTCGATGATGATAGTGATATGAGTGAAATCTTTGTGGAGAATGAGATTGATTGCTCAGAATTTGTTAAAAGTGAACCTGAACCTGCGAAAGTCTTAATTTCTGAAAATTTAGTCGAGTTTGCACGTGTTTCTGAAATAAATCAAAAGTTTTAAAAGTAAAAGCAACTGTTTTCCAAAAGGTTCAAACTGTTCCTAATCAGGTTTTCGCAACCAAGGGACTGAATAAAAATCAGACTGTAGAACTAACGTCCCTAGTCGAAAAAGACAATAAAGATGGATGTGATGAATATTTTGATGGGTTTTGAGCATTCTAAAACTTCCTAAGTGTACATGCAACCCTATTAACCTTGAATCTATGTTTTCTCTATATACATGCAAATTTCTTTTTCAAGGTTATTTCCTAACTAGCATGGCATGGGGAATATATGAAACATAAAAACTAGTAGAAATACATAACTTGATGTTACTTGGGTTCCTTCAAGACTTTGTGAGCCTAGCACCCCAAATCTTGTGCCTCAAATGCTTCACACAACACCACAAAACTTGGAATAACTTGAGAGAATACTTCTAGCACTCAAAATCGGTTATGCCCTCTCTAGTAACACTAGGTCACGATTTTGCTAGCCAAAGGGTTCCTTTTATAGTGGTGTCACAATTAGGGTTTCATTAAGAAGACCCATAATTGTCATGACTCTTCATTTCTCATGACCCATGGGTTTGTAACTCCCGTGGACTATCCATGGAGCTCCAAATGGTTACATCCATAACCCATAAACCATGGATCATTAATCCACCATAAAAGAATTGATGATTGTCATAATCAACCTTATCTATTTAATTAGTCTCACTTTGATCACCAAATTAATACTAGATTAATACTTGATCAATACTAATTAAATAACACTATTATTAATATATTAGAACTTATGATATATTAATAATCATAAGTGTCATATTCTCTCATTTAGTCTATCCAAGTATTGCAATGACATGTAACCCAAATGGACCATGCCGGGTCGGATCAAGTACATACCAAATAAAGTTATGGACTTAGACACTATATCCAACAGTCTCCCACTTGGATAAGTCTAATAACTATATTTGCAAATATGACTTCAAAATCCGACTAGTAATCGTAGCTCTTTCAAAGTCTCTTGGAACTGAGATGATGATGATACGCCATTTAAGATAAGTGATCATATAATCCTCTGCTCTCACGATATCAGCTGGACAAACACATGGAACATGGTGTTACTTATTGTCCAGCATTTGTTTCTCGATCTCCAATTTGTTCCGACTTAGAACTAAATTGAACACATCAATTAGGTTCTGACCGGGCCCGGTACATAGGTCAAAACCAATCATCGAGGGGCCCAGATATCACTTCTATGTCTAGAAGGAACAGATAAACTTCGACTGATATGCTTGTACTAACTACTCGTTGAATTACTCACAAAGGCACGTTTTATAACATTGAGTTAGCAATGCGTTTTCGTACAATCAATGAATAACCAACTCATAGTCAACAACTCATATCTCTAGGTTTGAAGATTTATATGATATTACCGTCTCACGATCACTCGAGATAAATTCCATGAAGTGATGCAAGTGAGCGTGGGTTGAATCCAATACTCAACCCTTATGAGTACTCATGAATCAATACTTACTTCCAAAGTTTGACCGATTGTGGATGGTTTGAATAATAACATGATTATTCTGGAAGTAAAAACATGCAAAATTGAAACATAGTAAACAATCAACACAAGATAGTAACACCTTACTCATAAATAAATAACAGCTTTTATTTATCATCAAATGTCAATTACATTTTACGAGTTTCAGGAATCTAATTATTGAAACTAATATCATCCTTCAGCCCAATGCGCTTTGCATGCTGTAAATGCTTAACCCGGCTCAGTCCCTTCGTGAGGGGATATGTCGGGTTCTCATCTGATGATACCCTCTTTGCCACGAGGAGTCCTTCTTCTATTCTATGTCTGATGAAATGGTATTTTCTGTCAATGTGCCTAGATCTCCCGTGATCTCTTGGTTCTTTCGCCAAAGCAACCGCACTTTCACTGTCACAGAAAATTTCCATTGGCTCCTTTATAGCTGGCACAACTCCAAGGTCTCCGATGAAGTTCTTTAGCCATAAAGCCTCTTTTGCTGCCTCGCTTGCTACTATGTACTCTTCTTCACAAGTCGAATCAGCTACTGTCACTTGCTTGGAACTTTTCCAAGTAATTGCTCCTCCATTTAGGATAAAGACCCAGCCTGACTGAGAGCGGAAATTATCCCTATCAGTTTGAAAGCTAGCATCACTATATCCTTCCAATCTCAAGTCATCACTGCCTCCGAGGGTAAGGACCCAGTCCTTAGTCCTGCGCAAATACTTGAGAATGTTCTTTACCGCTGTCCAGTGTGCCTTGCCAGGGTTCCCTTGATATCTACTGACCATGCTCAAAGCAAAGGCCACATCAGGGCGAGTACAGGTCATAACATACATGATCGATCCCACAGCAGAAGCATATGGTATCTGACTCATCTCAACAATCTCAGCCTCTGTACTTGGACTCTGAGTCTTACTTAGCTTGGCATTACTCTGGATTGGTAACTCTCCTTTCTTGGAATCTTGCATACTGAACCTTTTCAGTATCTTATCCACATAAGTACTTTGACTAAGTCCAATTAGTCTCTTACTCCTATCTCTCAATATCCTTATCCCTAGGATATAGGCAACTTCCCCAAGGTCCTTCATAGCAAAACACTTCCCAAGCCAGGCCTTAACCTCCTACAAAGTTGGGATATCGTTTCCTATGAGAAGTATGTCATCCACATACAGCACCAAGAAGCTAATTATGCTCCCACTAGCCCTGACATACACACAAGACTCATCCTCACTCCTAGAAAAGCCAAACTCTTTGACTTTCTCATCAAAGCAAAGATTCCACCTGCGAGATGCTTGTTTCAATCCATAAATGGATTTTTCAAGCTTACAAACTCTATTAGAGTATTTTGGATCGACAAAACCCTCTGGCTGAGCCATGTAAACATCCTCAGCCAACTTCCCATTAAGGAAAGCGATTTTGATATCCATTTTCCATATTCCACAGTCATGAAATGCAGCTATGGCTAACAACACTCTAATAGACTTAATCTTAGCTACTGGTGAGAAGGTCTCATCATAGTCAACTCCCGGAGTTTGAGTAAAGCCCTTCGCAACCAGTCGTGCTTTATAAGTGTGTACTTTCCCATTCATGTCAGTCTTCTTCTAGAAGATCCATTTGCACCCAACTGTCTTACGACCTGGTACATTGTCAACCAAGTTCCAAACTTGATTGTCATACATGGAATGAATCCCGCTGTCCATAGCCTCCTTCCATTTCGTATACTCAGGGCCTGCCATGGCTTCCTTATAATTCTTAGGTTCATCCAAATCTATCAGTGTACTATGACTGATAAATGTATCACCTTCAGTGGTGATGTGATAACCATAATAAAATTCAGGTGTGTTCCTCACCCTAGTGGAATGTCTTGGAGGTACAGACTCATCTATCGGCTCAACACGAGTTTCCTCCTCAGGTTGGCTGACAGCATTTGAGGTTCCTTCACCACTTGACTCTTGAAGCTCTTCAAGGTCAATTTGCCTCCCACTGTCCCCTTGGCTTATGAATTCTCTCTCACGAAAGACTCCTCTTCTTGCTACAAAGACCACATTGTTACTGGGTCTATAGAAGAGGTAACCAAAGGATCTCTGTGGGTAGCCGATGAAAATACACCTCTCGTTTCGGGGCTCAAGCTTGTCATTTGTCTCACGCCTCATAAAAGTTTCACAACCCCAAATCTTGATGTGGTCCAAATTGGGCACTTTCCTAGTCCACATCTCGTGAGGTGTTTTGGCAAACTTTTTAGTAGGGACTAGATTAAGGATATGGGCAGCAGTCTCTAAGGCATAACCCCAGAAAGAGATTGGTAATGAAGCTCGACTCATCATGGAACGAACCATATCCAACAGGGTTCGATTGCGCCTCTCAGCTACACCATTCAACTGTGGTGTCCTGGGAGGTGTCAATTGTGAGACAATCCCACATTCCTTAAGATAGTCAAGGAACTCAATGCTAAGATACTCTCCCCCGATCGGATCGGAGCATTTTGATGTTCCTGCCCAATTGATTCTCAACTTCCTGCTTAAACTCTTTGAACTTTTCAAAGGTTTCTGACTTATGCTTGATTAAGTAAATATATCCATATCTACTGTAATCATCGGTAAAAGTCACATAATAACGATTAGCATCCCTTGTAGCAACTCTAAAGGGCCCACACACATCCGTGTGTACAAGGTCCAACAAACCTTCACCCCTATCACAAGTACCTGTGAAGGGTGACTTTGTCATTTTTCCAAGTAAACAAGACTCGCAACTATCATCTGACTTGATGTCAAATGACTCCAGCCTTTTGGAGTTGGCCTATGCGCTTCTTGTTAACATGTCCAAGACGACAATGCCACAAGGATGCTTTGTCCAAGCTATCAGAAGAATCAATTTACAACACATTATTTCCTAAATTGTCTACAACATTCACAGCTTCATATACACCATCACAAGGTATTGCTTTAAAGTAAAATACATCATTGTAATAAACATTAATAGCACCGTTTTTATTATCAAATGAAAATGTAAAACCTTGTTTGTACAAGCCATGAAAAGAAATAATATTTCTCGCCATTTCGGGCGAGTAACAACACTTATTCAAATCTAACATTAACCCATTATTAAGCAATAAAGAATAAAATCCTATCTTGGTAACAGGTGATGCTTTCCTGTTGCCCATGACTAAGTTTATCTTCCCGTGCTCCACTTGCTCACTTCTTCTTAGTGCCTGCAAATCAGTACAAATGTGAATACCACACCCTGTATCAAGCACCCAAGAATTAGCATTAGATGAGTTGTTAGACAATATTGTGTAAATACCTGGATGGGTGGGTTTAACCTTCCCATCCTTTACATCTTGCAGATATTTGGCGCAACTTCGCTTGAAGTGTCCCTTATCTTGGCAATAGAAGCACTGTGCTTCCTTTGGGTTCGAAGAAGGAGTAATGGGACCTTTCTTTGTCCCACTTGAAGAGGAACCATCAAGAGTCTTACCCTTGGTACCCTTTGAAGGGATTTTCCTCTTCTTACCCTTCCCTTGCCCAATTGCAAGAACAGGGGCTGTTAAAGGAGTAGAAGTAGCAACCGCTTTACCCTTAAGGCCATTTTCAGCTGTCCTTAAGAGTCCTTGAAGTTTGCTAAGTGTGACTTCCTCCTTGTTCATATGATAAGTCATACGAAACTGATCATAACTTTGAGGTAAGGAATGGAGAATGATGTCAATCGCCAATTCCTCAGGGAAGTCAACATTAAGCTTTAGCAACCGGTCAACGAACCTCTGCATCTTCTGCAAGTGACTGGTGATGGGTTCACCATCCTTCATCCTTGCGGTTATCATGGAGGAAATGATTTCATACCTCTCTTGATGCGCGCTCCGATGGTACCTTTCCATCAGATCTAGGTGCATCTCATAGGGGTAGAAATCTTCATAAGATTTTTGGAGTTCCGGAGTCATTGTGGCCATCATGATGCAGGACACATTGGTGGCATCCTTTTCATGTGCAATGAACTCCGCAAGCTCTTCTGGAGTAGCAGTGGCTTCATTAACAACCTTAAGCTCCCTGTCAAAGACATATTCTTTGTCCTCATAGCGGGTAATCATCCTGATGTTTCTGATCCACTCATTAAAGTTGGATCCATCAAAGATGACCTTACCACACAAGTTCATTAGGGAAAAGGAGCCTGTCGGGTTTGAGCCAGCAGCGTTATTGGAAGACATCTGGAATAAAAGGAAGATAAGTTTCATTAGATTAAGAGTCCTTAATAAGTCACCCAAATGAAATATTAAGGCTAGGATCCAACAAACTATTTATAGGTGGAAGAGGGATGCCGTAATCCACACTATAAAATATTTGAAGGTAGGTAAATGACGATTTACCAATTTCCAACAAACGACGAAATATTTTATTATTAGGTTTTATTGGTTTTGAAACTCCTAGATCTTTTGAGATACATTGAACTTTTCTATGGCATGTTTGAATCTCGAATGTGCCCTCTCAAGTTTGTGACAGGGATGCTGAGGATCACAAACAAGGTGTGAATAACCATACAAATTGACTTGGTACCCTTAACAATATTACCTAATCGATGTGCTGGTTAACCTCACACGCTCCACCGATCTATAATAAAGTCAAGTTACCCTTTGCCACTCTTACTAGTCCATGTTAGTGTGCCGGTTAACTACATACGCTCCACTAACGACTTGGTAAGGTACAAAGTGTAATTTTATGGGCTAGCACCAAATTCACATTTTCCTAAAGTAACTAAGATTGGGAATTTATAATGTATAGTTACTTTATAATTCATTATACTTTTAATGAGAATTTAAAGTCATCTCCTACCCGTTTGGCTAACGACCCTCCACCGCTCAAGGAAGCGGTGGGTGAGAGTGGACACCCATTAAGTCACCATTTTATAGGCAACAACCTTATACCCACCTTATAGACCGGCTTCGTGAATGAGGCCTACTAACGGTAAGAACGACATATTCTTATACATATCTATATAATAAAATTATAATAATAATATAAGCGTTGATTTTTAAACTTTTTAAAAATCTAAGGTTTAATTTGGAATTAAAGTATTAGAGTGTAAGACTTTTCAAATTCCAAAATTTTAGGGCAAGAATTGAAACTATTCCAAGTCTCTTCAATTTGTAACTTATGAGTTTTAACGGTTCAAAAAAAATGAAGACTCTTCATTTTATGAAACCTCTTTAGTTCTTTAATCATAATTTAAAGAAGTGACTTTTAGTTATCCATAACTTGAGGACAAGTTATGAACACCATCATTACAATTAAGATCATGAATTAAACACACATGGAGGTTACACATAATTCCTATGATCTTCTAAAAACTCATAAGAACACAAATTCATGCCAAGCAATTTCATGAATCATATTAACATATATAATTCTTGAAAATTGATAAAAGTCATGTGAGAATGGGTTAACATAATCATTATCATTTTGAAAAATAGTTTTTACAAATCCAAAACAGATTGGGATAATGATTTTAATCCATTTCTAGCAACAAAACACGAAAAGACTACCCAACACGCACCTACTCGTCGAGTGCATGATCCTACTCGACGAGTAGGACGAATTTGTACATGGACTCGGCGAGTCCTCCCCATGAACTCGGCGAGTCCAGTCGACAGTGAGCAGAATTTTCGATTTTCAAGCAGTTTTGCATCAAGTATACAGAAAACAATCCTAGGCTCTGATACCACTGATGAGTTTTGATCATTATAACACTTCCTAAGTGTACATGCAACCATAATAACCTTGAATCTATGTTTTCTCTATATACATGCAAATTTCTTTTCAAGGTTATTTCCTAACTAGCATGGCATGGGGAATATATGAAACATAAAAACTAGTAGAAATACATACCTTGTTGTTGCTTGGATTCCTTCAAGACTTTGTGAGCCTAGCACCCCAAATCTTGTGCCTCAAATGCTTCACACAACACCACAACACTTGGAATAACTTGAGAGAATACTTCTAGCACTCAAAATCGGTTATGCCCTCTCTAGTAACACTAGGTCACGATTTTTCTAGCCAAAGGATTCCTTTTATAGTGGTGTCACATTTAGGTTTTCATTAAGAAGACCCATAAGTGTCATGACTCTTCATTTCTCATGACCCATGGGTTTGTAACTCCCATGGACTATCCATGGAGCTCCAAATGGTTACATCCATAACCCATAAACCATGGATCATTAATCCACCATAAAAGAATTGATGATTGTCATAATCAACCCTATCTATTTAATTAGTCTCACTTTGATCACCAAATTAATACTAGATTAATACTTGATCAATACTAATTAAATGACACTATTATTAATATATTAGAACTTATAATATATTAATAATCATAAGTGCCATATTCTCTCATTTAGTTTATCCAAGTATTGCAATGCCATGCAACCCAAATGGACCATGCCGGGTCGGATAAAGTACATACCAAATAAAGTTATGGACTTAGACACTATATCCAACAGATCCTTCTATGCTATTCCTTCTTTCTTGATGTCAAAACCCACAAAAATTATTCAAAAGTCTTAGATCTTGCACCAAAACACTTAGGGTTTACTATAGAGGGTTTCTGGGAGAATTAGGGACGAGTGGTGGTTGAATGAGATGATTAAATAGCGTGCAAACATTCAGATTAGGGTTTTTGTCCGGTCAGAGCCTACTTGTCGAGTCCGGGATACACAATCGTTTTTGTTGGATGTTTGGACATAGGATCTTCAAATTTCATAAACATACCCGACAATCTAGGGTATGTTTTAGTCCATTGATAACTCCCTCATGAGAACCTATATTATATGCAAAAGTATTAGTTAAACGTATAAAAATTATTATTTTATTATAAATATTAAATTGACAAATACCTATTTCATTGATCCAGGTTCTCCACCACCCACAAAAATTCCTTCGTGGCTTTATCATTGAACTCAATTCCCAAAAAACCTTGATTGAGGATATATAGCAAAATGGCACGAACACCGGCGTGAGCCGATATATCATTAACCCTTTAATTCAAGATAACGAGCTCTAAATCTTCTACAAGTAAAGAAGTGTCTGTGCGATATGGGAAGACTCTGGACCGAAATTCATTTTCAACATATCCGTATTTATACATAGTTGAAAATTTGATCCTTGATCTAGGACACCATCCATGTAAAGTCCGGTCAAAAGACAAAACTACTCGGGCCCAAATGACAGTGTATGTCTAGAAACCCTAAAATGTAGACGCTCAGTTCTGTCCGTTTCAGCAGTAGGACACAACATATGCAATAACAACCGATGAATAAGATGTCCGTATCCGGACTGAGCTGGTAGATCCAACAAGTAACCGAAGCTAGTTGTTGAAAAAATATTTTGCACGGGTCCGTTCAAGCCACTCAAAACTTCATGCAACTGATGACATGAAGCTTTGACAGATAAGTGACCCATTGTGACAACCCGAAATTTCCATTCTGTACAATCTATATCACTTCAATAGAAGTTATAGTGGTCACTGTTAATTTTCAGACTTTTTCACATAAGTTTGAGTAATTCAAGGTTTACACTTCAGGAAATATCAGGAGAGTGGGTGCACAAGGGTTTTGTGCAACACTGTTATTTCAACACTCTATTATATTAGAGATCATTTCAAGAATAAAAATATTTTCTGCCAAAAATATTTCAGGACTATAAATAGATTTCTGAACCAAATTCATTCATTATTCACATTTCCAACTAGAGAAAAGCCATTTTCTCTCTCACGGATCTTCGGGTTTTTATACCAAAACGTGAGTAAGTCTTTCTAGTAGTGATTAGAATGCTTATTAGATGCTTATAACATGATTTAGATGGCTAAATCATTAGATCTAGGAGTTTACTCCCCAAGGTGTTCTTGGGCGGTAAACTCCCGAAACGAAGCCAAAACCGACCCTTGTGTTATGCTAAAGCCTTAGACTCATATGTATGCATGTTAGGGACAAGAAAACAACCAAAAATCCACCCAAGATTGGGAGTTTACGGCCCAAGATTATCATAGGCCGTAAACTCCAATTTCAAACACTAAATGGTACTTTTAAGGCTCCTAAAGTCTTAGACAATTACCTAGACTTGTTCCTATTAAATCTAGGGCATTAAACACATCAAAGAACACAAACAAAGGAGAGTTTACGGCCCAAGTGTATCTTAGGCCGTAAACTCCATTGAAATGGACAAAAGGGGTGTTTTTATGACACCTAAAGCCCTAGACCTTTACAAGGAATTGTTTCCACTTCATTGAAGGACCAAAACTCATCCAAATCACTTAGCAAAGTGAGTTTACGGCCAAGAGAATGCTCTTGTGCCGTAAACATGAAAGAATGGCACCAAAGTGTGACTAGGGTCCTCATTTGCCTTAAACAATTGTCTAGAACATGTCCTTCAAAAGCAAGAGGCTTGAAAACAACAAAAACACCGAATACTTAGAGTTTACGGCCGTAAACTCCTAAATGGAGTGTTTCTAGATCTTAAACCCTTCCAAGGACTTAGCCACCAAGTTAGAATAATTCTAGAAAGCATTTGGGACTTCAAAACACACCAAACACACATGTTTGGGAGTTTACGGCCATAAACTCAAGAGTTTACAACCGTAAACTCCATGTGTAATGGTTTATGGGGAGTAAACTCTCATATAAGGTCCTTTGGAACCCTAAACACAAATACCTTGTCCCATAATAGCTTAGATGCAATCCTTAGGGCTTAAAACACTTATATAAAGTGTTTATTATGTCTAGGATGTCTTAACTTTATCAATTAGTGATTTAAGACTAAATGAATGCATATATGTGTGATTATATGTTCATTAGGATCGTAGTGTGTGTACAAGTCCTCGCTTGACACCTAGCCATCCTATACCGTTCAGTTCATCCCAATCACCAACTACAGGTGAGTTCATACCCCTTAATCAATGTTTTAAATGATTTTAAATGCTTTAATGGGGGGGGGGGGGAAGATACAAGGAGAAAACAAAATGTTATTTAATTCAATGTTATGTATTTTATAACTATGTTTTCACTCAGTAGATTTCACATGTTTCAAAAGGTGACAAATGAAGTGGTTTTCTATCTTAAAATACATTGATAACAAAAGTATTAGTTTTGAAATGTTTATTTAAAATGACATCAAGTCATTTTTAAGTATTGTTCAAAACTCCTAGATATCTTGCAAAACCATTGTTTTACCTTGTTGAATCAAATTATACATATGCATATATCTTCATTTATATGATAGAGATTATAGTTTTCATCCTTCATTCAGTTTCCCACACCCTGGTGTATCGAGAGTGCATAAATCTACATGAACAAACACTTACTTTCCAGTTAATTATCATAGGGATAGTTTGAAGATATCAAACATTACTTCTATTACAAGGAATCACACAAGAGTCAGTTCATTCATGAGTCTTTACTAAGTACCTTACCTAATACTTGAGTACCTTTACATATGCTTACATGATACATGAACACATTACAAGAGTACCTTTGCGTAGATACCTTTACCTGTGTATACTTATTTGAATATTTGTATCTCGAATTGCGAGGATGATTTACTAGTACCTTCTGTGTAAATCTTCCTGCATATCCCTAGTACCTCGGGATATCTAGACAAGACCCTATCCCTAGTACCTCGGGATACCTAGATGGGTCTCTATCCCTAGTACCTCGGGATATATGGACGGGACTAACCATTCCGGAACCCATCTGTTAGCAACAGTGGGTGATGAACATCTACGGATGCCTACGGTTATTACTTATACTAGGAGTACCTTTACAGGGACTAACCATTCCTCCGCCCTGCTGCTGCTACAGAGGACAATTGGACAATCTTCGGATGTTCATTAGGTTATATAGGTCGTGTTAACCCTAGTACCTCGGGATAACAGTTACATATGCTGTGTTAGTCCTAGTACCCAGTGACAACACTTATAGTAGTACCTTTTCCTGTTTACTTTATTTTGTGATACTTTCACATAAACGATGAGTTAGAATAAGTACTTTAGTACTAAACAATTAAAGGAAAACTATCATTATACTCACAAAACATTCGGGTCTTGGTAGAAGACTAAACTTCATACTTATAGAAAATAAGGGTTTTTTCTAGGGTTTTTCATACTTACATCAACATTCTCACTTAACGGTTTACATGGCCTTCATAACAGATTTTCATAAGAAAGGCAATGGCACTTAAATACTTATGAATTCACCAGCTTTAAATCTGATACTCGCTTTCAAAATAACTTGTATTCTCAGGTCATAAGTAGACAGGTACGGAGGCCAGGTTTTGAGAAGACGGAGCAGACAAGTCTCGTCTTTTATTTTGATTGTATATTTTTGGTGTCTTATTACAATGAAAGAACACACATGTATTAAACTTTACTTATAATGCAATGGATGATGTTGTTGCTTGTTTATTATATTACACTGTTGTGATACTATACATGACGTGCTCCACCCCTGAACGTTTCCGTCGTTCGTGGTTTTGGGGTGTGACAGATTGGTATCAGAGCATTGTTTATAGTGAATTAAGTATATCAACCCATAAAAGATATACTAACTATAAATACATGGGATTCAAACACTCTATCTCAAAGTTATACTTTTAAATAATAAAATATTTAAGTAAGTATACGTGCCTGCATTCATACTAAAATCAGTGTCACAACGACAAGAACAAAAGTATTACGATTGTTGAATATCACAAGTAAGCCTGGGGATATATGGTCAGTCTTGGGAATGACATAGCCTGATCAACTATGCTGGTCCGAGGAGTGATTAGAATATGCTCAAGAATGGTTGTGATATGGCAACAAGTCTAAAAACTTACCAACACAACCATAAAGAAATACCATATGGGTATTTGGTCTTACTGTAATTATCTTAGTCAGTTTGTCTATTTAGCTATTTCTTATAATCCCTTTTCTCGCGTAGATTAAAATGGCTGGATTTCACCATGGCGATCCGTACTTCCCAAACCAAGGCAATGCTGGTTGGCTAGAGGCTGAACCAGAAGATGGTCACCCAATTCCTTTGGATGATCACCATGCTGAAGGTTTTTCTGATAGTTCTGACTCGGAGCCAGAAGTCAACAACCTACCCCCAAATGCTCAAAACCCAAACCTGAACCCCCGCCTTGTGTTTCAAGGACCCACACCTCTGTGGGGCACTAACTTGATTACATGGATTCATGAACAGGGTCAGCCCATTCCTTACAAAGGAGACCAAAGTTTCTACGACCTCACTGAAGGAGGTTCTTCTGATAGAGTCCTACCAATCATGGTGCGTAGGATTTCTCGGAACTCGATAATAGCTCAGGCGACTATCAATCAAGTCTTGGAAGTTGACGCCAACTCTGGTGTTAACATTGTCCACATTCGCCAACTAGAGTCTGCTCATGAACAGACTCTGGTCCGCAATGCAAATCTGCAGAGGGAACTTGCTGAAACTCAAGCGGAAGTTAGAGAACTTCGAGCTCAGCAAGCAAGATCGGACAGGCGTATAAGAGACATTGAACGTCTACTGTCGGGATCGAGGACTCATGCTAGTAGTTCTCGTCACCGATAGAATCTCGTCGACTCATCTTTTGGATATAACCTAGTTTATGTAAAACTCTGGTCTAATTTCCTATCTGTATAAATCTTAGACCTGTTAGGTCTTGATCTAGTCTTAATCCTGTCAAAATGTTCCATCTTGGTTGATTTAAGGCCTACTTCTAGGCCATTTTTCCGAACTTGTTACATCTGTAATTCCAGTATTATTGACAGATATCTAATCTTATGGAAATTATTATCCAAATGCTATCTTCTTCAGTTAGTCATACTATTCCTTCTGTTGTTGGACTATGGGGATTTAGTCCATGAGACACATTCATTTATCATTTATTCTAATATGTGTCGTCATCTTTTAAACTACAGTTAAAGATGCCGCCACGCAGGAATCCAAGGCGAAACCCAAACAACGAAGCACCAATACCACCACCTCCACCACCACCTGAAACTCTTCAACCACCAAATCCTTTCAATGCCAACGTGTTCCAGGCAGCTTTCACAGCAGCAGTTGCAGCTGCTGTGTCAGCAATCAACGCTCCTGCGCCTAGTGGATCAGGAACAGGTGCACCACCCTCGAACCATGGCGAAAGCCATGGACACCCTCGGGGATGCACCTACAAGGACTTCACTAACGCCAAACCCCGCAGCTTCAATGGAACTGGGGGTGTAATGGTGTTGAGACAATGGATTGAAAAGATGGAATCTATCTTTGAAATCTGTGCTTGCTAGGAGGGCAACAATGTCATGTTCGCAGCTTGTACCTTCTCTGACCGAGCGCTAACATGGTGGAACAACCATGTTAACTATCTAACTTTGGTGGTGGCGTATTCCATCGGCTGGGAAAAGTTGAAAGACATGCTAATGAAAGAATACTGTCCTCGAGGTGAAATACAAAAACTCGAGCAAGAATTATGGGGTCTACAAATGGTTGGATCCGACATCACTACCTACACAAATAGGTTCTGTGATTTGGCAAACTTATGCCCTGATATGGTTGCTCTCCAGAGCAAAAAGATCGAGAGATATATCTGTTGGGTTTTGAGCAATCTAACACTTCCTAAGTGTGCATGCAACCCTAATAAACCTTGGATCTATGTTTGTCTAAATACATGCAAAATAATAATTTTCCAAGGTTTATAACCTATCTAACATGGCATGGGGAACATTTCAACATAAAAGAGTTAGAAGAGATTACATACCTTTTGTTGTGTTGGGTTCTTAGGAGTTTGAGGGCCAAGCACCAATAGTGTGAATGCCTCAAATGGAATCACAAACACCACAAACTCTTGGAAAACTTTGAGAGAGTATACACACTCTTGTATTTTCGGCCACACACATGCACACACACACTAGAACACTAGCTTTCTCTTAGGCTATCTTAGGCTCTCTTTCATGCTCCATAAGCATGCTTATATAGTATGCATGGTTAGGGTGAAACCCTAATAACCCATGTCTTTTCCTATTCCAAGGATCCATGGGTTAAAAGCTCCATGGATCATCCATGGACTTCCACATAAGCCTAGCCCATTAACAAATGAGTATTAGCCCACACTATATAAAACAAATAGCCCATAATTTAATTAGTATTCCTTTTAATCTCTAAATTAATCCATAATTAATTTAAGACTAAAACTAATTAAATAACGTAACTTCATATTAATATATTATAACTCATAATATATTAATAAACATATGTGTATAACTCTCATAAAATTATCCATAATAGTTTGGATGAGATGCAACCCAAATGGACCATGCCGGTCGGGTCAAGTATATACCAAATAAGTTATGGACTTAGACACCTTATCCAACAGACTCCCACTTGGATAAGTCTAATAACTATATTTGCCTATAACTTCAGGAACCAACCAACAATCGTAGCTCTCGAAAACTCCCTCGAACAATGAAGACTCTGTCGAACTATGAAGCGCCATTTTAGATAAGTGATCACATAATCCTCTGTTCTCATGATATCAGCCGGACAAACACATGGAACTATGTCTTGCTTATTGTCTAGCAGTTGTTTCTCGATTATCCGATTTGTTTGACGAAGAACTTCACTGAACACATCGGTTTAGTTCTGACCAGGCCTGGTATATGGGTCAACACAAAATCATCGAGGGGCCCGGATATCGCTTCTATTTCTAGAAGGAACAGATAAACTTCGACTGATATGCTTGTTCTACTACTTATTGAATTGTACACAAAGGCACGTTTTATAACATCAAGTTACTGATGCGTTTACGTGCAATCAATGCACAACCAACTCATAGGTAACAACTCATATCTCTAGGTTTAAAGATTTATATGATGTTATCGTCTCACGATCACTCGAGATAAATTCCATGAAGTGATACAAGTGAGCGTGGGTTTATACCAATACTCATAACTTATGAGTACTCATGAATGTTGCAGCAACCATTGCCATGCCTAAACACCTTTAAGGCATCTACAAACCCAATTCATGACAATCTTGATTCATACCTACTTCCGACGTATGATCGATTGTGGAGGTTTGAACAAATTAATTATTCTGGAAGTCAAAACATGCAAAACTGAAACAATAGTAAATAATTGACAATGATAGTAACACTTTACTCATAAATAAATCACAAATTTTATTCATCATCAAACGTCGATTACATTTTACAAGTTTCAGGAAAACTATCTAATCTGTAAAACTAATATCGTCCCTCAGCCCGATGCGTCTCGTATGCTGAAAATGCTTAACCCTCGTCAGTCCCTTCGTAAGGGGATCTGCAGGATTCTCATCTGACGATATCCTCCTTGTCACAAGGAGTCCTTCTTCAATCTTGTGCCTTATGAAGTGATATTTTCTGTCAATGTGTCGGGATCTGCCATGATCTCTTGGTTCCTTGGCTAAGATAACCGCAGCATTGTTGTCACAGAAAATCTCTATAGGTTCCTTAATAGCTGGTACAACTCCAAGGTCTCCGATGAAGTTCTTTAGCCATATCGCCTCCTTCGCTGCTTCACTCGCTGCTATATAGTCTGATTCACAAGTCGAATCAGCCACCGTCTCCTGCTTGGAACTCTTCCAAGAAATTGCCCCTCCATTTAAGGTAAAGATCCAGCCCGACTGAGAGCGGAAATTATCCCTATCAGTCTGAAAACCAGCATCACTATACCCTAATATTCTCAAGTCATCACTGCCACCAAGGGTAAGGACCCAATCCTTAGTCCTCCGCAGGTACTTGAGAATGTTCTTTACCGCGGTCCAATGAGCCTTGCCAGGGTTCCCCTGATACCTGCTGACCATGCTCAAAGCAAATGCCACATCAGGACGGGTACAAGTCATAGCATACATGATCGAGCCAACTGCGGAAGCATATGGTAATTGGCTCATCTCAGCTATCTCAGCCTCTGTACTCGGACTCTGAGTCTTACTCAGTTTGGTATTGCTTTGGATCGGTAAATCTCCTTTCTTGGAATTCTCCATGTTGAACCTTTTCAACACCTTATCCAAGTAGATACTCTAACTAAGTTCAATTAGTCTTCTACTCCTTTCTCTTAATATCCTTATCCCTAGGATATAGGTAGCCTCCCCTAGGTCCTTCATAGCAAAGCACTTCCCAAGCCAGGACTTAACCTCCTGCAAGGTTGGGATGTCATTTCCTATGAGTAGTATGTCATCCACATACAGTACCAAGAAGCTAACTATACTCCCACTAGCTCTGACATACACGCAAGACTCATCTTCGCTTCTCAAGAAGCCAAACTCTTTTACCTTCTCATCAAAACAAAGATTCCAGCTACGAGATGCTTGTTTTAATCCATAAATGGATTTCTTAAGCTTGCATACTCTATTAGGGTGCTCTGCATTGACAAAACCCTCTGGCTGATTCATGTACACATCCTCAGCTAACTTTCCATTAAGGAAAGCGGTTTTGACATCCATTTGCCATATTTCATAATCATGAAATGCTGCAATGGCTAACATAACCCTAATAGACTTAATCTTGGCCACCGGCGAGAAGGTTTCATCATAATCAATACCTTGAGTTTGAGTAAAACCCTTCGCAACCAGTCGAGCCTTATAAGTATGCACTTTTCCTTCCATGTCGGTCTTCTTTTTGAAGATCCATTTGCACCCGACTGTTTTACGGCCTGGTACATTGTCAACCAAGTTCCAAACTTGATTGTCATACATGGACTGTATCTCGCTGTCCATAGCCTCCTTCCATTTAGCAGACTCCGGGCCTGCCATGGCTTCCTTAACACTGCTAGGTTCATCCAAATTTACTAGTGTACTATCACTAATAAACGTATCACCTTCCGTAGTAATATGAAAACCATAATAAAACGAAGGTGTGTTCCTAACACGTGTGGAACGTCTCGGAGGTACCGACTCGTCAGCTGGATCAACAGGAGTTTCTTCCTCAGGTTGATTGCTAGTGTCTGAGGTTCCTTCACCAATTGATTCTTGAATTTCTTCAAGATCAATCTGCCTCCCACTGTCTCCTTGGCTTATAAATTCTTTCTCGCGAAAGATCCCTCTTCGTGCTACAAAGACCACATTCTCACTGGGTCTGTAGAAAAGGTAACCGAAGGATTTCTGTGGGTAGCCGATGAAAATACACCTTTCACTTCGGGGTTCAAGCTTATCATGAGTTTCACGCCTCACGAAGGCTTCGCAACCCCAAATTTTGATGTGGTCCAAATTGGGAACCTTCCCAGTCCACATCTCATGAGGTGTTTTGGTAACCTTCTTTGTAGGGACTAGATTAAGGATATGGGCGGCAGTCTCTAAGGCATACCCCCAAAAAGAGATTGGTAACGAAACTCGACTCATCATAGAGCGAACCATGTCCAACAAGGTACGATTACGCCTCTCAGCTACACCATTCAGCTGTGGTGTCCTGGGAGGAGTCAATTGTGAGACAATCCCACACTCCTTAAGATAGTCAAGGAACTCGGTACTAAGATACTCACCACCTCGATCGGATCGAAGCATCTTAATGTTCCTGCACAATTGATTTTCTACTTCCTGTTTGAATTCCTTAAACCTTTCAAAGGTTTCGGACTTGTGTTTGATCAAGTAGACATACCCATATCTACTATAATCATCAATAAAAGTCACATAATACCGATTAGCGTCCCTTGTGGCGGTTTTGAATGGCCCACATACATCAGTATGTATTAGGTCCAACAAACCTTCACCCCTCTCACAAGTTCCAGTGAAGGGTGATTTTGTCATTTTTCCAAGTAGACAAGATTCACAACTATCATCTGATTTGAGGTCAAATGATTCCAAGACTCCACTCTTTTGGAGTTGGTCTATGCGTTTCTTGTTTACATGTCCAAGACGACAATGCCACAATGATGCTTTATCTAGGCTAGTAGAAGAATCAATATACAACACATTATTTCCTAAGTTGTCTACAATCGACACAGTTTCATACACGCCATCACAAGGTAATGCTTTAAAATAAAACACATTATTAAAGAAAGCATTAATACCACCACATTCATTATCAAACGAAAAGGTAAAACCTTGTTTGTACAAAGCATGAAAAGAAATAATATTCCTCGCCATTTCAGACGAGTATACACATTTATTCAAATCTAATTTTAACCCATTATTAAGCAACAAAGTATAAACTCCAATCTTGGAAACAGGTGAAGCCTTCCTATTCCCCATGATTAAGTTTATCTTCCCGTGCTCCACATCCTCACTTCTTCTTAGGCCCTGCAAATCAGAACATATGTGAATACCACATCCTGTATCAAGCACCCAAGAGTTAGAATATGTTGAGTAATTAGACAATATAGTGTAAATACCTGCATAGGTGGGTTTCACTTTCCCATCCTTTAGATCCTGCAAGTACTTAGGGCAGTTTCGCTTCCAGTGTGCCTTTTCATGGCAATAAAAGCATTCAGCATCCTTTGGAATGGCAGAAGGAGTGACAGAACCGTTCTTAGTCTTGGATGAGGAGCCTTCAAGAGACTTTCCCTTCGTACCCTTCGAAGGGTGCTTCCTCTTTTTCCCTTTGCCTTGCCCAATAGCTAAAACAGGGGTAGAAGTTGGAGTAGGAGTAGTAGAGGTAACAACCGCTTTACCCTTAAGACCGGTTTCAGCGGTCTTCAAGAGTCCTTGAAGCTTGCTGAGGGTAACTTCCTCCTTGTTCATATGATATGTCATTCGAAAATGATCATAACAAGAAGGCAAGGAGTGCAAAATGATGTCAATTGCTAACTCCTCGGGGATGTTAACATTCAGCTTCAGCAAACGGTCCACATACCTTTGCATCTTTTGCATGTGGCCCGTGACGGATTCACCGTCCTTCATGCGGGTAGTTATTATGGAGGAGATTATTTCATACCGCTCCTGACGAGCACTCTGATGGTACCTTTCCATCAAGTCTTGGTGCATCTCAAAAGGGTAGAAATCTTCATATGACTTTTGGAGCTCGGCTGTCATCGTGGCCATCATGATACATGCCACCTTAGTAGCATCTCTCTCATGAGTCCTGAATTCAGCGATCTCCTCAGGAGTAGCAGTAGACTCATCAAGTTCTTTTAACTCCTTATCGAGGACATATTCCTTGTCCTCGTAACGAGTAACCATCCTGATGTTCCTAATCCAATCCATGAAGTTGGAACCATCAAAGATGACCCTCCCACAAAGATTCATGAGAGAGAAAGAACCAGTTGGGTTAGAGCCTGAAGCATTAGTGTTGGAAGACATCTGAAAGAAGAAAGTAAGTTTAGATTAGATATTTAGGATCCTTAATAAGACACCCAAATGTAATATTAAGGCTAGGATCCAATCACAATATATTACACTTAGAAGAGGGATGCCGTAATCTAAGTAATAATATATTTGAAAGGTAGGCGAATGACGATTCACCAATTTCCACCATGAAAACGAAATGATTAATTAGGTTTAATTGGATTTGAAATTCCTAGATTCTTTTGAGATTCATTGAACTTTTCAATGGCATGTTTCAATCTCGATTGTGCCCTTCAAGTTTTGTGACTGGGATGCCGAGGATCACAAAACAAGGTGTGAATAACCATGCTAACTCACTTGGTACTCCTAATATTATCACCTAATCAATGTGCCGGTTAACCACACACGCTCCATTGATCTATGACAACATTAAGTTACCCTTCGTGATCCTTACTAGTCTAATTAGTGTGCCGGTTAACCACACACGCTCCACTAACGACTTGGTAAGGTACAAAGTGTGAATTCCATGGATTAGCACCATGTTCACATTTTCCTAAAATAACTAAGATTGGGAATTAAAAGAGTTTAGTTATTTTATAATATTCATTATACTTTTAATGAGGATTTAAAGTCGTTGTTCTACCCGTTCGGCTAACGACCCTCCACCGATCAAGCAAGCGGTGGGTGAGAGTATACACCCATTAAGTCGCCATTTTATAGGCAACAACCTTATACCCACCTTATAGACCGGCTTCGTGAATGAGGCCTACTAACGGTAAAACGACTTATTCTTATACATATATATAATAATTAACCATTAATGTTATAAATAGTATAAGGGTTGAATTTTAACTATTAAAACTCTAAGGTTTGGAATTAAAGTTTATTAAAGTGTGTGAAACTTTACAAATTCCAAAACTTGAGGACAAGTTTTGTAACTTTGCAAAACTCTTCATTTCATAACTTATGAATTAAAGGTTCATAAAAATGAAGACTCTTCATTTTCATGTAACTTATGTGTTTTAAGTGTGTGTTCAATGAAAGTGACCTTTGGTAATCCATAACTTGAGGACAAATTATGGACTCCATTAAAACACATAAATGATTAAGAATTAATTCTAAACAATTCAGCAAATAATTCCTATCATTTCCTAAATTCATAAGAACATGAACATGATCATCAAAAATTCAAGAATTATATGAACACATAAAATCATGGATTTTTGATATATGCTATTGTAAATGGATTAGAACAACCATTACACCAACTAAAATAAGTTTTACAACACCAAAACAATTTAGGGTAATGTTTCCAGTCCATTTCCAGCAGCAAAAGTCGAGATTCTGCATTCTTTCGATCCTACTCGCCGAGTGCACGAACAGACTCGTCGAGTAGGTTGAAGTTTGCCTTGGACTCGGCGAGTCCCCCCAATGGACTCGGCGAGTCTAGCATGCAGACAGCAACGATTTCGACTTTTTTCACTATTTTGCATCAAGTATCAAACAAGCAAGCCTAGGCTCTGATACCACTGTTGGGTTTTGAGCAATCTAACACTTCCTAAGTGTGCATGCAACCCTAATAAACCTTGGATCTATGTTTGTCTAAATACATGCAAAATAATAATTTTCCAAGGTTTATAACCTATCTAACATGGCATGGGGAACATTTCAACATAAAAGAGTTAGAAGAGATTACATACCTTTTGTTGTGTTGGGTTCTTAGGAGTTTGAGGGCCAAGCACCAATAGTGTGAATGCCTCAAATGGAATCACAAACACCACAAACTCTTGGAAAACTTTGAGAGAGTATACACACTCTTGTATTTTCGGCCACACACATGCACACACACACTAGAACACTAGCTTTCTCTTAGGCTATCTTAGGCTCTCTTTCATGCTCCATAAGCATGCTTATATAGTATGCATGGTTAGGGTGAAACCCTAATAACCCATGTCTTTTCCTATTCCAAGGATCCATGGGTTAAAAGCTCCATGGATCATCCATGGACTTCCACATAAGCCTAGCCCATTAACAAATGAGTATTAGCCCACACTATATAAAACAAATAGCCCATAATTTAATTAGTATTCCTTTTAATCTCTAAATTAATCCATAATTAATTTAAGACTAAAACTAATTAAATAACGTAACTTCATATTAATATATTATAACTCATAATATATTAATAAACATATGTGTATAACTCTCATAAAATTATCCATAATAGTTTGGATGAGATGCAACCCAAATGGACCATGCCGGTCGGGTCAAGTATATACCAAATAAGTTATGGACTTAGACACCTTATCCAACAATATCTGGGGACTGTCGCCCCAGATCTAGTTAAGTGTGATCGCTTCCAGGCCTATTACCTTTGATAGTGCCAAGGAACTGGCACAATCTCTTATCGATCACCGGAAACCTCAGAACAAAACAATCCCTACACCTGTACTACAAAAGTCCAACCCTGACTACTACAAGAAGGGGTGGAATTAGAGGAAAAGAGGGGCTCCGCCAAGATCCTCCAATAAGCAACAACTTGTGGCGATCAATGCTGCCACAGTGACTCCTGTTGCCCCTACGAACCCCTTACCAGCAAAAACTTATGCTGGAACTCATCCGAAGTGCAACAAATGCAACTTCCACTACCACAGACCTTGCAAGGAGATATTCTCCTCAAACTGCAACAGGAAGGGGCACACCGCCCGTTTCTGCAAGGCTCCAACAGCTCAAGCTGCCTAGGTTCCTAACGCCGGTATGGGCCAAGCTTGCTACGGTTGTGACGAAGTGAGCCACTACAAGAGGAATTGCCCTAAAGCGGGGATGGCTGGAGGAGTAGGAAGAGTTATGGCCCTAGGCCATGAGGAAGCAGTAGCTGATCCTACGATAGTTACTGGTACGTTCCTCCTCGATAACTCATATGCTTGCATACTTTTCGATAGTGGAGCCGAGAAAAGTTTTGTAAGTCACAAATTTGCACACCTGCTTAAACAAAAACCATGTGCATTAGATAGTTCATTCACGGTAGAAATGGCTAACGGGAAAACAGAGAGCACAAACTGCATATACGTAGGTTGTACTTTAACTTTAGATGGACATACTTTCAAGATAGATCTCATGCCAGTCCCAATTAAATCTTTCGACGTTATCATCGGTATGGATTGGTTGAGTCTTCTTCTTGCCGACATTATGTGCTTCGAAAAAGCAGTTCGTCTTAACCTTCCTAACAACGAAACTTTAATTATCTACGGCGACAAACCTAGTACGAGCCTTCGCATCATTTCGTGCATTCAAGCTCAGAAGTGTTTGCGAAAGGAGTACCATGCATTCCTCACACACGTCGTCGATACCAGTCAAGAACTGAAAAACATCCAGAAAATCCCAGAAGTACGCAACTTTCCCGACATATTCCCAAAAGAACTTCCCTGTTTACCACCACAACGCCAAGTCGAATTCAAAATCGACTTAGTGCCAGGGGCTACCCTCGTATCCAAATCTCCTTATCGTCTGGCACCGGCTGAAATGCAGGAACTTTCCAGTCAACTTAACGAACTTCTCAAGAAAGGATTCATTCGACCAAGCTTCTCACCATGGGGAGCACCGGTCTTGTTCGTTAAGAAGAAAGATGGATCGTTTCGCATGTGCATCGACTATAGAGAACTCAACAAACTTACCATTAAAAATCGTTATCCCTTTCCCCGCATTGACGATTTGTTTGATCAACTTCAAGGAGGAGCATAGTCAACATCTCCGTAAAATCTTAGGAACATTGCGATCGGAGAAGCTCTACGCGAAGTTCTCAAAGTGCGAATTTTGGATTCGGCGAGTCGAATTCCTGGGACATGTGGTTAGCGAAGAAGGTATACACGTGGACCCTTCCAAAATTAAGGCCATCGAGAACTGGTCAGCACCAAAGACACCTACTGAAATTCGTCAATTTCTAGGTCTAGCTGGCTACTATCGCAGGTTCATTCATAACTTCTCCAGCATAGCGAAACCTCTTACAACCCTGACCCAGAAAGGCGTCGCCTTTGACTGGGAAGAGAAACAGGAAAGAGCGTTCCAGACGCTCAAACGAGCCTTGTGCACCGCCCCGGTACTATCCCTTCCCGAAGGGATAAAAGACTTCATTGTCTATTGCGATGCATCCAATCAAGGACTCGGATGTGTTATGATGCAGCGAGGTAAAGTCTTAGCCTATGCCTCGAGACAACTGAAGACACATGAGGTTAACTACACAACCCACGATCTCGAACTAGGAGCAGTTGTGTTTGCTTTGAAGATCTGGCGACATTACCTGTACGGTACAAAAAGCACGATCTTTATAGACCATAAGAGTCTACAACACATTTTCGACCAGAAAGAGCTCAACATGAGACAACGACGGTGGGTCGAGCTACTTAGTGATTACAAATGCGAAATTCGTTATCATCTGGGTAAAGCCAATGTAGTAGCTGACGCGCTAAGTCGGAAAGAATATACTGGTCGTAGAGTCGAATCTTTGACTCTAACTATCCATTCACACTTGTCCACGCAAATAAAGGAGGCTCAGCTTGACGCTTTGAAACCTGAAAACGTGGCGGGTGAATCCCTTAGAGGGATGGATAAGAACTTGGAAGTCAAGGGTGGCGGAGCCTTATACCTCATGGATCGGATCTGGACACCGAAACACGGTGGCTTCAGAGACTTGGTCATGACCGAAGCTCACAATACTCGTTATTCCGTCCACCCGGGTTCAGATAAGATGTATTTGGATCTTAAAAAGTTATACTGGTGACTTAACATGAAAGCAGATATTGCTACCTCCGTGAGTAAATGCCTTACTTGTGCAAAGGTCAAGGTCGAATACCAGAAACCCTCCAGTCTTCTACAACAACCAGAGATACCATAATGGAAGTGGGAGCGGATCACTATAGACTTCATAACCAAGTTGCCCAAGACAACGGGTGGACTTGATTCCATATTGGTCATCGTCGATAGACTGACCAAGTCTGCACACTTCCTACCGATCAAAAATACAGACAAGATGGAGAAACTTACCAGAACTTACATCAGGGAGATTGTAAGGCTGCACGGTGTTCCTTTATCTATCATCTCAGACTGAGATAGTAGATTCACTTCGAGGTTCTGGCAGTCATTACAAAGTTCCCTAGGAACTAGGCTGGACATGAGTACAGCCTACCATCCACAGACCGCGGGCAAAGTGAGAGAACTATCCAAACCTTAGAAGATATGTTGCGTGCCTGTGTGATTGACTTTGGAAAATCTTGGCATAGTCATTTACCCCTTGTTGAATTTTCCTACAACAACAGTTATCATACGAGTATAAAGGCAGCTCCATTCGAGGCCCTCTATGGCCGAAAGTGCAGATCCCCTCTGTGCTGGGCTGAAGTGGGTGATACCCAGTTAGCTAAGGGATGAGTTCTCGAAAGCACTCTCACGGGTCCGGAGATCATTCGGGAAACGATAGAGAAGATCGTTCAAATTCGTGAACGATTAAAAGCCTCTAGAGACTGACAGAAAAGCTACGCTGACAAGCGTAGGAAACCATTGGAGTTCTAGGTGGGCGACCAAGTCCTACTGAAGGTCTCACCCTGGATGGGCTTAATACGATTTGGAAAGCGTGGGAAGCTCAATCGAAGATACATAGGGACTTTCGGGATTCTCGCAAGAATCGGCCCTGTGGCTTACAAGCTCAATCTACCGAAAGAACTCAGTAACGTACATCCTACCTTCCACGTGTCAAACTTGAAAAAGTGTCTATCCGACGAGACTCTTGTTATTCCACTCGACGAGATCGAGATCAACGAGAGCCTCAACTTCGTGGAGGAACCAGTAGAGATCATGGACCGAGAGGTCAAGCAAACAAAGCAGAGTCGTATCCCGATAGTGAAGGTGCGCTGGAACGCAAAGCGTGGACCGGAATTCACTTGGGAACGTGAGGATCAGATGAAACTGAAATACCCTCACCTTTTTCCTTAGTTATTTGTAATTTCTTACTTGCTTAAATTCTAATTTCGGGAGGAAATTCCTATTAACGGGGGGATGATGTGACAACCCGAAATTTCCATTATGTACAATCTGTATCACTTCAATAGAAGTTATAGTGGTCACTGTTAATTTTCAGACTTTTTCACATAACTTTGAGTAATTCAAGGTTTACACTTCAGGAAATATCAGGAGAGTGGGTGCACTAGGGTTTTGTGCAACACTGTTATTCCAATACTCTATTATATTAGAGATCATTTCAGGAATAAAAATATTTTCTGCCAAAAATATTTCAGGACTATAAATAGATTTCTGAACCTAATTCATTCATTATTCACATTTCCAACTAGAGAAAAGCCATTTTCTCTCTCACGGATCTTCGGGTTTTTATACCAAAACGTGAGTAACTCTTTCTAGTAGTGATTAGAATGCTTATTAGATGCTTATAACATGATTTAGATGGCTAAATCATTAGATCTAGGAGTTTACTCCCCAAGGTGTTCTTGGGCGGTAAACTCCCGAAACGAAGCCAAAACCGACCCTTGTGTTATGCTAAAGCCTTAGACTCATATGTATGCATGTTAGGGACAAGAAAACAACCAAAAATCCACCCAAGATTGGGAGTTTACGGCCCAAGATTATCATAGGCCGTAAACTCCAATTTCAAACACTAAATGGTACTTTTAAGGCTCCTAAAGTCTTAGACAATTACCTAGACCTGTTCCTATTAAATCTAGGGCATTAAACACATCAAAGAACACAAACAAAGGAGAGTTTACGGCCCAAGTGTATCTTAGGCCGTAAACTCCATTGAAATGGACAAAAGGGGTGTTTTTATGACACCTAAAGCCCTAGACCTTTACAAGGAATTGTTTCCACTTCATTGAAGGACCAAAACTCATCCAAATCACTTAGCAAAGTGAGTTTACGGCCAAGAGAATGCTCTTGTGCCGTAAACATGAAAGAATGGCACCAAAGTGTGCTTAGGGTCCTCATTTGCCTTAAACAATTGTCTAGAACATGTCCTTCAAAAGCAAGAGGCTTGAAAACAACAAAAACACCCAATACTTAGAGTTTACGGCCGTAAAATCTAAAGGGATTGGCCTTAGGGCCGTAAACTCCTAAATGGAGTGTTTCTAGACCTTAAACCCTTCCAAGGACTTAGCCACCAAGTTAGAATAATTCTAGAAAGCATTTGGGACTTCAAAACACACCAAACACACATGTTTGGGAGTTTACGGCCATAAAATCAAGAGTTTACAACCTTAAACTCCATGTGTAATGGTTTATGGGTAGTAAACTCTCATATAAGGTCCTTTGGAACCCTAAACACAAATACCTTGTCCGATAATAGCTTAGATGCAATCCTTAGGGCTTAAAACACTTATATAAAGTGTTTATTATGTCTAGGATGTCTTAACTTTATCAATTAGTGATTTAAGACTAATTGAATGCATATATGTGTGATTATATGTTCATTAGGATCGTAGTGTGTGTACAAGTCCTCGCTTGACACCTAGCCATCCTATACCGTTCAGTTCATCCCAATCACCATATACAGGTGAGTTCATACCCCTTAATCAATGTTTTAAATGATTTTAAATGCTTTAATGGGGGGGGGATACAAGGAGAAAACAATATGTTATTTAATTCAATCTTATGTATTTTATAACTATGTTTTCACTCAGTAGATTTCACATGTTTCAAAAGGTGACAAATGAAGTGGTTTTCTATCTTAAAATACATTGATAACAAAAGTATTAGTTTTGAAATGTTTATTTAAAATGACATCAAGTCATTTTTAATTATTGTTCAAAACTCCTAGATATCTTGCAAAACCATTGTTTTACCTTGTTGAATCAAATTACACATATGCATATATCTTCATTTATATGATAGAGATTATAGTTTTCATCCTTCGTTCAGTTTCCCACACCCTGGTGTATCGAGGGTCCATAAATCTACTTGAACAAACACTTACTTTCCAGTTAATTATCATAGGGATAGTTTGAAGATATCAAACATTACTTATATTACAAGGAATCACACAAGAGTCAGTTCATTCATGAGTCTTTACTAAGTACCTTACCTGATACTTGATTACCTTTACATATGCTTACATGATACATGAAGACATTACAAGAGTACCTTTGCGTAGATACCTTTACCTGTGTATACTTATTTGAATATTTCTATCTCGAATTGCGAGGATGATTTACTAGTACCTTCTGTGTAAATCTTCCTTCATCTCCCTAGTACCTCGGGATATCTAGACAAGACCCTATCCCTAGTACCTCGGGATACCTAGATGGGTCTCTATCCCTAGTACCTCGGGATATATGGACGGGACTAACAATTCCGGAACCCATCTGTTAGCAACAGTGGGTGATGAACATCTACGGATGCCTACGGTTATTACTTATACTAGGAGTACCTTTACAGGGACTAACCATTCCTCCGCCCTGCTGCTGCTACAGAGGACAATTGGACAATCTTCGGATGTTCATTAGGTTATATAGGTCGTGTTAACCCTAGTACCTCGGGATAACAGTTACATATGTTGTGTTAGTCCTAGTACCCAGTGACAACACTTATAGTAGTACCTTTTCCTGTTTACTTTATTTTGTGATACTTTCACTTAAACGATGAGTTAGAATAAGTAGTTTAGTACTAAACAATTAAAGGAAAACTATCATTATACTCACAAAACATTCTGGTCTTGGTAGAAGACTACTCTTCATACTTATAGAAAATAAGGGTTTTTTTCTAGGGTTTTTCATACTTACATCAACAGTCTCACTTAACGGTTTACATGGCCTTCATAACAGATTTTCATAAGAAAGACAATGGCACTTAAATACTTTTGAATTCACCAGCTTTAAAGCTGATACTCGCTTTCAAAATAACTTGTATTCTCAGGTCATCAGTAGACAAGTACGGAGGCCAGGTTTTGAGAAGACGGAGCAGACAAGTCTCATCTTTTATTTTGATTGTATATTTTTGGTGTCTTATTACAATGAAAGAACACACATGTATTAAACTTTACTTATAATGCAATGGATGATGTTGTTGCTTGTTTATTATATTACACTATCACTACAAGAAAAAGTCAAAATAACTACGGAAATTTGCTACGAAAGTAAAATCCGTAGTGATTCTGCTACGGATTATGCTACGGAATGGCTTCTGGTAGCTATTTTGCTATGGAACTTGCTACAGAATTACATTATGTGGGTAATATTTGAATAACTACGGAATGTTGCTACAGAATTGAAAACCATAGTTATTCTACTATGGAATATACTACAAACTAGTTAGACGTAGGTATATTTGCTACGGAATTAGCTACGGAATTGCATTCTATAGCTAATATTTTAATAACTACAGAATTTTGCTACGCAATCGAAGTCCGTAGTTATCATGCTATGAAATTTGCTACAGAATTAAAAGGTGTAGGTATTTTGCTACAACTGTTGCTTCAGATTAAAGTTTGTATTTATTTTGCTACAGAAATTGTTACGAAATCAAAATCTGTAGCTATTTTGCTATAAAATTTGCTACCATATCGAAGTTTGTAGCTAGCTTGCTACGACATTTGTAACGAAGTCAAAATCCGTAGCTATGTCGCTACCGAATTTGCTACAAGATCATAGGTCGTAGCTATTCTACTATAATATAAAAACCAAAAATATTATACAATAGAAGTTTCCAATATGCAATTTTTAGTGTTTGGAGGTTTCTCAAGTAAAGTTTAAACCCTTAAAACTGAAACTCGAATTGCATTTACTAATTACTTAATTAAAAATTGCAATTTTAAGGTAGGGGCTGGTCACATCCCGTTTGTTTTGTAACATCCTGATTTTCATGGAGTAATTAAATATAAAGCAGGAGTCTCAGGAAGTAATCCTAGTATTGTTGTATATTTTTAAGTCCAAAATCAATTAATAATTATTGGAATATGAGTTTCGAAGGTTAAAGAATAATATTGGACTTATATTGAAAGGATTTTATGGAGTAGGGGCTAAAGTGTAAGTTCGGGCCGGATTTGAAAAGAATTATAGAGAGCAGGGTTAGAAAGGTAAATTATGAGTTAGTTTTGAAAGAATTTGGGGAATGAGGGGTTAATATTGTCAATATGGGATAGATGGTATGGGACTCGGGATATAAAACCCATCATCCCGTGAACCCTAAACCTAGCTATGAACAGCCGCCAACCTTGCCTTCACCCTCTTACACCTTCAGTGCCGCTACCCCCTCCCTTTCTCTGTCGAGTTACCTTCCACCGCTATTGCTGGAGTCGTCAACTATCACCATCGCAACCCATGTCGGTTCTGTTGTCATGTTTGGTCGAAGGATATTCCCGAGAGAGAAGCTGTCGATGCCGTGTTCTTCTTCTTCTCCGCTCCTTGTTGTCGTTGCTGTCGATTCGAAGTTGCCATCGATCCTACTGCCGCCAATGAAGTCGTGAGCAGCGAGGGTTTCTCTTGGGTCACCGGAAGCCGGGAGGCGAGACCGGTAACGTTGCTGCTGTCAACAGGGAATCATCCCCAACTGTGTCATTCCTCTCTATCTCCGTTCTCGTTTCGGTGTAGCGTCGCTGTTACCGTTTCTTGAGCTGCTGCCATCGCCACCCACCTGTGGTGGTGATGGGTTATTTTCCAAGCAAGAAGTCGAGGTCTCTATGAGTATTTTGTGTGTTGATGCTTCAAGCTCGTGGGTATATGTGTGTATATGTTCAGCCGTGACTCACTAGTTGGTGGGAGTCTCGGATTTACTGCTGCCGGAGAAAAGCCAAGGAAGAACCACCATGGCCGCCGACCATGGTGGCTGCCGCCTCAGGGACCGCCATGGAGGGTGTGTTTGATGTTGTGTGTGTATTATTTTGTGTGTATGTTAATTTGATGTTATTGTAAATTGTAACAAAAATGTGAATAATGGAAGAAAAGCTTGAAACCACTACCGTGAAATCTACTACCAACTATCTGTTACATAATTAGATCGTAGTAGATTCACTATGGAATATTTGCTACGACATTACCTGTAGTGGATTTGCTATGGAAATTAGCTACGTGGATGGTTTGTAGTTAATTTGTGACAGATTAACTATGGATCAGGTCATAAATAATTTGTTACGGATGTGCTACAGTAAACAATTATAGTTAGTTTGTGACAGATTAGCTACAGATCAGGTTGTAGGTAATTTGCTACGGACAACAATTGTAGTTAATTTGCTACGTTACTGCTACAGATATATTTTATAGCTATTTTGCTACGGAATAAGTGTGTTGCAAAATCCGTCGCGAAGGTCCTACGGATTCCGTAACAATCGTTTAGTAACGAAGATTTTTGCAACAAATGGGTTCCGTAGCAAATTCCGTCTCTAATCACACTTAACTACGGAATATCATGTTTTAGCTACGAAATTTTTCCGTAGTTATTTCGGTTTTTTCTTGTAGTGTATTGTGATACTGTACATGACGTCCTCCACCCCTGAACGTTTCCGTCGTTCGTGGTTTTCGGGTGTGACAGATTGGTATCAGGGCATTGTTTATAGTGAATTAAGTATATCAACCCATAAAAGATATACTAACTATAAATACATGGGATTAAAACACTCTATCTCAGAGTTATACTTTTAAATAATAAAATATTTAAGTAAGTATACGTGCCTGCATTCATACTAAAATCAGTGTCACAACGACAAGAACAAAAGTATTACGATTGTTGAATATCACAAGTAAGCCTGGGGATATATGGTCAGTCTTGGGAATGGCATAGCCTGATCAACTATGCTGGTCCGAGGAGTGATTAGAATATGCTCAAGAATGGTTGTGATATGGCAACAAGTCTAAAAACTTACCAACACAACCATAAAGAAATACCATATGGGTATTTGGTCTTACTGTAATTATCTTAGTCAGTTCGTCTATTTAGCTATTTCTTATAATCCCTTTTCTCGCGTAGATTAAAATGGCTGGATTTCACCATGGCGATTCGTACTTCCCAAACCAAGGCAATGCTGGTTGGCTAGAGGCTGAACCAGAAGATGGTCACCCAATTCCTTTGGAAGATCACCATGCTGAAGGTTTTTCTGATAGTTCTGACTCGGAGCCAGAAGTCAACAACCTACCCCCAAATGCTCAAAACCCAAACCTGAACCCCCGCCCTGTGTTTCAAGGACCCACACCTTTGTGGGCCACTAACTTGATTACATGGAGTCATGAACAGGGTCAGCCCATTCCTTACAATGGAGACCGAAGTTTCTACGACCTCACTGAAGGAGGTTCTTCTGATAGAGTCCTACCAATCATGGTGCGTAGGATTTCTCGGAACTCGATAATAGCTCAGGCGACTATCAATCAAATCTTGGAAGTTGACGCCAACTCTGGTGTTAACATTGTCCACATTCGCCAACTAGAGTCTGCTCATGAACGGACTCTGGTCCGCAATGCAAATCTGCAGAGGGAACTTGCTGAAACTCAAGCGGAAGTTAGAGAACTTCGAGCTCAGCAAGCAAGATCGGACAGGCATATAAGAGACATTGAACGTCTACTGTCGGGATCGAGGACTCATGCTAGCAGTTCTTGTCACCGATAGAATCTCGTCGACTCATCTTTTGGATATAACCTAGTTTATGTAAAACTTTGGTCTAATTTCCTATCTGTATAAATCTTAGACCTGTTAGGTATTGATCTAGTCTTAATCCTGTCAAAATGTTCCATCTTGGTTGATGTAAAGCCTACTTCTAGGCCATTTTTCCCGAACTTGTTACATCTGTAATTCCAGTATTATTGACAGATATCTAATCTTATGGAAATTATTATCCAAATGCTATCTTCTTCAGTTAGTCATACTATTCCTTCTGTTGTTGGACTATGGGGATTTAGTCCATGAGACACATTCATTTATCATTTATTCTAATCTATGTTGTCATCTTTTAAACTACAGTTAAAGATGCCGCCACGCAGGAATCCAAGGCGAAACCCAAACAACGAAGCACCAATACCACCACCTCCACCACCACCTGAAACTCTTCAACCACCAAATCCTTTCGATGCCAACATGTTCCAGGCAGCTTTCACAGCAGCAGTTGCAACTTCAGTGTCAGCAATCAACGCTCCTGCCCCTAGTGGATCAGGAACAGGTGCACCACCCTCGAACCACGGCGAAAGCCATGGACACCCTCGGGAATGCACCTACAAGGAATTCACTAACGCCAAACCCCGCAGCTTCAATGGAACTGGGGGAGTAATGGTGTTGAGACAATGGATTGAAAAGATGGAATCTATCTTTGAAATATGTGCTTGCCAGGAGGGCAACAAGGTCAAGTTCGCAACTTGTACCTTCTCTGACCGAGCGCTAACATGGTGGAACAGCCATGTTAACTATCTAATTTTGGTGGTGGCGTATTCCATCGGCTGGGAAAAGTTGAAAGACATGCTAATGAAAGAATACTGTCCTCGAGGTGAAATACAAAAACTCGAGCAAGAATACTGGGGTCTACAAATGGTTGGATCCAACATCACTACCTACACAAATAGGTTCTGTGATTTGGCAAACTTATGCCCTGATATGGTTGCTCTCCAGAGCAAAAAGATCGAGAGATATATCTGGGGACTGTCGCCCCAGATCCAGTCAAGTGTGATCGCTTCCAGGCCTATTACCTTTGATAGTGCCAAGGAACTGGCACAATCTCTTATCGATCACCGGAAACCTCAGAACAAAACAATCCCTACACCTGTACCACAAAAGTCCAACCCCGACTACCACAAGAAGGGGTGGAATAAGAGGAAAAGAGGGGCTCCGCCAGGATCCTCCAATAAGCAACAACTTGTGGCGATCAATACTGCCACAGTGACTCATGTTGCCCCTACGAACCCCTTACCAGCAAAAACTTAAGCTGGAACTCTTCTGAAGTGCAACAAGTGCAGCTTCCACCACCACGGACCTTGCAAGGAGATGTTCTGCTCTAACTGCAACAGGAAGGGGCACACCGCCCGTTTCTGCAAGGCTCCAACAGCTCAAGCTGCCTAGGTTCCTTACGCCGGTATGGGCCAAGCTTGCTACGGTTGTGACGAAGTACGTCACTACAAGAGGAATTGCCCTAAAGCGGGGATGGCTGGAGGAGTAGGAAGAGTTATGGCCCTAGGCCATGAGGAAGCAGTAGCTGATCCTACGATAGTTACTGGTACGTTCCTCCTCGATAACTCATATGCTTGCATACTTTTCGATAGTGGAGCCGAGAAAAGTTTTGTAAGTCACAAATTTGCACACCTGCTTAAACAAAAACCATGTGCATTAGATAGTTCATTCACGGTAGAAATGGCTAACGGGAAAACAGAGAGCACAAACTGCATATACGTAGGTTGTACTTTAACTTTAGATGGACATACTTTCAAGATAGATCTCATGCCAGTCCCAATTAAATGTTTCGACGTTATCATCGGTATGGATTGGTTGAGTCTTCTTCGTGCCGACATTATGTGCTTCGAAAAAGCAGTTCGTCTTAACCTTCCTAACAACGAAACTTTAATTATCTACGGCGACAAACCTAGTACGAGCCTTCGCATCATTTCGTGCATTCAAGCTCAGAAGTGTTTGCGAAAGGAGTACCATGCATTCCTCACACACGTCGTCGATACCAGTCAAGAACTGAAAAACATCCAGAAAATCCCAGAAGTACGCAACTTTCCCGACATATTCCCAAAAGAACTTCCCTGTTTACCACCACAACGCCAAGTCGAATTCAAAATCGACTTAGTGCCAGGGGCTACCCCCGTAGCCAAATCTCCATATCGTCTGGCACCGGCTGAAATGCAAGAACTTTCCAGTCAACTTAACGAACTTCTAAAGAAGGGATTCATTCGACCAAGCTTCTCACCATGGGGAGCACCGGTCTTGTTCGTCAAGAAGAAAGATGGATCGTTTCGCATGTGCATCGACTATAGAGAACTCAACAAACTTACCATCAAAATCGTTATCCCTTTCCCCGCATTGACGATTTGTTTGATCAACTTCAAGGAGCCAACTACTTCTCGAAGATAGATCTGCGATCCGGATATCACCAACTACGAGTGTTAGAGGAGGATGTTCCCAAGACAGCCTTCCGAACTCGTTATGGACACTACGAGTTTGTAGTGATGCCATTCGGATTAACTAACGCGCCCGCAGTATTCATGGATCTGATGAATAGGGTGTGTCGTCCTTACTTGGATCAGTTCGTCATCGTCTTCATTGATGACATACTCATCTACTCTCGAAGTAAGGAGGAGCATAGTCAACATCTCCGTAAAATCTTAGAAACATTGCGATCGGAGAAGCTCTACGCGAAGTTCTCAAAGTGCGAATTTTGGATTCGGCGAGTCGAATTCCTGGGACATGTGGTTAGCGAAGAAGGTATACACGTGGAAACATTTAATTGGGACTGGCATGAGATCTATCTTGAAAATATGTCCATCTAAAGTTAAAGTACAACCTACGTATATGCAGTTTGTGCTCTCTGTTTTCCCGTTAGCCATTTTGCATACTTTTCGATAGTGGAGCCGAGAAAAGTTTTGTAAGTCACAAATTTGCACACCTGCTTAAACAAAAACCATGTGCATTAGATAGTTCATTCACGGTAGAAATGGCTAACGGGAAAACAGAGAGCACAAACTGCATATACGTAGGTTGTACTTTAACTTTAGATGGACATACTTTCAAGATAGATCTCATGCCAGTCCCAATTAAATGTTTCGACGTTATCATCGGTATGGATTGGTTGAGTCTTCTTCGTGCCGACATTATGTGCTTCGAAAAAGCAGTTCGTCTTAACCTTCCTAACAACGAAACTTTAATTATCTATGGCGACAAACCTAGTACGAGCCTTCGCATCATTTCGTGCATTCAAGCTCAGAAGTGTTTGCGAAAGGAGTACCATGCATTCCTCACACACGTCGTCGATACCAGTCAAGAACTGAAAAACATCCAGAAAATCCCAGAAGTACGCAACTTTCCCGACATATTCCCAAAAGAACTTCCCTGTTTACCACCACAACGCCAAGTCAAATTCAAAATCTACTTAGTGCCAGGGGCTACCCCCGTAGCCAAATCTCCATATCGTCTGGCACCGGCTGAAATGCAAGAACTTTCCAGTCAACTTAACGAACTTCTAAAGAAGGGATTCATTCGACCAAGCTTCTCACCATGGGGAGCACCGGTCTTGTTCGTCAAGAAGAAAGATGGATCGTTTCGCATGTGCATCGACTATAGAGAACTCAACAAACTTACCATTAAAATCGTTATCCCTTTCCCCGCATTGACGATTTGTTTGATCAACTTCAAGGAGCCAACTACTTCTCGAAGATAGATCTGCGATCCGGATATCACCAACTACGAGTGTTAGAGGAGGATGTTCCCAAGACAGCCTTCCGAACTCGTTATGGACACTACGAGTTTGTAGTGATGCCATTCGGATTAACTAACGCGCCCGCAGTATTCATGGATCTGATGAATAGGGTGTGTCGTCCTTACTTGGATCAGTTCGTCATCGTCTTCATTGATGACATACTCATCTACTCTCGAAGTAAGGAGGAGCATAGTCAACATCTCCGTAAAATCTTAGAAACATTGCGATCGGAGAAGCTCTACGCGAAGTTCTCAAAGTGCGAATTTTGGATTCGGCGAGTCGAATTCCTGGGACATGTGGTTAGCGAAGAAGGTATACACGTGGAAACATTTAATTGGGACTGGCATGAGATCTATCTTGAAAATATGTCCATCTAAAGTTAAAGTACAACCTACGTATATGCAGTTTGTGCTCTCTGTTTTCCCGTTAGCCATTTTGCATACTTTTTGATAGTGGAGCCGAGAAAAGTTTTGTAAGTCACAAATTTGCACACCTGCTTAAACAAAAACCATGTGCATTAGATAGTTCATTCACGGTAGAAATGGCTAACGGGAAAACAGAGAGCACAAACTGCATATACGTAGGTTGTACTTTAACTTTAGATGGACATACTTTCAAGATAGATCTCATGCCAGTCCCAATTAAATGTTTCGACGTTATCATCGGTATGGATTGGTTGAGTCTTCTTCGTGCCGACATTATGTGCTTCGAAAAAGCAGTTCGTCTTAACCTTCCTAACAACGAAACTTTAATTATCTATGGCGACAAACCTAGTACGAGCCTTCGCATCATTTCGTGCATTCAAGCTCAGAAGTGTTTGCGAAAGGAGTACCATGCATTCCTCACACACGTCGTCGATACCAGTCAAGAACTGAAAAACATCCAGAAAATCCCAGAAGTACGCAACTTTCCCGACATATTCCCAAAAGAACTTCCCTGTTTACCACCACAACGCCAAGTCAAATTCAAAATCTACTTAGTGCCAGGGGCTACCCCCGTAGCCAAATCTCCATATCGTCTGGCACCGGCTGAAATGCAAGAACTTTCCAGTCAACTTAACGAACTTCTAAAGAAGGGATTCATTCGACCAAGCTTCTCACCATGGGGAGCACCGGTCTCGTTCGTCAAGAAGAAAGATGGATCGTTTCGCATGTGCATCGACTATAGAGAACTCAACAAACTTACCATTAAAATCGTTATCCCTTTCCCCGCATTGACGATTTGTTTGATCAACTTCAAGGAGCCAACTACTTCTCGAAGATAGATCTGCGATCCGGATATCACCAACTACGAGTGTTAGAGGAGGATGTTCCCAAGACAGCCTTCCGAACTCGTTATGGACACTACGAGTTTGTAGTGATGCCATTCGGATTAACTAACGCGCCCGCAGTATTCATGGATCTGATGAATAGGGTGTGTCGTCCTTACTTGGATCAGTTCGTCATCGTCTTCATTGATGACATACTCATCTACTCTCGAAGTAAGGAGGAGCATAGTCAACATCTCCGTAAAATCTTAGAAACATTGCGATCGGAGAAGCTCTACGCGAAGTTCTCAAAGTGCGAATTTTGGATTCGGCGAGTCGAATTCCTGGGACATGTGGTTAGCGAAGAAGGTATACACGTGGACCCTTCCAAAATTAAGGCCATCGAGAACTGGTCAGCACCAAAGACACCTACTGAAATTCGTCAATTTCTAGGTCTAGCTGGCTACTATCGCAGGTTCATTCAGAACTTCTCCAGCATAGCGAAACCTCTTACAACCCTGACCCAGAAAGGCGTGGCCTTTGACTGGGAAGAGAAATAGGAAAGAGCATTCCAGACGCTCAGACGAGCCTTGTGCACCGCCCCGGTACTATCCCTTCCCGAAGGGATAGAAGACTTCATTGTCTATTGCGATGCATCCAATCAAGGACTCGGATGTGTTCTGATGCAGCGAGGTAAAGTCTTAGCCTATGCCTCGAGACAGCTGAAGACACATGAGGTTAACTACACAACCCACGATCTCGAACTAGGAGCAGTTGTGTTTGCTCTGAAGATCTGGCGACATTACCTGTACGGTACAAAAATCACGATCTTTACAGACCATAAGAGTCTACAACACATTTTCGACCAGAAAGAGCTCAACATGAGACAACGACGGTGGTTCGAGCTACTTAGTGATTACGAATGCGAAATTCGTTATCATCTGGGTAAAGCCAATGTAGTAGCCGACGCCCTAAGTCAGAAAGAATATACTGGTCGTAGAGTCAAATCTTTGACTCTAACTATCCATTCACACTTGTCCACGTAAATAAAGGAGGCTCAACTCGACGCTTTGAAACCTGAAAACGTGGCGGGTGAATCCCTTAGAGGGATGGGTAAGAACTTGGAAGTCAATGGTGGCGGAGCCTTATACCTCATGGATCGGATCTGGACACCGAAACACGGTGGCTCCAGAGACTTGGTCATGACCGAAGCTCACAATACTCGTTATTCCGTCCACCCGGGTTCAGATAAGATGTATTTGGATCTTAAAAAGTTATACTGGTGACTTAACATGAAAGCAGATATTGCTACCTTCGTGAGTAAATGCCTTACTTGCGCAAAGGTCAAGGTCGAATACCAGAAACCCTCCAGTCTTCTACAACAACCAGAGATACCATAATGGAAGTGGGAGCGGATCACTATAGACTTCATAACCAAGTTGCCCAAGACAACGGGTGGACTTGATTCCATATTGGTCATCGTCGATAGACTGACCAAGTCTGCACACTTCCTACCGATCAAAAAAACAGACAAGATGGAGAAACTTACCAGAACTTACATCAGGGAGATTGTAAGGCTGCACGGTGTTCCTTTATCTATCATCTCAGACTGAGATAGTAGATTCACTTCGAGGTTCTGGCAGTCTTTACAAAGTTCCCTAGGAACTAGGCTGGACATGAGTACAACCTACCATCCACAGACCGCGGGCAAAGTGAGAGAACTATCCAAACCTTAGAAGATAGGTTGCGTGCCTGTGTGATTGACTTTGGAAAATCTTGGGATACTCATTTACCCCTTGTTGAATTTTCCTACAACAACAGCTATCATACGAGCATAAAGGCAGCTCCATTCGAGGCCCTCTATGGCCGAAAGTGCAGATCCCCTCTGTGCTGGGCTGAAGTGGGTGATACCCAGTTAGCTAAGGGATGAGTTCCCGAAAGCACTCTCAAGGGTCCGGAGATCATTCGGGAAATGATAGAGAAGATCGTTCAAATTCGTGAACGATTAAAAGCCTCTAGAGACCGACAGAAAAGCTACGATGACAAGCGTAGGAAACCATTGGAGTTCCAGGTGGGCGACCGAGTCCTACTGAAGGTCTCACCCTGGATGGGCTTAATACGCTTTGGAAAGCGTGGGAAGCTCAATCGAAGATACATAGGGCCTTTCGGGATTCTCGCAAGAATCGGCCCTGTGGCTTATAAGCTCAATCTACCGAAAGAACTCAGTAACGTACATCCTACCTTCCACGTGTCAAACTTGAAAAAGTGTCTATCCGACGAGACTCTTGTTATTCCACTCGACGAGATCGAGATCAACGAGAGCCTCAACTTCGTGGAGGAACCAGTAGAGATCGTGGACCGAGAGGTCAAGCAAACAAAGTAGAGTCGTATCCCGATAGTGAAGGTGTGCTGGAACGCGAAGCGTGGACCGGAATTCACTTGGGAACGTGAAGATCAGATGAAACTGAAATACCCTCACCTTTTTGCTTAGTTATTTGTAATTTCTTACTTGCTTAAATTCTAATTTCGGGAGGAAATTCCTACTAACGGGGGGAGGATGTGACAACCCGAAATTTCCATTTTGTACAATCTATATCACTTCAATAGAAGTTATAGTGGTCATTGTTAATTTTCAGACTTTTTCACATAAGTTTGAGAAATTCAAGGTTTACACTTCAGGAAATATCAGGAGAGTGGGTGCACTAGGGTTTTGTGTAACACTGTTATTCCAACACTCTATTATATTAGAGATCATTTCAGGAATAAAAATATTTTTTGCCAAAAAAATATTTCAGGACTATAAATAGATTTCTGAACCAAATTCATTCATTATTCACATTTCCAACTAGAGAAAAGCCATTTTCTCTCTCATGGATCTTCGGGTTTTTATACCAAAACGTGAGTAACTCTTTCTAGTAGTTATTAGAATGCTTATTAGATGCTTATAACATGATTTAGATGGCTAAATCATTAGATCTAGGAGTTTACTCCCCAAGGTGTTCTTGGGCGGTAAACTCCCGAAACGAAGGCAAAACCGACCCATGTGTTATGCTAAAGCCTTAGACTCATATGTATGCATGTTAGGGACAAGAAAACAACCAAAAATCCACCCAAGATTGGGAGTTTACGTCCCAAGATTATCATAGGCCGTAAACTCCAATTTCAAACACTAAATGGTACTTTTAAGGCTCCTAAAGCCTTAGACAATTACCTAGACTTGTTCCTATTAAATCTAGGGCATTAAACACATCAAAGAACACAAACAAAGGAGAGTTTACGGCCCAAGTGTATCTTAGGCCGTAAACTCCATTGAAATGGACAAAAGGGGTGTTTTTATGACACCTAAAGCCCTAGACCTTTACAAGGAATTGTTTCCACTTCATTAAAGGACCAAAACTCATCCAAATCACTTAGAAAAGTGAGTTTACGGCCAAGAGAATGCTCTTGGGCCGTAAACATGAAAGAATGGCACCAAAGTGTGCCTAGGGTCCTCAGTTGCCTTAAACAATTGTCTAGAACATGTCCTTCAAAAGCAAGAGGCTTGAAAACAACAAAAACACCCAATACTTAGAGTTTACGACCGTAAACTCTAAGGAGATTGGCCTCAGGGCCGTAAACTCCTAAATGGAGTGTTTCTAGACCTTAAACCCTTCCAAGAACTTAGCCACCAAGTTAGAATAATTCTAGAAAGCATTTGGGACTTCAAAACACACCAAACACACATGTTTGGGAGTTTACGGCCATAAACTCAAGAGTTTACAACCGTAAACTCCATGTGTAATGGTTCATGGGGAGTAAACTCTCATATAAGGTCCTTTGGAACCCTAAACACAAATACCTTGTCCCACAATAGCTTAGATGCAATCCTTAGGGCTTAAAACACTTATATAAAGTGTTTATTATGTCTAGGATGTCTTAACTTTATCAATTAGTGATTTAAGACAAATTGAATGCATATATGTGTGATTATATGTTCATTAGGATCATAGTGTGTGTACAAGTCCTCGCTTGACACCTAGCCATCCTATACCGTTCAGTTCATCCCAATCACCATATACAGGTGAGTTCATACCCCTTAATCAATGTTTTAAATGATTTTAAATGCTTTAATGGGGGGGGATACAAGGAGAAAACAATATGTTATTTAATTCAATCTTATGTATTTTATAACTATGTTTTCACTCAGTAGATTTCACATGTTTCAAAAGGTGACAAATGAAGTGGTTTTCTATCTTAAAATACATTGATAACAAAAGTATTAGTTTTGAAATGTTTATTTAAAATGACATCAAGTCATTTTTAATTATTGTTCAAAACTCCTAGATATCTTGCAAAACCATTGTCTTACCTTGTTGAATCAAATTATACATATGCATATATCTTCATTTATATGATAGAGATTATAGTTTTCATCCTTCGTTCAGTTTCCCACACCCTGGTGTATCGAGGGTCCATAAATCTACTTGAACAAACACTTACTTTCCAGTTAATTATCATAGGGATAGTTTGAAGATATCAAACATTACTTATATTACAAGGAATCACACAAGAGTCAGTTCATTCGTGAGTCTTTGCTAAGTACCTTACCTGATACTTGAGTACCTTTACATATGCTTACATGATACATGAACACATTACAAGAGTACCTTTGCGTAGATACCTTTACCTGTGTATACTTATTTGAATATTTGTATCTCGAATTGTGAGGATGATTTACTAGTACCTTCTGTGTAAATCTTTCTGCATATCCCTAGTACCTCGGGATATCTAGACAAGAACCTATCCCTAGTACCTCGGGATACCTAGATGGGTCTCTATCCCTAGTACCTCGGGATATATGGACGGGACTAACAATTCCGGAACCCATCTGTTAGCAACAGTGGGTGATGAACATCTACGGATGCCTACGGTTATTACTTATACTAGGAGTACCTTTACAGGGACTAACCATTCCTCCGCCCTGCTGCTGCTACAGAGGACAATTGGACAATCTTCGGATGTTCATTAGGTTATATAGGTCGTGTTAACCCTAGTACCTCGGGATAACAGTTACATATGCTGTGTTAGTCCTAGTACCCAGTGACAACACTTACAGTAGTACCTTTTCCTGTTTACTTTATTTTGTGATACTTTCACTTAAACGATGAGTTAGAATAAGTACTTTAGTACTAAACAATTAAAGGAAAACTATCATTATACTCACAAAACATTCGGGTCTTGGTAAAAGACTACACTTCATACTTATAGAAAATAAGGGTTTTTTTCTAGGGTTTTTCATACTTACATCAACATTCTCACTTAACGTTTTACATGGCCTTCATAACAGATTTTCATAAGAAAGACAATGGCACTTAAATACTTATGAATTCACCAGCTTTAAAGTTGATACTCGCTTTCAAAATAACTTGTATTCTCAGGTCATCATTAGACAGGTACAGAGGCCAGGTTTTGAGAAGACGGAGCAAACAAGTCTCGTCTTTTATTTTGATTGTATATTTTTGGAGTCTTATTACAATGAAAGAACACACATGTATTAAACTTTACTTATAATGCAATGGATAATGTTGTTGCTTGTTTATTATATTACACTGTTGTAATACTATACATGACATCCTCCACCCCTGAACGTTTCCGCCGTTCGTGGTTTTGGGGTGTGACACCCATCATCCTTTTGTTTGGAAGCTACAAAATTAAATAAACATTACGGTTAAATAAAGTTTTATAAAAGAAAAATAGTGATAAACAATTAGAGAAAGCAAACAATATCAGACTTAATTATTTCATATATTCTATTTACTTTGTATAAAATACCAAAGGAAATTAATTAACAACACTTTTTGTATTTTCTATACTAATAGTATACCAAATATAGCATTGTACTTTGAAAATGGTGTGATAATAACATATTTTGTAACAAACCCAAAACTATCAAAACACAATGTTATTTTATCAGTACATTATACCTTAAAAAGTCTTCCCGTTATAAACATACTTTATCATAAAATGAAAACATGGAATCATAACATATACACAATCGTTAAAAATACGCAGAAACATTATTTTTATGAAAAAATGAAAAAAGAATAGAAAACACTAGGTTTTAGGAAACCTACGGTTTCAAAAAAAATTCTAAAAAAAATCGCCGAATCGATAATATATACAAGTGTTTATTGGTTATAAATTTTTTTTTCTTAAAAACCCTAAAAAAATATAGGCTTTTTGGAAACCTATGGTGTACAACCCTTAGTGCACAAACTGTGCATTAAATGGTTGTACACCGTAGGTTTCCAGAAAACCTACGGTTTCGCTATTTTTTTTTAGTTTTATGAAGAAAAAAAAATCATCAATATATTACATATATACAATTCCGATCGTGTAGTATCAAATTCAAAAAAAAAAAAACGAAAAAAAATATTTTTCTGTTCGGTTCATACGAAATCGTAGGTGTACAAGTCGACACTTCACAATTTGTGCATTGGTCACATGTATACCGTAGGTTTCGTATGAAACCTAAGGTTTTATTTTATTTTTTTCAATTTTTTTCAAAAAAAAAAAAACTTAACCATATATACAAAACCTACTTCTAATCACGAACAGGGTAAAATTTTGATGAAAAAAATAAACAAACATGGTTGTTCTTTGGTTCCTCCATTGAGAGAAAAAAGTAGCAAAACCCAAAAAACTAAAGTGGAAAATGACCTAATCTGAAAAAATTACACATTATATACCATTACCACAAAATAGTAGTCAACATAGGGTTGACCGTAGTCAACGCTGTCGATCGTAGTCATGTCTATGTTGAATACTATTTTGTGGGCTATTTTTGGATAAGATCAAATTTTTTGCTATTTTTTGATAAGTAATTAACCATTATGGCTAGATTAGTACTTTCCCCCCATATTTATAGTTGAAGAGGGTGCTAGTGAGTTTAGAGAGAAGCCATCACTAAATCAAGTGTTGTGTACCATTATGTACATGTATGCACTTCAATGAGGAAGAAAGAAGAGGCATGGTCATGTGCATTTGTAGCAAGGGAAGAAGCAAGAGGTCTAAGAGTTGGCCATATACTCTTGTGCAAGGCATGTGGGTGCTACATAAGGTTACACCCTCATTAAGTGCCTAAAAACATCTAATCGGGTGCATCGGGATCCGAATGTCGAGAAATTTTTTCAAACATGCCGATGGATATAGTTAATTTAAGGATTCCAAAAACTCAAAGGGATTAATTTCTCGAGTTACGAAACTCTGGGAAATCACGTTTAAAGTTTCACGTCTAAATAGCCCATAACGCTCGATTTTTCAATTTTCGCACATATTTTTGCTAAAAATATTTTGAGTATGAAATTAAATATTAGACTATAGACTGAGTCCAAAAACGCTCTCAGAATTGTTATCGGAGGTATGTAAGTGTCTCAACGGATCGATTCAGTTTACGCGATTAAAGAAAACCAATGTTTTACTGTCTATTTTCTTAAAACCATCGTATCTTCTGCAGTCGAACTCCGTTTTAGACGTTCTTTATATTTTCAGAAACAAGGGAACTTGTATTATAAGGTATTAATGTTCTCCTGGCTCATAACTACTTAATAGAATTTTTTCAGTTTTTCAGACGCATTAACCATTGTTGCAATTTGAGTTGTTTGATTCGTTTGACAAGTTACACATTTGGAACTAAGGTATCAGTTGACATATTATATTATTTGAAATGAACTCATTTATTTTACATTAGATGCACTAAAACTGAATGAGTTAAATATATATATATATATATATATATATATATATATATATATATATATATCTTTATTTATTTTAGCTTAGTCGTTTGTAGTCTATGACCTAAATTTCAGGATGTCATAGCATGCAATTATGTTGAAATACTACAAAACTAAGAAAAAGATATAGTGTATATATAAGCTAGAGATGGTCGCATAAAAATCTGTTTTCAAATCTTATCGCGTTACTAAATTTTAGAGGTCAATCACTATTAATACAACATTTAGCTTGTGGTCATATTTACCATATAAATTGTGGTCATATATGATTGACTTGAAATTTCTAAACTGAGTAAAGTTAGCTGTAAAAGTATAAGATAAATGATAGATGATAAGTTTGCTTAGGCTTCGGTATGGTTGATATATCCGTGTGTGAAGACTGACATGGAGGCGATGTACACACGTGAACACCACCTCAAAGGTGTGTAAATGGTGGTGTGATGTGACTCCGTCTATGAGCGAAGATGAAGGAGTTGATTGGTTAATGTCATTTGAACGTTTTTTTGTGTACGTTGGATGAATTAAAAAAATTAAATTTAAAACTTAACACACACACATACACACACACACACACACACACACACACACATATATATATATATATATATAAACACTTAAACATATGTTTACATCCTTCAAACACACTTTCTCAACAATATGAATGATTTTTTTGCTTCAATTTCTTCCTTTTGTTCTGATGATGATGATGTAATGACGAGCTGGTTTTGCACACATTATCAACAACATGTGACAGGGTGCGTCAAAGAGTCGAACGTTCAAATGTCAAGAGGATGCGTAGAAATTTGATCAAAAGGAATCATATCGGGGCAAACAAACTTTTGGTATGAGATTACTTCGCCCCTAATAGTTTATACAAACTATCGAAATTCGAAGATCGTTTCATATTAGTAGAAATTTATTCTTACATATAGCTAGAGAGTTCCCAAACAATTAAGAGTTTTTTCAGTTGAGATGAGATTGTAGAATTAAATGTGGTATTACTACAATTAAAAAATGTATAGCAACTCTTTGACAATTGGCATATGGCATAGCCGCAGACACAGTAGATGAGTATTAAAAAATTTCTGATAGGACAGGTCGAGAATGTACATATTTGTTTTGTGAGTATGTTATAGAGCTTTACGGTGACATACACTTATGAAATCCGACTAGAAGTGATGTTGAACAGTTGTATGCCACACATCAACCTAAACATGGTTTTCCATAAATGTTTGGTAGCCTTGACTGTACACATTGGCTGTGGGGAAATATTCCCAGTGTATTGCGAGGTTAACTCACGCGAGGTGTTCACGACATGCCGACTAGTACATTAGAAGTAGTTGTTTCATAGGACATATGGTTTTGGCATGCATTCTTTGGTATGGCGGGCTCGAACAACGACCTGAATGTGCTTGGACCATCTCCGCTATGTACCGACATTTTTCAGGGTAAAGCACTAAACATGACATACGTTGTGAATGGACATGAATATAATTATAGGTATTACATTGGTAATGAGATATATCCACAGTACGTTACATTTGTTAGCTCATACTCATATCCAGCTAATGAAAAATGAAAAATTTTCAACTTAGCACAAGAAGCACTAAGGAAGAACGTGGAGCAGACATTTGCTACTGTTTTGCTCATTGTGTAGGCATAAATTAATCGTTCAGCGCATTCTAGTTGGTCGAGTAGAGCTTGGGACTAATCAGAGATTAATCGGAAACTACTTGATATATATATATATATATATATATATATGTGTGTGTGTGTGTGTATGTGTATGTATGTATGTATGTATACACACACATATGTATATATATATATATATATATATATATATATATATATATATATATATATTTGGGTTTTATTCAAAAAGTTAGTTTCAAAAACAAGACTTTAGCAACGGAAGACTTTAATATTTAATAACAATTATAAGCTAGTTATAACCAACCATGGATCTTCTTGTAAAGTCTAGAAATAAAACACACACCAAAGAAGAAGAATAAAAAAAGTGAGACAGAGTGTGTATCCCTTACACACTTACGATTTTGTGCTAAAGGAAGAACCAAAATGAAAGCCCCATGAAGCTATGATAGGCTATAATTTTGTGGTTTGGGTTAGGCATTCTCATGTATAGGTCTTAGTAGGTTGTTAGAGTGTGTTGTGGTGGTTGTAGTATGTTAGTGGGTGTGTGCGGCCATACACGTGTGTGCGGCCACACATGTTATGTGCGGCCGTAGACGTGTGTGCGGCTGCACACTGGTGTGCTACTTTGTGTGGTATAAATAGGTTGTGTCTATGTGTCAGAATGTGTGACGTATGTGTGCGTGTTTTCAAGGTGTACTTGACATTTATGCGATATAGATGTGTGCATGCTTGGTTTAATTCTACTTCTACACCTTCTACACTCTGCTTGATTGTTTGCAATACATTGATTACTGATTTGGATCTATAGATCGGGACTTACAATTGGTATCAGAGCCAATTCAGTGTCAATTTTAAGAATCATAGAGTGTGCGGTTGAAGATAGTTATAGCTTTGGAGGTGAATTCATACTCTTTGATTGAGAAACTGCTACGAATCATCGTTTTTACTAGTTTGGAATCAAAATTCGTTCAAAAAATCTAGTATTTTTGGGTGTGCGGTCGAACTTTGAAGGTCTGCGGTTAGGTCTTTGAAGGTGTGCGGTTAGGTCTTTGAAGGTGTGCGGTTAGGTTCTTGAAGGTGTGCGATTGGTGTGTGCAGTTGACATGTGCGGTTGGTGTGTGTTGTTGACGTGTGCGGTTGGAGTGTGCAGTTTACATGTGCGAGGTCCAATCCATATCACATCAACATTGGAAGATGGCACTATAATTGATAAGCAAATTGAAAACTACACCGATGATGATTTCAAGAGAGTCGAGGAACAAGAAAAAGCTTTTTCCACACTCACTATGGCATTATCCCCACAAATTGCTCAAGGTTTCCGTGAGTACACTTCAGCAAAGGCATTATGGGAAGCATTGATCAAAGTATATGAAGGAAATGAAGACATGAAACAAAGTCGCCAAGACATATTGCGACAAAAGTTCAACATGTTTAACTATGTCTTGGGGGAAACTCTTGAGAATCAAATGCAAAGGTTTATCACACTCACAACCGAGATGAGTTCTGATGGTGTTATGGTTACAAAATCTAAGATCAACAAGAAGCTTTTGAATTCTTTACCGAAATCTTGGGATATGAATGTCTCAGTGATAAAGAAGACCAAAGATTTGAACCGTTTGAGTTTGGCTGAAATGATGGCGATCATTAAGGCTTGCGGATCCCGATGATAAGCGAAGAGAGATTAATCATTTTAATTCGTACTCCTCTACAAATCTTGGAATCCAAACCACCGACAACACCGCTTTGTTAAGTTTCTCTACTCCTCAAGTTTCACAAGTATCTCATGTTCCTCAAGTTCAACCCTATGTGACTCATCAGCTCACTTCATACGTTTTCCCATCAATGCAAAGCATTCAAGTTTCTCAACCTCAATCTTCGCTTCAACAAGCTGTTTCTATTGTTGGTTCATCCTCAAATGCACCCATTCAGGCTCATGGAAATAATCCTCAATCTTCATAACTGAAAGAAAAAGAAGAAAATCTGGCCCTCGCCACTGGTCTAGTGAATTGTTACAATGCTTTTGTGGCCGAAGAACTTTCCCCACAATTACCATTTGTTGACCTAGATCAAATCCATCTAGAGGATGTGGAGGAGATGGACATCACATGGCAAATGGCTATGGCTGTTTTTAGGGCAAAACAATTCTCCAAGAAAATTGGGAAGAACGATTGCAGTGTGAACTCTGACAAGAAAGTAGGGTTCAACAAAGGAAAGTTGAGGTGTTATAATTGTCATGAACCTGGACACTTTGCCGGAGAATGTCCAAAACCAGACCGAAGAGAGAATTCTGGGCGAGCTATGGTGCCGGTGAACAACAACAAGGGGTCCTCTGCAAACAATCAGCCTGCAAACTTGGCTATGGCGGCTCAATCCTTTGATTGGGAAGACCAGATTCAGGCTCTGAATATTTGAGGACCTAAAAATGCACATCTTGCCCAGATCAAGGATGGTGTGGAAGAAGAAGCAGAGAATGATCCTAAAGAGGAAATGATGAATCTTCAATTTGCATTCATGGTGCAAACCACTCCAGAGCCTGCCAAATCTGAGGTCAGTGAAATTGGTTGTTCTCAATCTTGTATGAAAACTGTTAAATTCTTATGTGACCAAATTGAATTAATCAAGAGAGAGAATGAGGACCTTATGTATGAAGGCTATACACTTATGAAAAATCAAAATCCTTTGAAAACTCAATTAGAGAACAAAACAAACAATTTTAAGAAATTGCAAGAGGATTACAGCAACAAGTGTGAGAATTATGATCATCTCAAAAGAAAACTTGCTGTTGTAACCACTGAACTTGATGCATTGAAAAACCGATTTGAAAATGCTGAATTTAATTTTAAAAAATTCGATGGGCCAAGTTAAGTAGTTGCAAAAATGATCGCGAAACAATTGCAGTGGAAGGACATTACTTGTGGTTAATCAAATAAAAGTAGGATTAGGATTTGAGAGTGTCCCCCCTCCCTTCAATCATAATTACACTGCTATTCTTCTATCTCAAGAAGAAATAGACAGAGAACCTTTCATGGTTTATGGGAAATCAGCTTCTGAACAAGCAACACGGTCTAATGATAAAATTTTGGATACTAACATTTCTACCTCAAGTGTAGATATGTCAGTAGTTCGGGGGGAGCAAGAAGCTGAAAAGTCTGAGTCGAATGATTTTGTGTCTAAATTTGGTGTTGAATTTTATGATGGATCTGTGTTAAACTCAAACACTAATGTTTTTGTTTCTGGTCGTGTTGTTTCAGACTGATAATTTTGAAAATAATGGTGTTTTTTCTGATAAAGTTGCTAAATTTTATTTGAGTGCTTCTACATCTTTTACGTTTGCTACACAATCTAGTACTTGTTCTGGAAAATGTGAAAATGCTAGAAACGACAATAAAAGGCATATATCTGACAAAAGCAGTACCAAGTCCAATGATCATAAGCAAATTTGCTTCAATTGTGGTACTACTGGTCATATTGCCAGAAACTGTCTCAATCAGATGTTTGTGCATTACTTATCACAAAATGGAGAGAATGAGTCTAGAGGACGGTCTTTAATTAGAAAGTCCTCAAGAACTCACTCTCGAGATGATGACTGGAAAGAAAATCAAAACAAGAAAATGGTAGTTCTTCATAAGAACAAACAGGTTTTTAACAAAAATCGAACCAGTTTGCCAAAATCGATCAAAGCTAAGCCGAAGTCGATTTCGTCAAAATGTTGGTCTGGGTCTTCAACTTCTTCTAGTAGAAAATCCACCTGCTCAAAGCAAACTGAAAAGAAAATTGTTTCAAAACCTAAATATCCATGGATGCCAAAATTAAAGTCTAATCAGTCATCATCATCCTCTGTATCTATTGTAAATGAGAATTCAAATTGAGGAAAACCAAAAGATAAATCTGTGAACATTAAAGGTCAACCCGTGACTGTAATGACCTGGGTCCCCAAATCTAAATGATTATGCTCATCGTACAGGGACAGTTGCAGAGGAATGTCGTCAGACCCTAGTATGTCGACAACGGCTGTTCCCGACACATGACAGGAGACATCTTCCAATTGAGCAACATTCAATCTTTTAATGGGGGCTATGTTTCCTTTGCGGGCAGAGAAGGTGGAAATATCACTCAGAAAGGAACCGTTTCCAATGGAGTGCTAAGTTTTGAGAACTTTAACTATGCTCCCGAGTTAAAGCATAGCTTGTTGAGTGTTTCTCAAATCTACGACAAGGGTTATTCGACACACTTCACCGATAAAGAATGTCTAATCTTAAAGTCTAGCATTGTCATCGCAAAGGAGTGGATTCTCATCAAATCAAAGCGGGATGGGAATGCCTACATTATTGACATGAACAACAACATACTCGATGAAGTCACTTGTCTCTTTTCAAAGGTCTCAGAACAAAACGCTATGTTGTGGCATCATCGACTTGGCCATGCTAATGCAAAGAATCTAAACCGTCTTGCCAAAAACGAAATGGTCCGTGGTCTACCCGTCAGAGACGTCATCACTTTTGAAAAATGTTTGTCATGTGCTCAAGGCAAACATCATCGAAATCCACATCTGCCAAAGTAGGTCAACTCCATCATCCAGGTGCTCCAATTGTTGCACATGGATTTGTTTGGTCCGGTCAACGTCCTTAGCATCAACCAAAATTCATACTGTCTCGTTGTGATAGATGACTTCTCTCGCTTCATGAAGGTTTTCTTTCTATCCAACAAAGCTGGGATCATTGGCCTTATCAAGAAGTTCATTGTAATGATTGAGAACCAAACCAACCACTGAGTCAGTGTAGTTATGTTCGGACACCACAACAAAACGGTGTTGCTGAGCGGAGGAATCGAACGTTACAAGTCGCAGCGAGGACGATGCTATGTGATTCTAAACTTCTAGTTTTCTTTTGGGCAGAGGCGATCAACACTGCTTGCTACGTTCAAAATCGTGTCCTGATCAACAAAGCCTATATGAAAACTCTGTATGAGATTCTCTATGGACACAAGCCATCTGGCATCCATTTTAGAGTATTTAGTTGCCCGTGCACCCTTCTTCACTTGGAGTCCAACCCAAAATTCCATGCAAAAGCTGATGACTGCTATTTCGTCGGATACGTTGCTCGTACTGCTTACAGGGTATACAATAAGAAGACAAAGCAAATAGTGGAATCTTTTGATGTACGCTGGTTGGAAGAGAATGAAACGGACGCTAGAGTGGGTCCTGATTGGCTGTTTGACTATACATTACTATTCAAATCCTTTAGTGTGTCGTCTGATAACCAATCTAGGTCTACTTCTAGCTCGAAGAATATCATTGAAGACGATGAGGAAGAGGTTGTTTACAGACCGCCTTTGGTTTCTGCTACTGATCCCCCGGTGGAGTCATCTGTTCCAATTGCTTCTTCAGAATCCCCAACACAACAGTCTGCTCTAGATGCTGATGCTACTCCACTAACTATAGTTGAAAGAGAGTTCATGAACCAAGATGCTTCTACTGTCACTCAAAATCTGATGGATCTTCTCTTTCCCGAACAAATCACTGATGAGTTTGTAGCAAATCCACCAATCGACACGGTTTCATCTACCGTGGATTCTTAAGCAAATGACAGAGCTATTAATATTCATACACTTCCTGTTTCACTCAATCACATCAGTCAAGATATACCCTCTTGTATACATCAAAATCACCCGAACGAGAATGTCATTGGCCAGCTGGGCAACGACGTTAGAACTAGAAGTCAGAGTGGAGACATCAACATATGTCTCTATTCTTGCTTTATCTCTCAAATAGAGCCCAAGAATGTAGAAATGGCTTTAAATGAGCCCAGCTGGGTGGATGCAATGCATGACGAGCTAAATCAGTTCAAAAAGCTTGGGGTTTGGACATTGGTGGAATTGCATAAAGGCAAGAATTCTCTCGACACAAGATGGGTATTTCGGAATAAGCAGGACGATTCGATTGTAATTGTAAGAAGTAAGGCGAGATTGGTTGTCTGTGGGTTCAGACAGGTGGAGGGTCTTGATTATATAGAAGTATATGCTACGGTGGCTCGCTTGGAGGCTATTTGTATCTTCCTAGCTTATGCCTCCTACATGAACTTCATTGTCTATCAAATGGACGTCAAGACGGCTTTGTTGTACGACAAGGTGGAGGAAGAGATCTATGGTGATCAACCTCCTAGGTTTGTCAGCTTGAAATTTCCCAACGATGTCTACAAGTTAGACAAGGCTCTGTATTGGTTGCATCATGCTCCTAAACCTCGATATGCTACTCTCACAGAGCACTTGCTCAATCATGGCTACTTATGTGTCACTATCGATCAGACCCTATTCATAAAGCATGTCGGTGTGGATCATATTCTTGTACAAATCTATGTAGACGACATCATTTTCGGGTCAACGAGTCCACAGTTATGCAAGGAATTCAAGGACGTTATGAAAAAGAGATTCGAGATGAGTTTGTTGGGCGAAATGACAATGTCTTTGTGGCTTCAGGTCCAACAACGTTCTGCTTGAATCCTACTCCATCAAGACAAATTTGTGGAGGATATGCTTGAGAAGTTTGGGTTCAGAGACGCTAAACCTGCCTTGACACCCATGGCGGAGAAACCCCTGCTGACCCCTGATATTGAAGGCGAATCCGTAGATAAAACATACTATAGATCAATGATCGGTTCGCTGATGTATCTAACTGCAAGTCGCCCAGACATTATGTTTGCGGTCTGTCAATGCGCGCGTTATCAGGCTAATCCTAAACTTTCTCATCTTACTGCTGTCAAAAGGATTTTTCGGTACCTCAAAGCCAGCCCAAAACTGGGTCTTTGGTATCCGAAAAATTCTGAATTTGATCTGTATGCTTTTGCTGCAATTATGGAGGCTGCGAGCTTAGAAGAAAATCGACTTCAGGCGTTTGTCAGTTTCTAGGCAATTGACTGGTGTCCTGGCAGTGCAAGAAACAAAACACTGTCTCAACCTCAACAGCAGAAGCGGAATACGTGGTTGTGTCTGCTTGTTGCTCTCAAGTCATATGGATCCAACTTCAGTTGTTGGATTACGGTTTGAATTTTCAAGAAACCCTTATCTTCTGTGATAATGAGGCTGCGATCCTAATTGCTAAAAATCTGGTCTAGCACTCAAAAACCAAACACATCGACATCAAATTCATTTTATCAGAGATTGTTATGAGCGCTCGCTCATTTGGCTATAACAGGTTCCCACTGCTAATAATGTGGCGTATTTGTTGACAAAGCCGTTTAACAAAGCTCGATTCGATGTGTTGGTAAACTTTTTGAAAATGATTCGTTTTGAGGATTAATTTTTGTTTAGGTTAGTTTAAATTTGCGCATTTATATTTCTTTCTCATCCATGCACAAATTTAGGGTGAGAAATAAACAAAAACCAAACAAAAAATTAGAAAATCAGAAAAGCCAAAAATATTTCTGAGATATTTCTTTTGTGTAAGAAATATATGGGAAGTGATATCAACAAGTGATAACAGGCAATCTGAAACTGTGTAAGGTACCAAAACTGATTTGTCTAGGCTCTGTGTTCGATAGTAGGCATGAAAAGTTTAATGTACTTGACTAGGTACATATGAACTTAAGGAATCTAGAGACTTTATCAATCTTGACCTAGATAGTTCCGTTTAGCCTGACAATATGACGCTTGGGTAGGTTGAGCAAGGAGATACACATGAGAATCCACCAGTCACATTAAAGAAACCCGTATCTAGAACTGTGGATTAACTTTTCCTCAGTGTACGGATTCTGTCCTTAATTTCGATATTGATGGGGCGACTGGGGAATTCCGATAAATTAGGTCTGTAGAAAGTTATTTTCATTCTTTCCTACTGTTAGTCGTATGTTGCCTCCTTTGTGTGATCGAAAGATCTGACCTGGACTGCAACATATGCAACTCTGACTCTCTGCATCTTCTATCTATGCTATTCTTTCTGTCTGTTAGTCATATGTTGTCTCCTTTACGTGATTAATAATCCGACCTGGTACACAGCATATTGTAACACCGTGAATTTCAAAATAATTTTTCGCAAAATATAAAAACATTTTTCATTTAATTTTCATAAAACATCAAGTTTAAATCTTCAATTCACATCATACAAAATCCCAATATCATATCACATAAAAATCCCTTGCGTGTGTACAGATCAAGCCGGCGCCTTCCCACAGTCATCACTAGTACCTGAAACAAACAACACTAACACTGTAAGCAGAAAGCTTAGTGAGTTCCCCAAAATACCACACATAACGCATATTAGCCACTCGAGGCTATAACTCTATGGGTCCGTAGACCCTACTCTGTGAACCTACTGGTTCTAACTCTGGGAACCTTCCGGTTCCAACTCTATAAACATGCACAACATAAATCATATAGACATCATGCAGTACAACACATAACATACACATAACATACACATACTCTGTTACATAACTCTGATTACCTACTCAAGGTAACGTATAGTGAGAAGACTCACCTCGTATATCTCGATAACCCGCGAATCCTGGAAATCACTCGTGCTCGATCCTCCGAGCTATAATCCTCCTATAACATCATACATCTCTAATTAACACTTTTACCACTAAGGTTGACTACCCCCATCAAGTCAACACTGGTCAACTCTGGTCAACGGTCAACGGTCAACGGTCAATTTTGACCGGACTCGGCGAGTCTATACGTATTCACCAACTCTCTAGGATTCTCTTTTGACACGTCGAGTACGCCCCTGACTCGACGAGTTCCACCTGGCATGAATCGCGGGGCCACCACGACTTGACTCGTCGAGTCTCAAGAACAACTCGGTGAGTTCCAGCTCGACTCAGTCCATCTGTCAACCCTCTCTAACTCTCCCTGACTCACTGAGTCAACCCATAACTCGGCAGGACCACTCGCTGAGTGGTTAAGGACAATCTTCATGCTACTCGCCGAGTCTGTTCTTCAGACTCGGCGAGTCCATGGCATGCATCAACTCAAACTAGCTTCTGAGGTCAAATCCGCTCCATCCACTCATAGATCTGGCCCTCCTCGGCTCATTCATCATGTAAAGTTCATGTCTTGGTTACCATACAACACCTTCAAGGCTCTTTTTGGAGAAATGACCTCTAAAATGGCAACCCTAGCCTCCAACCCAAAAAGGAAGGAGATAAAGCATGACATTAGGGACTCTCTAGACCGACTAAGGTCCAGATCTAAGCACCATATCCCCATGGGACCTCTCACACTTCAAATACAAAGCAAATAAGGCATGAAGAAACCCTAGATTTAACCATATCAACAAATACGGAAATAAGCTCTGAATGATACCTCAAGAAGCCTCCTCTGATGAAATGAAAGTAGATCCAAGCTCCCTAACTCTTCTAGCTTGACTTTCCTCTTCCTTTCTTGCAAAAACCCACAAATTTGGTGAACAATGGCCTCTTATCTCACTCATAAGAACCCTCAGCTGCTTTTGTGCTCTCCAGATCAAGGTAGCCGCAATGAAGGTCCATAAGGTCCTTTAAATAGGGCTTAGGACCGGGAAATTAGGGTTTCATTAAACAGCGAGGACTCGCCGAGTCCATTCCTTGGACTCGCTGAGTCCAGGCGCGAACCCGCGTCCTGAACCGCGATCCTACTCGGCGAGTTTGAGCTCCAACTCGCCGAGTACCCTCACAAAACTCCAAAAATATAAGCATAAAAGATACCTGGAAATCCGGGTTGTTACACATATGCAACCTTCTACTTCTCAATCCCTCTAAAACTCTAGTTAGTCATATGTTTCACCCTCTACATGATTGGAAGAGATCCGAACTAGGTGTACAACATATGCATTCTAAATCAATTCTCTCTCCTAATAATTGTCTGCTCACTTAAAGTAAGGAGTATCTCAGAAGTTCTTAATTATTAGGGAATATCAGGAAGTGGGAAACATGTTCTAGTACAACTAAAATTGAATAATTATAGATTGTCTGTAGACCTCGCTGCTCAATTTAGGTGGATAACAACATCCTTGGTTGTCGTCAGATAAATTGTCCTTAGGAATTTTATCTAGTAACCTAGGATCAATCTGTCTAGTCACTGATAGCATACCTAAAATTTGTCACAATTTTTCGTGCTTAAGTTGACCACAATACCGGCGATCGACCAGATCTATTCATGAAAGGAGAGGTACTGACAAATGGAGAATGATTGTCCAACAACTTTGATCCCACATCTCAAAAGGTTATTAATTTCAGATAAAGGCGAAATTTAGGTTAAATTCAAATTTTTAGTATGATTTTATTTTATTTTTATTTTTGTTTTAATTTTATTTTATTTTCATTTTAGGATTGGTAAATTTTAGAAAATATTTTATTTTATTTTTATTTTTATTTTTAATTAATCCTCAAAAAGTTTTATTTTTAAAATAGTTTTAGGTATTGGGCTTCTGTTTTTAAGAGTGGTGAATGGCAGCCCTTTATCATATTAAGGAAGGTATAAAAAGGGGGTGTGCGGTCAAACCCTCACTTTTTCCTCCTTTTGAGTTCGGCCGCACACTGCTCCCATCTCTCTCTCTCTAAAAACTTCAAAAAAACCCTCATTTTCGTGAAATTGAAACCTCGTAATCGTAATATCCATGAAATCGACTCCCATAATGCAATTTTTAAGCAAAAACGATATTGAATCGATGGTCAATTGAGGATTTCGGTATCGACTGTGCGTGTGCGGCCGCACACGCCGTGTGCGGCTGGACTCGTGTACGGCTGGCACTATGTGTAGTTTGAACCTGTGTACAGTTGTACACCGTGTGCAGTTGCACACATTGTGTGTGGCTGGATCTAGGTGTATGGTTGTACACCTAAAATTGACATAAATTTTGTTTAATGGGAAATCTCTTAATTTTTCTAATGCTTTAATTTATGCTTGTATTTTTCAGAATATCATGGGAGATCTTGAGTTCGTAAAAGTGCACAATTCAGCCATTTTTTCTTGAAGATCCTCCGGCGGCCCATAATGATCTCAAATTCATTGTCGACGGTCTAAGGAAATGTTTCTTGGTCCTGCTTTCACCACTAGTCCAGTGATTTATCAAAGATTGATTAAAGAATTTTGGAGAACCGCATCTGTGGAAATAAATGACAACGATGAGAAATATCTTGAGGCCACTGTGCAAGGAAAGAAAGTCCTGATTACCGAACAAATCATTCAAGAATCGTTGCAGGTTAATGACAAGCCTGAATTTTCAATGGAGATTGATCTGGAGCAAACCCAAGAAATATTGGATCATATGGGTTATGAAGGAACATTTCCTCCTACTATCAAGAAGTTGTTACCTCCTTGCTGGAAGTATCTAGCTCATGTGTTTGTGAGTTGTATTTTTAGGAGGAGATCAGGACCTAATGAGATCTCCCTCTTCAACACTAGAGCCATTGCAGCTTTACCATCGGGAATTGAGTTCAACTTTTCGAAGTTCATTCTGCATGAACTGATTCTAAACATTGAGGGAAACAAGCGGGACAAGTTCTTAATGTTCCCTAGGTTTTTGCAAATCATCTTTAATGTCATGCACCCCGAGATCTCAAGTCTATCGGTCCCAGCGCATTCGGTTTAATGAAACAAAATCGATCTGGAAAATTTGTCTTTGAAGGGAAGTTCCCTTTGATAAAATTTGGGATCTCTGCTGATGATAGTGACCAATCAGGATCTGACAATCTCTCTAATCCCACAGAAACCGAGGATGTCGTAATCTCGGATTCAGATCATGAGAATGAAGAAGGTCAATATTTCTCCTGTGGCAATTGTGACCGAGGAACATGACCAGCTACATAATGTGGAGGTTGACGGACATTTTTATCAAGAGGGAGGTGATGAGGATTTCATTGGAGATGATGATTTCTTAAGAGATCTGGATTTTACTGGTATCAACAACGACGACATTCCTTCGAGTGTTGACCTTAATCTAGACGATGACGATTTTGGTCCATTACCGGGATTCGATGACATGCCCTTTAGAAAGGTCAATGAAGCTGCTCAACCAGCAACTAAGACTAGGGATGATGTTAACGCTCTCAAGATTTTGCTTTCTTCTTCAAAACCAATGGAATATCCTTCAAGACTAAGAGATGTGGTTTTAGGGATTCCTCCCCTTGATGTTAATGTATCTACTTCTGTTCCATCTCTGAGTGAACCGACACAGCCTCAAGCCTCCCTGTCTTCTCTAAAAGGAAGGCGATTGAATCCGAGGCAGGGAGTGTTCATTCAAAGCCAAGCACCACCAGTTTCATCTATTGTCACCACCACAACTATCTCTACACCACCACTACCAACTGAAGAAGGTCCAAGCACCGTGTATGAAGCAGGTGGATCGTCTACTATTCCGGAATATTCCCCCACAAGGCCTGCGCTAGATGAAGCTTCTATCAGGCTAGCTAGGCACTTGGCTCAGAACAGTCCAGATTCTTCCTCCCTAGCAAAAGGCATATCTTTTGAGGAAGAATGTTCAAGGGTTGATAAGACCTTAGTGTCTAAGCTTCGAGAAGAAATTGGAATTTTTAGACAAGAAGTCATTGAAAAGAACATCTTTCTTGATCAACATGATACCTATATCGTTGAGCTTCGAGCAAGAGATGAATTAAAGACAAAACAGATTATTGATCTTCAAACCGATCTTGGTTCTTTAACTGCCTTTTATTTTGGGTTAAATAATAAGTCGTTTGAAGCGTTTGGCGATAAGTTCCAGTCTCTTTTTCAACAACCTCATGGGATTGAAGATCCTCCCATGGCTCCCACCCAGTCCTCAGAAGGCGACCTTCCTGTTAATCAACCTCCTCCAAGGACAACAACCATTGTTGATCATTTTGACAAAGAGCCTAATAATGCAAGATCACATATCACGATCAAGCATGGGAAAAGGACCGTCACTGCTAATAAAATTGAAGGATTACTTTTCATGAAGAACTCAAACGAAAATCACAAAACAAAAGATCCTGTATTGACAGTGACAAATCTTAAAAAGAGAAAGTTTGGTGATGAGTATGGTAATCGCTCAGGGATCAAAATGTGGGCCTTTGATCATGAGGTAAACATGTGGGTTGTAAAGAGAAATTCTGGAATTCCTGAATACTACCAAAGCATCCATGACTTCAACTCATGGACAAAAGTTGATCTTGCCGAACTCTCAAGGGCCCAATTTCACAATCCTTCACAGGATCCCAGTGCGTCCAACTTCAAACGATTTCTAGACAGGCAGGTCAGGGAAAACTTCTCAAAGATGAAAACTGCAAAAGCCTTGTACAGAAAAGATTCGGATGTTATTGATCCAGAATCTGGTGAGCCAATGAAGATCATATTGTGGCCAGCAACAAAACAACTGAAAGAAATTCCTATCCCTCAACACTTTCACGAGGGATATCTTGACAACATGGAATTTTGGGCTTATGATGATGAAACTGCAACCGTTGCCATCAAGTTCAAAAGCAAAGAAGAAGTTTTGAGGCTTATTAGTGCAAAAGATCTTCTCAGATTCAGAGAAAGAGACATTCGTACCATGGCTCGTCACCAAATCATTTGCAGAAAAGAGGTCATGGAGGCTCCTGTTAACGAACTCATAGGAATGGTCGCCACAATCATCAATGGAAAGCTACGGATGGGATCCATGGGAAAATCCAACCTGAAGTTGTTCGAAAATCCTAGTGAATGAAGACCAAGTCTATGCTAGCCACAAACCAAGGGGGGGAGATTGATAGGCTATAATTTTGTGGTTTGGGCTAGGCATTCTCATGAATAGGTCTTGGTAGGTTGTTAGAGTGTGTTGTGGTGGTTGTAGTATGTTAGTAGGTGTGTTCGGCCATACACGTGTGTGCGGCCGCACACGCTGTGTGCGGCCATACATGTGTGTGCAGCTAGACACTTGTGTGCTGCTTTGTGTATTATAAATAGGTTGTGTATGTGTGTCAGAATGTGTGGCGTATGTGTGCATGTTTTCAAGGTGTACCTGACATTTATGCGATATAGATGTGTGCATACTTCGTTTAATTCTACTTCTACTCCTTCTACACTCTGCTTGGTTGTTTGTAATACATTGATTACTGATTTGGATCTATAGATCGAGACCTACAAGCTAGTCTTTCAAGCATCAAGAAAATCCCATAAGTCCTTAACCATTAATCAATTTATCACTTTAGACAAACATATCTCTCATGCTTGCTAAGACTAGCCATGCTTTCAATTCTTTTGATAAAACAAACATGAATGCCATGCTTTCTTTTTCCCTCTTCATTTTCCAAAATAAGATGCAAAAACAAGACAAGTTTTATAAATTTTATAAGCTAGTTTATAAAATATAACTTTAACTTTATGGTACAAGACAAACGGATTTATTTTGTCAAAAATGTTGTGCAATACATAATAATTCATACCATATAAACTATGCAATGTTACATGCTAATGAAAATTAATACTTTCATGGAATAAATAATTTTCAATTTAATTATAAGAGTTTATTGAATATTTATTAAAATCAATTTCCAGTAAATATACATCATGTTGTTGTTAGTGTGACCTATTAGTATCATATGTTAATTAGCACTATCACTTTAATATAACTCTTGTGCATACTACATATTTCATATATATATATATATATATATATATATATATATATATATATATATATATATATATATATATCTGTGTGTGTGTGTGTGTCGGGGGAGGGGGGGGGGGGGGGGGGGAAGGTTATAATGATACATGAAAATGTTGAAAACACGAAAACAATTCAAGACCAATCATTTTATAATAAAGGTAAATTAATAATTTTATATTTATATTAAATTGTAAGATATTAAATTTAAATCATAGTTTTCTAAAAACTAGTTATGATAAGTATAGTTATCCAAAAAAGAAATTAAATAATTTTTATTTTTTATTTTTCTTTCAAAAAATTATAGAATTAATAATTTTGTTTTTTTTTTCTTTTTAAAATTTTCATCATTCGAATGACATAGAATTTAAAAATTAATAACCTACTTTAATCAATCGGTCTTTCTATTACATTTCAGAGATAATCCTATATATATATATATATATATATATATATATATATATATATATATATATATATATATATATATATATATATATATATATATATATATATATATATATATATATATATATATATATGAATGGAAATTTTACAAGTAATTTGTCTAGGAATAAATTTCTCACCTATTTTGTGAAGAAAACTTCATACTATAGTTATAATCGTAAATGAATACAAAATTTTTATAGAAAAATATTTAATAAAATTGTAATAATAGCTGAATAAACAATAGTTGTAATCATATAAAAAAATTAATATAGTCATAACAAAAAATTAATAAACAATAGCTATGATTATATGTTTATATAAGAGTAAATAGTTTACAATCATAAATGGTTAAAACACTTCGAATGAATTACATTATTCAATGTATTTCCTCTGCTCATCCTCTTAAAAGATTTTATTGGTCCCTTACCAATAGATTCAGAAAGCAATGATATGAATATGAACAACTACAAGAATGAATACGAAAACAAAATATTATATATTAGAAGGTTTTAATGGTCAAGAGGTAATCAGAGACTAGACTCTGAATTACGTACATACTCTTGAACGATAACCCCTTATACAAAAGGGAATCGATATATATATATATATATATATATATATATATATATATATATATATATATATATATATATATATATATATATATATATAACACAAAAGTCCTAATCATTTATCCTAACATACATGATAGATAAACTTGGAAATGAATTTCCTACAAAGAAGGAGTATTATATTATGGTAACCATGTCTCTTAGAAATGCTTGACACATATTCAATCTTCAGGGCGTGGAATTTTTATGAATTTTCATGATGTCATAAAGGGGTGCAACCCCTGTTGAGCATCTATTATACCGATGCTATCGCTGACAAACAACATTTAACTTATCAAGTCAAACATGGGTCCAAATAATCTTCTCCTATTTGATAATATCAATACTAACTACTAACAATACTATTTTTTTATTATGTACAAAAAAGTAAAAAAGAAATTGAACAAAATATACAAATATTCATTACACAAAACTTCATCAGATGATGGTGACGATGAAAAATGTTGTGCATGACTTAATAATTCATACCATATGAATTATGTAATGTTACATGCAAATGAAAATTAATACTTTCATGGAATAAATAATTTCCAATTTAATTATAAGAGTTTATTGAATATTTATTAAAATCAATTTCCAATAAATAATCAATTATATCATGTTGTTGTTAGTGTGACCTATTAGTATCATATGTTAATTAGCACTATCACTTTAATATAACTCTTTTGCATACTACATATTTCATATATATATATATATATATATATATATATATATATATATATATATATATATATATATATATATATATATATATGGGTGTGCGTGTGTGTGTGGAAAGGTGATAATGATACATGAAAATGTTAAGAACACGAAAACAATTCAAGACCAATCATTTTATAAAGGTAAGTTAATAATTTTTTATTTATATTAAATTGTAAGATATTAAATTTAAATCACAATTTTCTAAAAACTAGTTATAATAAGTATAGTTATCCAAATAAGAAATTAAATAATTTTTGTTTTTTTTTCTTTCCAAAAATTATAGAATTAATGATTTTTTTTTTCTTTTTAAAATTTTCATCATTCGAATGACATAGAATATAAAAATTAATTACCTGCTTTGATCAATCCATCTTTCTATTACATTTCAAAGTTAATCATATATATATATATATATATATATATATATATATATATATATATATATATATATATATATATATATATATATATATATATATATATTGGAAATTTTACAGCTAATTTGTCTAGGAATAAATTTCTCACCTATTTTACTATAGTTATAACCGTAAATAAATACAAATTTTTTATAGAAAAATATTTAATACAGTTGTAATAATAACTGAATAAACAACAATTGTAATCATATAAAAATAATAAAATATTAATATAGTCATAACTAAAAATGAATAAACAATAGTTATGATTATATATTTATATAAGAGTAAATAGTTTCCAATCATAAATGATTAAAACACTTCGAATGAATTACATTATTCATTGTATTTCCTCTCCTCATCCTCTTAAAAGATTTATTGGTCCCTTACCAATAGATTTAGAAAGCAATGATATGAATATGAACAATTACAAGAATGAATACGAAAACAAAATATTATATATTAGAAGGTTTTAATGGTCAAGAGGTAATCAGGGAATATACTCTGAATTACGTACATACTCTTGATCGATAACCCCTTATACAAAAGGGAATCGATATATATATATATATATATATATATATATATATATATATATATATATATATATATATATATATATATAACACCAAAGTCCTAATCATCTATCCTAACATACATGATTGATAAACATGGAAATGAATTTCCTACAAAGAGGGAGTATTATATTATGGTAACCATGTGTCTTAGAAATGCTTGACACATATTCAATCTTCAGGGCGTGGAATTTTTATGAATTTTCTTGATGTCATAAAGGGATGCAACCTCTGATAACCATCTGTTATACCGATGCAATCGCTGATAGACAAGATTTAACTTATCAAGTCAAATATGGGTCCAAATAATCTTCCCCTATTTGATAATGTAAATACTAACTACTAAAAATATTATTTCTTTATAATGTACAAAAAAGTAAAAAAAAAAATGAACAAAATATACAAATATTCATTACAAAAAACTTCATCAGATGATGGTGACGATGATTATTCTTTTACTTGCTCCTCCTTAGTTGAATAAATTTTTATTGAAAGTAATCTAATTGCATAATTACATGTTCTCCTACTTGGATAAGTACTCTATAATTACATTTATCCTATTTGTTGACATTATTAGCTCAACAAGGTAGGAAGGAAACAACTTCTGAGAGTTTAACACCATCAATAGTTCAAAGTGTGAGATTTTAGTTACAAACGAAAACAATAGTTCTCCATTAATTCATTTGTTACATGAAAAGATATTTTATGTCTCACTACAACTATTTTGAAAATAGTTAGGATCATTGAAATTATAGGTTGATCAATGCCTCACGCATTGTATGTTATTAATACAAATGTTCCTAGACATCAGGGGATGGTTATGTTTCATTAAATATTAGATAGATAGATAATAACCAACATCAAGTGCATGTTGTGTCTCACTTTATGTTGAGCTATGAATTCAACCAAGTAATAGTTTCATTAAATGTAATAGAACATGAGAAGTAAACAATTTTGTTTCAGCTCTGATTAGTACCGATGCAATCGAGGTTACAAGATATCAAAATGAGTTCTAGAAAAGTGCACTAGTAACCTAAACCACAACACTATTTATTGTGCCCTCAACACTCTACAAAATATATAGAGATACTTCTACATTAAAGTATGAGTACATATGTGCTCTCTGAAATACATAGATTTATCGAAGGTGCGTAACCTTCAATATAGAGTACAAACCAACTATACGATATATACACTAAGACACAAAGACTTCGATATTGAATAACTTCACAACAACTTATACTCTACATTCTCCCCCATTATTAAGAATACTCGAGTCTCCAAACATCAAACAATGTCTTTACAACTTCCATAAACATCTTTCAAATTTCCAAATACCAACATACAACTTTTCTTATCTCTATCCAATATCCTTTTCTTCTTAAACTTCATTATTCTGAGAACAATGTTTATCAAGTTTGTAGTTCGATACATATCTTTCAAATCAGTGAAAAAGAAATGCTTCTTTTCAACACCTTTCACCTTTTTCCCTTGAAATACTACACTTAACGGTTTTAACACAATCTCACCATCATCATACAACACGATATCAACATCATCCAATTTAGCATTTAGATTCTATCCAACTTTGTTTTTATGCTTTTTCTATATCAAAATCAGTCAATCCTAGAGGAGGAGGATAGCAATAGATGAAGTTCATAACATAAGCATATCCCAAAATGTATCTCCTCTTATCAATAACTTGCTTATCATCAAGACTATTGATAAGATATGCTAAGTTGATATGATCATCCAGATTCAATAGAGGCAACCTGCAATAGTAAAGTCACAAACACTGTTATCAGCTCTAGTCATCTTGTATCGACAATTCTAGAGAAGATTCTCAAACTTCAGATCCTTCGATATTGAGATTAGCCTAACAATTTTTTTCAAAGACCAAAGTTCTTCCTCTTTTTTTTTCCAAGAACCGCGTGAAACCTTATTTTGACAATTTTGTAAGCTTCATCATCTTGAAAGTTGTTAGGAAGCTTAAATTGAGGAAAGGTAATAATCGAAGGATAAAAAAAATGAAGTTGTTGTAATGATGAATTCTCAACATCAAAACTATCCTTTGGCATTTACATAAATCTATCAGCTTCCCAAACACCACTGATTTAATTTTCTCATAATTCTAAGTTTTGTTGAAATTGCCCTTATTCAAACCTGGTGGAACATTTTCTTTTTTTCTTAAGAAGTTATTTAATTTTTTTAACTTCTCAATCTCTAACTATTTCAACCTTTTCTTCTCTCATAATTCAATTCTTTGCCCTTGCCTTTGTCTTTAACCACTACACTAGTTTTCTTAACTATCGAAGAACCACCTTAGAAAGTTGTTCTTGAAAAGAACTGAGAGAATTCTCAAATCCTTTGAAATGTGCAGTATCAGACACATCCTTCTTGCCCAACTCAGCCTTATACTTGACATTGAAGGCTCGTACATCCTACAGTAAATCCTTCACAGTTGATAACAAATTATCAACATTCCTTTGAACACTAAAAAATAAATCACAAATCTTCTTGACTTCTGTTGAAAAAAAATCATAGACACCTTGAATCATTAATTCAATCGACTCCTTAAAAGTTGATTATCCCTTTTTAACTAACCCATGTTGCTCCCCGGAACATTCTTGTCTTCTCCTATGTCATACTTGAATGAACTCAAGTTATCATCAAGTATGGAATGGATATTCATCATAGATTCTTCCACCATACCCTTGAACTTAGTTTCTTGTGTCGGAAACACCGAATCCACCTCTTCTTTTCTAAAAGATAAAGAAGAATTTGCAGATGAATCATTTAGAAACTATAAAGTCAAATTCATATTGTAATTTAAAATTATGTATTGTTTCCCAAATATTATATCTTCATCCTCTACATCTTCTTCATTAGGATCAAAAGTAAGAAGACCAAATTTAAACCGTCATCTTTATCATCTATATGATGAGAAACATCAATCTTATGATCATGCGAAGGATTAGTGGATTGAGATGAAAACAAGGTTGCAATGGGTTGTCAAAGAATTCCATTAAAGGTAGGTAAGTTATATCGAACATTAGTGGTTTGAATGAGATAAGTGATAATTGGTGAAATGGATGGTGGAAGTAATATCAAAGGATCAATGGAAGGGATGACACTAGTGTTGACATTTGAGTTTGCATTAAGTGTGTTCTCAATTATGTCTAGATTCATATTCTCCTTTGTATTGGATTCGATAGTAGAAACCTGTGGTAGAGTAACATTTGTTGACATAGGAACTAATGTCGAAGTTGTTTCAATAGTTATGATATGTGTGTGCACACTAGATGTGTCCACATTGATATCCATATTACATGTCTCATCTTTATAAGATTCAATAGTGGTAAGGCTTTGTAGCGAACCTTCAAAATAATCAATATGAAATACGTCATTGACCAATTGATCCATATCATCTACATCTGCCTCTCAAATATACTATGAAGATTGACCTTGAGCAATGTCCTCTGTATCAGTTTCCTCATTCTTATCTGTAGCAGCATTAATTACATATTCTGGTTCAAAAACCATCCTCTTGAGTCTCCGAGGTAATGGTTTGGGTGCAAACATTTTACGTGAAAAATTTTTTAACACCATAACTCCTTTTCTTTTCCCATATGGTTGATCGTTACCAGTTGGTTCTTGAATAACCACTCTCGTTGAACTTGTCTTATACTTCTTTGGAGTAATAACCTAAGAAACATCAACTAAGGACTCTCAATACCAAATTAACATCAGGTTTGATATGAGAACCAAACTTAACATAGCTTCAGGAATCCTTCTGATAGAAGGAAAATCAGTTGGATTATCAATCACTGTCTTAGGAATTTAAAGTGTAGAGTACCCAACTGTTGGATTAGGTGTCTAAGCCCATAATTATAATTGGTATGTACTTGACCCGATAGTAGCACTGTCCATTTGGGTTGCATTCACCGGAGCAATTTGATAGGAAGGATATTTGAGAAAGAGGTTATTTGTGACTTATTAATATATTATAAGAATAATATATTAATTGAGAAATCATATTATTTAATTGGCATTGATCAAGAATTAATTTAGTGATCAAAAGAGACTGATTAAATTAACAGGGGCTGATTATGTAAATCAATGATACATATAGTTTTGGCTCATGATTTATGATTAGTTAGTGATGGACTAAGCTTATGTGAGAGTCCATGAAGTGATTAGTCCAAATGAATTATTGGATCAAAAGCCTAAGTGGATGGATTAGGGTTTACAAGTGACCCTTGGAATTCTACACTATATATATAACCCCTAAGCCCTAAAATCGGAGACACAAGTATTCTAAGAAGTGTATAGAAGATTTTGGGTGCCTCCTAAACCTCTCTCATAATCCTCCATTTTTCTTGGTGTTTTGTGAAACATTTGAGGCATTGCACTTGAGGTGATAAGCTCTTGTAAAGCCAAGTTCTACAAGCTACAACAAAGAGGTAATCACTTAACTTTTTTTTTTCATGTTTTACATATCAATGTTGTATGCTAGTTAGACTTCATGATTTGGAAAATGAAATTTGCATATATAACTAGATAAAACTTAGATCCAAAGCATTAGGGTTGTATGTGCACCATATGGATGTTATAGTGCTCAAAACCCATCAGTGGTATTAGAGACTAGGGTGTTTTATGTTATATTGATGCAATTGTTTGATTTTCAACGCCGAAAAATTATCATTTTTGGCCACTGACAAGTTGGATCATATGAGATGAACTCGTTGAGTCAATGCCATGAACTCGACGAGTAGGATCCCCTGTTTGCAGTTTTTCAAGTTTTTTTGGCCAGAATTGGATTAGGATCATTACCACAAACTGTTTAGTATCATAAAACTTGTTTTTTTTCTGATATGATGATGATTATGCTCATCCAATTAAAAGACAATTATCAAATTTTAGGATAATAAGCTGATTATTTGTATTATTTTATTTGAATTACCTTGCTATGTGAGTTGAATTAGGTCAACTTAATAAGACATAAAATATGTGATTATTTTACTTGTTAAAATTTGATCTAAATGGCTTTGAAAAGTTACAAAACTTGTCATCAAGTTTTTAAATTCAAAAGGTCTTGAAGAGTTACAAAACTTGCCATCAAGTTTTGGAACCCAAAGGGTTTTGAAGAGTTTCATAACTTGACCTCAAGTTATGGAATTTCAGAAAGTCTCATTTATGAAACATTCAATTCTAAAATTCAAGAGGTTTCGAAGAGTTTCAAAACTTGTCCTCAAGTTTTGGAATTTGAAAAGTCTCATTTATGAGATAATAAATTCTAAACCCTAAGATTTTAAAAGTTTAAAATTCAACCCTTATACTATTATAATATTAAAGGATTAATACTTATATATATGTATAAGACAAGTCAGTCTTACCGTTAGTAGGCCTAATGCACGAAGCTAGTCTATAAGGGGGTATAAGGAAATTTTCTATCAAAATGGCGATTGAATGGGTGTCCACTCTCACCCACCTCTTCCTTGATTGGTGGAGGGTCGTTAGCCGAACGGGTAGGATAGGACATTAATTCTCAACAAAAATTATAATGATGATTATAAAAGTAACTAAATGATTTTTTTATAAATTCCCAATCTTAGTTACCTTAGGAAAAATGTGAAATTGGTGCTATTCCATGAAATTGCACTTTGCACATTGCCAAGTCATTAGTGAAGCGTGTGTGGTTAACCAACACACTAGCTTGGACTTGCAAGGGTGGCAAAGGGTAGCTTGATGTTTATCATAGATCAATAGAGAATCTGTGGTTAACCGACACATTGATTAGATGATAAATGACATCGAGAGTACCATGCACATTTTCATGGTTATTCACACCTTGTTTGTGATCCTCGGTATCCCAGTCACAAACTTGAAGGGCATAATAGAGATTTAAACATGCCATTGAAAAGTTCAATGTATCTCAAAGATCTAGGAATTTCAATTCATTTAAAACTTAATACTCTTTTACGTTTTTCATGGTGGAAATTGGTAAATCGTCATTTACCTACCTACAAATATTTTGAAATTGGGTCTTCCGTGACAGAGAACTCATATGACAAGAGGACAATAGGAGACAAATTGACCTTGAAGAGCTTCAAGAGTTAAGTGATGAAGGAACCTCAAACACTAGTGCTCAACCTGAGGAGTAAACTCCTGTTGAACTAGTTGTCGAGTCCTTACCTCTGAGACGTTCCAGTAGAGCTAGGATGGCACCAGAGTTTTATGGTTTTCATATTACTACGGAAGGTGATACGTTTATCAGTGATAGTACACTCATAAATTTGGATGAGCCATCTAACAATAAGGAAGCCATGGCAGGCCCCGATTCCGAAAAATGGAAAGAGGCTATGGACAACGAGATTCAGTCCATGTATGACAATAAAGTTTGGAACTTGGTTGGCAATGTACATGGTCGTAAGACAGTCGTGTGCAAATGGATCTTCAAGAAGAAGACCGACATGGATGGGAAAGTACACACATATAAGGTGTGATTGGTTGCAAAGGGCTTTACTCAAACTCCTGAAGTTGACTATGACGAGACCTTCTCAGCAGTAGCAAGGATCAAAACTATAAGGGTTATGCTAGCGATAATTGTGTTTCATGATAATGAAATATGGCAGATGGATGTCAAAATAGCTTTCCATAATGGAAAGTTGGCTGAAGATGTTTACATGAGTCAACCAGAGGGTTTTGTTGATGCGAAGTACCTTGATAGAGTGTGTAAGCTTGAGAAATCCATTTATGGATTGAAACAAGCATCTCGCATATGAAATCTTAGTTTCGATGAGAAAGTCTAAGAGTTTGGTTTTTTGAGAAGCGAAGATGAGTCCTGTGTGTATGTCAAGGCTAGTGGGAGTATAGTTAGCTTTCTGGTATTGTATGTGGATGACATACTACTCATAGGAAACGACGTCCCAACCTTGCAGGAGGTTAAGTCCTGGCTTGGGAAGTGTTTTGCTATGAAGGACCTCAGGGAAGTTGCTTACATTCTAGGGATAAGGATATTGAGAAATATGAGTAAAAGACTAATAGGACTTAGTCAAATTACCTACTTGGACAAGGTGTTGAAGCTTTTCGGCATGGAGAATTCCAAGAAAGGTGAATTGCCTATCTAGAGCAATACCAAACTGAGTAAGACTCAGAGCCCGAGTATCGACGCCAAAATAGTATAAATGAGTCGAATACCATAAGCTTCCGCAGTTGGCTCGATCATGTATGCTATGATATGTACTCGCCCTGATCTGGCCTTTGCTTTGAGCATGGTCAGCAGATATCAAGGGAATCCTGGTAGAGCTCACTAGAATGATGTAAAGAAAATTCTTAAGTACCTACAGAGGACCAATGACTAGGTCCTTACCCTCGGTGGGAGTGATGACTTGAGAGTAACAGCGTATAGTGACGCCAACTTTCAGACCGAAAAAGATAATTTCCGCTCTCAGTCGGGTTGGGTATTTACCCTAAAAGGAGGAGCAGTAACTTGGAAAAGTTCCAAACAGGATACTGTAGCTAATTCAACGTGTGAATCAGAGTACATAGCAACAAGTGAAGCGTCGAAGGAGGCGATATGGCTAAAGAACTTCATCGGAGACCTTGGAGTTGTACCAGCTGTAAAGGAGCCTATGTAGATTTTCTAGGACAGCGAGAGTACGGTCGCCTTAACTAAGGAACCAAGAGATCATGGCAGATCCAGGCACATCGACAGAAAACATTACTTCATAAGACATCGGATAGAAGAATGACTCCTCGTAGTAAAGAGGGTATCGTTAGAGGAGAACCCAGCAGATCCCCTTATGAAGGGATTGAGTAAGGTTAAGCACTTGCAGCATGCTAGGAGTATTGGCCTGAAGGACGATATTAGTTTTAATGATTAGATAGCTATTTAGAAACTTGTAATAGATAAAATGTAATTGACATTTGATGATTAAATAAAATGAGTTTGATTTTTGAGTAAAGTTAGTATCTTGTGTCAGTCATTTACTATTGTTTCATTTTGCATGTTTTGACTTCCAGAATAATAAGATTATTCAATTTTTTCCACAATCGATCATACTTTGGAAGTAGGTTATGAAGTTAGATTGACATGAATAGGTTTCTAGATTGTCTAAAGTGTTTAGACATAGCAAAGATTTGTTGCAACGTTCATGAGTACTCTTGAAATAAGAATTTGAGTATTGGATTAAACCCACGCTCACATGAATCACTTCATGGAATTTATCCCAAGTGATTGTGAGACGATAATATCATATAGTCTTTAAACGAAGATACATGAGTTGTTGATTGCGAGTGGGTTGTGCATTGATAGTACGAAAACGCATCAGTAACATGATGTTATAAAACATGTCGTTGTGTATAATTTAACAAGTAATTAGTACAAGCATATAAGTTGAAGTTTATCTGTTCCTTTTATCCTAAGAGGATTAAAAGCGATATCTTGGGCCCCTCAATGATTTTGTTTTGATTTATGTGTCAACCCGTTCGGGACTCAATTGATGTGTTCGATTAAGTTCTATGTCAAACGTATTAGAAATCGGGAAAGAAACTGCTGGACAATAAGTATGACTATGTTCCATGTATTTGTCCACACGATATCTTGAAGAACAGAGGTTTATATGATCCCTTATCTGAAGGACACGTTATTGATCAGAGTTGACAACGACTTTTGAGAGGTATGATTGCTAGTCGGTTTTTGAAGTCATACTTGCAATTATAGTTATTAGACTTATCCAAGTGGCAGACTGTTGGATTAGGTGTCTAAGCCCATAACTATAATCGGTATGTACTTGACCCGATAGTAGCATGGTCCATTTGGGTCACCAAAACAATTTGATAGGAAGGATATTTTAGAAAGAGGTTATTTGTGATTTATTAATATATTATAAGAATAATATATATTAATTGAGAAATCATATTATTTAATTGGTATTGATCAAGATTTAATTTGGAATTAATTTAGTGATCAAAAGAGACTAATTAAATTAACAGGGGCTGATTACATAAATCAGTGATACATATAGTTTGGGCTAATGATCCACGATTAATTAGTGATGGATTAAGCTTATGTCAGAGTCCATGAAGTGATTAGTCCAAATGAATTATTGGATCAAAAGCCTAAGTGGATGGATTAGGGTTTACAAGTGACTCTTGGAATTCTACACAAGTGACTCTTGGAATTCTACACTATATATGTAACCCCTAAGCCCTAGATCGGAGACACAAGTATTGTAAGAAGAGTATAGACGATTTTGGGTGCCTCCTAAACCTCTCTCATAATCCTCCAGTTGTTCTTGGTGTTTTGTGAAACATTTGAGGCATTACACTTGAGGTGCTAAGCTCATGTAAGGCCAAGTTCAACAACCTACAACAAAGAGGTAATCACCTAACTTGTTTTTATGTTTTAAATATCAGTGTTTGAATGTTAGTTAGGCTTCATGCTTTGGAAAATGAAAACTGCATGTATAAATAGATAAAACTTAGATCTAAAACAATAGGTTTGTATGTGCACCATAGGGATGTTATAGTGCTCAAAACCCATCATCAACAACTTCTACATCTGTTGTAACCAGAATTCCTGCTTGTTGACATAGCTCATTCAAAATCAAACTCCAAAACCTTACACTCGTAATCTTCGTCGCCTTCTTGAAATGATTAATATACGTAGTGAACTCATCCCAAAGCATTGAAGCATTATAGACCTTGATATTGTAGTATAGACCTACCAAAATATAATATAACCGAAGCTTGGACTTAACCTGTTAAACATCGTATAATAACTCCACATAAAAAATCCACATCGATGGTAATTTTGACTTCAAAAAATCCATGGTTAATGTAACTGAAGGAGAATACCCCATCTCATTCAACATAGCTAGAATTTGTTCAGAAGATGGAACAACAAATGTAGCATCAACTTCTAATTGGAGAATTTGAGAAAATTGCATATTAGATTTGTCTTCACCTTTTATTCCATTTGAAATGTAATCACTTCCTTACTCTTGTTGCAAACAATAGTGGAACAAGCAAGTGACAACCACTACATTGGAAATGATGTAGAAATATCATGATGTATAACAGAGTCATTCACGTGTTGAATGAGTATTTGAAGACCTTCATAATAAGAATTGATGTTGGGATTAAACTAGATGTTATTGGATTAAATCTTCATTTGTGGAATGGAGGAATCTTCATCAGTAGTGGTGTACAAATCAACATGCGACATGATTGAAAATGTTCAAGGTAATTTTTTAGAAGATTAAAGAAATTAGAGTTAAATTTCTTGAGAGGAAATTGTGGAAATAGAAAAAGAGAAATAGAACTGTCATTCCCTTTTTATGGGGTCAAATTTGATTTTGAATCAATATCCAATAGAAAAATGCCACGTGGAAATTAGGTAACCGAAGAGACATCGTCATTATCTTCCACGTGTAAAAGTAATAAGTGTTTTCCCTCGAAAGAAGATAAAGCAACAGTAAGTTGACATTATTCATGAAAGGATTACTATGATATGTTACGATTATTGAACATCACTTGTTGTATCATCAATTATCATCATGACTTGCATCATATGAAAAAAAAGGTAGGGTCTCACCCAGTTACTGGAATAATAAATGAAATCATAAACCAGACTTTGTAGAATCTTAGGTAAAGTTGGTAATTACTTGCAACCTCACGGATTCTAGTGCAATAGTGTGCCAAAGGAAAAAGAGAGAATCAAAATTAATTTTTTTGGAAAGTCACGATATCAAATAGAATTTGATATAAAACCAATATGATCCCATGCAAATATTTTCTTTCTTCAACGTCAATAGAGATATTGCAGTGCTTATATGGTTTCCCTTGAGTTACAACCGAATACTTATATAGAAGTATCAAATAGCCTCTTTTCATAAGTATTGAAGGTAGGTTTGTTTTCAGATATAGATACAACTCAACATAAGAGCAATGATATGTATGAAAATCCTTGAGTGATCAGTATAATCGTCTGCAAGTAAGCATGAGTTTGATTTAAATGACAAAAGGATTGAAAATGTTTAAATTGAAATCTCATATTGTTAGAACATGAAGCTTGATTTGAAATTATGGTATGCAAGAGTTCATAATCGAAAGAAACAAATTAACGTTTAAACAAAATTGTATATATAAAATAGAGCAGAGCAAAATTTATAGTAGCATGTGCTTTCTCCTACAATACTCTCTCTCAAACTAAGCTACTCATATATACAAAATGGGAGCTCTCTCAACCTATAAAGAATACTAAACTAGTATATATAGGGAAGCTCAACCCATAAATCAACCAGGATTGAATTCCACACATGTCACAAAATGGGTGAAGCATTCAAGTCATCATGAAATGGAGAGCTTTGCACCTTAAGATTTTCCCACTCAAATCTTGGAATGGATGAATTGACTTCTAGTTCCAAAAGAGCGACTAGCAAATTAAGACCTCAATCGTGACAAGAATATAGAAGTGATCTTAAAATCTTCAAATCTTCTATAGTCTTCTAATCTGGGTTCTTGGATGTGAGACATTGCAATCCAAACATACAAGTGGAAACTTCAACCTTGAGCATCCAAAACTCGAAGAAAAAATACCCATCCAGGAGCATAAAGTACATCCCAAAAATAATCAAGAAATCCAAACCCATCATAAAAACCTACTTCGGAATATCAAATCTTAATCAATTCATAATCAATAACAACTCCCCCCTCAAAATCACACCAGTCTTCAAGATCTAACATGTAAGATCATTCACTAAAAATATGAATATCCAAAAACTACTTTCGAACACCCATACCAAATTCTCCCCCTTTTATAAGATAAATATGATTATAAAACCCCAAAGTAGGAATGAGAATGTACTCAAATTAGATTTATCAATGCTAAACTCCTCCTTGACAAGTGGAATAAACTTTTTGCTTCAAATCCAGAAAAATCAATAAATTTGACATTTTTAATCAAAATTTGTGATTTTGATTTTTGTATTGCCTTGGACTTGAACCGGAACAAATTTGTTCATATTTATAGAAAACAAATCGCAAACATATTTTGAAATCCCGAGAACTTTTCTCCAAAATTAGCAAAGGTTTCTGTTTTTGGATGAAAAATGCTAATTTGCTGAGAAATGAGGACCAAATGTGTTACTTTGATTATCTTCTTCCACAATTTTCATTTCCTGATAAAAGAAAACGAAGCATCAGAGACACACCCAAAAATTCAATGCTCATCCTTCGACCATTCAATCTTCGACTCGAACAGAATTCTCCACTATTGAAGTCCAATTCTTCTACAATCAAACCTTCAATATACAACCTATTACCTCTATGGAGTTCGACCTTCGAATCGAAGCTCCATTGAAAACTATTTCCTTTAATGTCGTACCATTTCATATTCCCAAAATTGATTTAGACTAAAACCTTCATTCATTGAAGTCCAACATTGAAGACACATTGAAGAGCTCTATTCGACCATATGGTTGATGTACTTCGACCATACGATTCACAAAACCATTTTTCATCCATCTTTGGTTCGTCGCACAACCATTGAACATATTAGCAACTTCCATAGATTTCGAAAGCAAAATCATACAGTCCATTCTAGTTCAGAATATAGATAGCAAGAATAACTTATGGTTCATATCTTGATATCGAAAACCAACTTTGACTTTTCATTTTAACCTTTGAAATCACAAAGCACTTCGACACCCATATGATTTCATTATTCCACCATTGGCAAAAATCGACCCAACCCGCGAACCGAACCCAAAATTAGCGGGTTGAGTTGAGATTTTCAAGCTATTTAACTTAAATGGATCAACCTGTCTAGCCCATTTAATTAAATAGGTTGGGTTGGGTACAAATTATCAACCCATTTAATTTTAATATATATATATATATATATATATATATATATATATATATATATATATATGTTTAATTTAATATTATATGAATATTATCATGTATTAATTTGTATATTATAATTTTGCCCTATTATTATCTATGTTTAATAAAATTCAAACTTAATTTTCATCATTTTTTAGCGCCGATAATAATAGTCACTTTCTAAAATCTTGTGAAACTAAACATTTTTAATGTTATTTGAACAATTTATTTGTATTTATGAATTAAGATTGTGCTTTTGACATAATTATAAAGTTTTATTTATATTTGATAAGTTTAAAACTAAACTTGAAGATCGATTAGATCTATAAAACAGGTAAAGAAATAAATAAGTAAACAGCAAGAACACTCAAATGGATCAAACGTGTCGAATGATTATAAAACAATCCTCAGAAGAGCTCGATAAAGAACTTCTACTATAGAGGATTAAAGGGTTTACAAGAACGATGAAAGAAAGTATTATGTGATCTATCGTAATGCTATCAATCAATCTATCAAACGTTAACCTAATATGCATGCAAGCACATTATTATATACTAACGCTATCAGCTCACGGTTGGACAGGCCCAAACCGGAGATCAAAATATTGGACTAATAACCGAGCCCAATGACGCAATACATAAAAGAATCTGCTACCCAACAATCTCCCCCTTTGCGTCAATTGGAGCGAGATCACTTTGTCTTCTTACTTGGGCCAGCAGCAGCAGGAGCCTTCTTCTTTATAGTATCAAACAGACGCGAAATGAGAGAAAGTATTGTCTGTCTGAATCGGATGTACCACTGTATCATATCATCGAAGTATTTGATATCATCCGCTGTATTCTCTTTACACCGATGGATGATCCCCAGCACGTGCTCAAGACAAGCAGTGGTATAAAGATGTTTATCCGCTAAGGCAAAGAGACATTTCTGTCCTTCAGCCCTAGTGAACATGATCGAATTTCACCTTGGGTCAATCTTTCCCATCTTCATCTGGTTGAGATCACTGGCCGAGCCAACAGGAGAGATCTTCGGTTTCTTCTTGAAGACATTGGCAGTCTCCTGATCCATCAAGGCGACCTCCATGATATAGCACACCAACATCCTTTTGAGATGGTCAATTATCGGACCATATTCAGCTTCATTCGTCAAGAGGATGTTGTGCAGAACAATCCAGTCATGGGGGTTGAGGTTCGGTAGATCTGCTAAGGATATGGCATGATCGGTTTTAGCAGACCCTCTGAGCACTTTGAACCGAACGTTGATAAATCTCCCAACAGTGTATGGCTTCAAAACCCGAACGTTAATTATCTTCTGAGCGCTCTAGGTTTGGTACTGGGGTTGAGCAGCCTTCAGATAGAACTCGATCAATTCACGATCAACCTCAGGATGAGGATGAGGAACTTCAGGAACGTTGGCGAAGGCGTGAAAGATGAACGCCTTTCGGGTTAAGGGCATGTCGAACTGAGAGTCGACAGAGTTGTAGCAGTCGAAAGAGATTACCGGTTCGAGCCATAAGATACTCGGAGTATCGATTGCCTCCTTGATCATCTTCTCGAGTGTCCAAGCAGGGAAGAGAGTCTTCCTGCTCTCGAGTAGGTCGTGGGCTTCTTTTTGCTTGCGTTCAGCTTCTTCAGCTTCCCGCGCCACACGAATGTTATCATCCTTAGTATTGCGACGACTTTTGCGTTTCAGCAAGTCGGCAATAGTTTCCTGATCTTCTTCCTCTTCATCATCTGCAAGATTCTTGCCTTTGTCCTTCACACCCGAACCAGAGGCTTGGCCTGTAGGAGGAGGTTCGGTTGTGTGAGCAGCTTTCGAGGAGTGAGGAGGTTGAGATCCGGACTCCTTTTCTCCCCCTTGTTTCGGAGTGGACACGAAACTAGGTAGCCCTTCAATTTTACTGAGCAGATCCAGGGCAGGGGCGAGTTTTTCTGCAAGGGTTCGCCTCACAGAGTGGTTCAGAATGGGATCGTGCGCTTCCAGGATGTTGGATATTGCTGAGGGTACATCCGAAACACACGTCCTAATTACCTCCCGTTCGGATCGAAGAGCGTCAAGTTGTTGTTGAGAACTTGAAAGTTGAGCACTCTTGACCTTGAGGGCAGTGGTCTTCCTTGCTAGAGCGTCCATCAACGAGTTATCATAGGCAAGATCCTCTTGGAGTTTAGAGAGGCGCTCGTCGATAGATGTCCGAAGGGCAGAGTTGTCGTCTGTCAGAGTTTGACGAAGGGTGGCGAATGACTTCAACTCTGTGGAGACGAACGTGGCCAACTGTTGAACAATTGGTTCCAACATTGTCTTGGTTGCAGCAGCACTCTCCTGTAAAGATTGTAACAGGGCATAGGCGTCTGAGAATAGTTTATCGACTTTTTCGGTCGCAGCCTCACAAGCTTTCGTGGAGGCGTCAATGGCTGCAGTGGCAGAAGCGACGAAATCATGCTGAGCCCTGGAGAAGGCATCAACAATCTTCTGAAGAGCAGCTTCAGAGAGAGAGGATTGAGAATTGGAGGATGAAGCAATAAGCAGGTCAACCTTCTCATGCAGCTCCTTAAGATGCTTCTTTGTTACTGGAGATTCCTCATCATCGTCGCTTTGGACCTGAAACGGACTGTAGTAGACCGAATCGAAGGTCATATTTTCCCCTCCAAGGAAAGGGTTATCTCCATCAGAGGCATGACCTGGAGATGGTGGTGGTGGTGAAGCTGGGGGTGTTGTGGTATGAGTAGGTTCAGGTTGAGTGTGAGTGGGGGTAGATTCGGGTGGTTGTTGAGTGTCGGTAGGTTCGGGTGGTGGTTGGGTTTCGGTTGTGTTTATAGGTTCGGTTACAGGTGGTGGTTCGGTTGCATCGGTATGAACCCCCGTATCAGATACGTTGGTTGTAACCTTTGCAGTTGAGGTTGTTGTTGCATCGGTGAAAATGGGTGGTGGTATAGGGAAAGAGGTTTTAGGAATTGTGGTAAAGGGGTTTATGGTGGGAAGGGAAGTAGGAATTGTTTGAGTGGGAGAGGGAATTGGTGAGATATGGATTTCCATATCAGGGGTAGGTGATCGGGGTGGGGTGTTGCCTCTTGGAGGGGTTTCGCCTCTTTGAGAGCCATCCGAATCTGAACTCTCACCGTCAGATTCACTCGAAGAGGAAGCGATAATGAGCTTTCGCTTCGGCATAGTCTTGCGCCGCTTCTGCTGCGGGGACTGTGCAGCTTTCGTTGATTTCCTCTTCCTGGGAGAAGGACCTTTAGCCCCTTTGGCCACCTGCTTGCCTTTATCTGCCTTTTTGCCTCTCGAAACAGGCTTATCGGCATCATGAATGGAATTGAGCATCTCCGGCGTGAGATCCCTCGGTCCAGACAGCTTGAACTCCTTGATAGTCCGGATGATTCTGCTGTCTGCTGGGACATCAGCATACATGGTCTCCGGAATGGAACCAATAAAAGGGAATTTCGATGCATCTGAGACGATAATCTTCGTGGTATGGAATGTACCGATCGAAGACATCGATGCACCGGCAACAGTGGGGACATCGAACTTATCCATCGCCCACTTAGTGATGAGAGTCCAAAACCTTGCATACGACACCTCAGAATGTCGTGAAGAAGAAGAGAGGCTTTGGATGAGTTGTTGCCAGAGAACCAACCCATAGTCGACGTTGATTTCGTTGTAGACGTCGTACATGATCGACAAGAAGAGTCGACTGGAGCCGTCTGATCCTAAGCTCCTTTCTGATAGACCCTTGAAAAGTACAGTGAACATACCGTTCCACTGTGGCGGCAAACGTGACTTTTTAAACTGCGCGACAGAGGAGAGCGCCTCCGTGTACCCCATATTGTAGAACATACTGTAGAGATGCCCAATCGGAATCGTCTCCAGATTAACCCTTGAAGGGTCAGCTGCAAACCCTAGCAATGCGCCAAATCGTTGTTTAGAAATCGAGGCTTTGTGATCAGAAACCTCGAAGAAGATTCTATCAACTACTTTATCATAATGTGCAGTCGCATAGATCTGCGATAAGAGCTCCATGAGCACAGATTCCACCCTAGAAAGTGCAGGAGCTATAGGTGAATACTTCAGGCACTCGATGATTGGGAACATGTAAGAGTCGTATGCCTGAGGGGTTAAATCAATCACCAAACACTGTTGAGGGCGAATGGGAAGGATGTGAGAGGTAGCATGAACGGACGATGAATCTGCCATTGTTGAAGTTGGGAAGAAGATGATGAACAGTAAGGGTTTCAGGGAATTTTTGCTCTCTTGGCAATTTGGATGCAGTAAAGAGGTAAATGGGAGAAGACGTCTCTTTTTATAGTGGGTTTTAGGAGAGAGAAAAATCTGCACAAATCTTGTATCGAAATACCAAGGGTTTTCCGGAAAGACTGAGGCGTGACAGTTAAGGTAAGCGATGATCACGCATGAGAGAGAGTGTCAGATTCCTTGGAACACGCCTCCCATCAAGCGCCGTTTCTGATAAACCGTTTCAAATCCACACGCGCTTTTCTGTGCTTTTTAGAGATGAACCGTTTCAACTTCGTACACGCGTCTGCGACGTCATATGGAGATTGGACGTTTCAAATTCGCATCCGTTCCCTTTTTACCGCCGTTTGAAATCGAATTAATTAGACTCCCACCTGAGTCAGCAACCCTTCATCTTATCCCTGTAACGGCATCTTTTGAATAAAACTCCCACGTGGATGATTTTTGACCACATCTTTTAAGTAACCACTAATTCAGTAAAACATCCTGTAATTATTAATACCAGAATTTTGGAAAATCAAATATTTTCGTGCTAAGAGTGTAAAAAGAAAAGAAATAAAGCAAATCTTTTTAGGAATAAATGTGATGTCAATTGTCACACCCCAAAACCAATAACGGCGGAATACGTTTCGGGGTGGATGACGTAGTGAGCAGTATCATCACAATTGCATAATAGTAGAAACAAGAATCATACAACCATAGTATTACATAGTGAATTTAATTACATGCGTGTTTTGTAATGTTTAACAATCACCCAAAAGTAAATCAAAAATAACAGATGGGTCTAGTGTGCTCCACCTTCTCCAAAAAAAAAACGCTGCGTCTGTACCTGTTTATCTTTGACCTGAAGATACAAGTAATTTTGAAAACGATTGTCAGCATAAAGCTGGTGAGTTCATAAGGGTTTAGTGTGTCACACCCCAAAACCACGAACGGCGGAAACGTTCTGGGGCGGAGGACGTCATGTATGCATCACAACAAATGTAAAGTAGTAAACAAGCAACAACATCATCCATTGCATTAATAGTATAATTTTAGTTACAAGTGTTATCTTTCATAGTACAAGACATGATGATAACTTATCAAAAATAAAAGACGAGTCTTGACTGCTCCGTCTTCTCTGAACCTCGTATCGACACATGTCTATTTGTAACCTGAGAATACAAGTTATTTTGAAAGAGTAGATCAGCATTTAAGCTGGTGAGTTCATAAGTATTTAATGTCATTGTTTTGATTAGTTGATATGAAATACTGGTAAATGAATGATGAAACATTTAGTATAAGTATGAAAAGATCTAGAAAATCCCATATTTCCTACTAGTATAAAAGTAGTCTTCTACCAAGACTCGAATGTTTTGAAAGTAGTCTTTTACCTAGACCTGACTGTTTTGAAAGTACGCATCTCTTGAAAATGTGATGGTTTTTCCTTGTTTAACTCTTATTAGTAGTCTCTTAAGTATACCTGAAATGGTATCAACTTAAAACATCCGTAGATTGTTCATTTACCTCTGTTGCTAACAGCCGGGTTTAGGAATAGTTAGTCCCTTATGTATACCCACGATGGTATCAACCTAGAACATCCGTAGATTGTTCATTTACCTCTGCAGCTAATAGTGGTTGTCGGAATGGTTAGTCCCTCAATGTATCATGTGGTACTAGGAGATAAAGTCCCAATCTATCTCGTCGATAATGTGATTAAATCACAAGGTAAAGATAGAAAGGCGAACGTTATAACCGTATCTAGACATATAAAATGTATTAATAATTTGCCATATAATGTCTATGTAAAAGTATTCATGTATAAGTATTCATGTAAGAGTATTCTTTTATATAACATGTAGTAGTAATCTGCCATATAGTGTCTATGTAAAAGTATTCACGTATAAGTACTCATGTAAGAGTATTCTTTTATATAACATGTAGTAGTAATCTGCCATATAGTGTCTATGTAAAGGTATTCATGTATAAGTATTCATGTAAGAGTGTTCTTTCATATAACATGTAGTCTGGACTCATGAATGAACTGACTCTGGTGTAATTTCTTGTAGTAGGGAAAATGTTTTCTTTACTCTAAACTATTCCTATAATAGTTTACTAGAATGTAATTGATGAGTGACCAAGTAGGTTTATACACCATTGCTATCTAAGAATATCGGAACTAAATTAACTGATGGAACACTTATGACCATATATGTATACATGATATATAACTGATATTTAAACGACTTTCGGACGAATACCCAATATCCCACCAAACCACATCTCAAGGCGCGAAAAGGAAATAGGGTGGATAGCCTTTCTAAGTCTTTTAAACATTACTTATATAACTATACATATAGAGGCATGCAATTTATAATATAAAAGCATAAAGAGGTTTTGTAAAATCGTTGAAAAGTCTAATAAAGAATTTGTGACTTGATGTCAGTTTATAAAATGATTGAAAGTAATTTTGTTTGATAAGACAGTTTAAGTAGACGGAAAACCATTGTTTGAAAACACCTTTGTAACCGATTTTGAAAGGAAGCTTACAGTATGTAAGACAGTTTGATAACGAGCTTTAATCATGTAAAAACGTTTAAGAAAGTCCTTTGAAGTAATATGTTTAGTGAAACTGTTAAACTTGTAATAAATCCATTTGTATACTAGTTATAAATCACATAAGATTGATTTATTAACAAGAAGTATCCCAAAATATTGATGTTTTTCTTGCCAACATAATCGTATGTTTGTAGTAGAATAGGTGGACACATATACATACAGTATAAGCAGAGTGTTTGATTTTTATATATAAATAACAACACTTTTCATTTCAAAAGATATGATGTTATCGTGATACATTTTGCATACGAAAGTTTCTTTATAATAATTATAAATCACATGCGATTCCGTTGATAAAATGTGTAAAACGAAACTTTATATAACATACGATAATCATCGTGTGTTTTACTTGTATTCCCCCCCTTAAAAGCATATAAAAATATTTATAAAACATTTAAAAGTGTGGATTATAGGGGTATGAACTCACTTGATTGATTGAAGAATGTGTGACGAAAACCGAACAGAACTTCTACTCGAGAAAGCGGATCTATCGAGATTCTCGGGAAATCTCGGGAGTCTCGGGAGTGTAAAACTTTCTTCCCACCTTGGATATGAAAACCGGGCCTTTGGGATGATTCCGAGGGTTGAAACGTAGAGCTTCGGCGCGAGAAAGGAAGGAAATTAGCAATTTTGGCCGGCACCCTCGCATCCTATTTATAGTGAAAATATCTGATGGACTCGCCGAGTAGGGGACACCAACTCGCCGAGTTGGCCCATGTGGCGGCTTTCTGGTGGTGCCACGTGTCAACTTCTGGGTGGTGCCACGTCACCCCTATCGCGTGTTAGCCTTCGAACTTAGAAAAATCATAACTCTCGCATACGAACTCCGTTTTTGACGTTCTTTATATCCACGCGTAGGTAAAATCAAGATCTACAACTTTCGTTTAGACTCCGTCGGCTAAATCTTGACCGATCTTAAATTTAACAGTGGAGGAGTTTAGACTGTTAAATGACCGCGAAGAATTCGTAACTCCTTCATACGAACTCCGTTTTCGTCCATATTTTTACCGTTGAGTTCCTATTAATGAGATCTTCAACTCTCATTTAGGTCGCGTAAGCCAAAAACCGCTCGAACTAAAATTCGAGTTTCGGGTCGTGCACTGCTAAGCCGAATCTTAGAAAAATCATAACTTCCTCATACGAAGTCAGATTTGGGCGTTCTTTTTATTGACGCTCTTATCCTAACATATTCTACAACTTTTGTTTAGGTTGATAAGACTAAATCTCGCTCTATCGTAAATTCACTATTTACGCTTCCCGGTGCCGTGCCGGTTTTGCCGTAAAACTTCGACAGGTCATAACTTCTTCGTTATGACTCGGATTTCGGCATTCTTTATATCTTCGGAATCCTTGTTTCGACCACTACAACTTTATTTAACCCAAATAAGATTTTAGGAAAGTTAAATTTTGAACTAAATTTGACTTGCGTCCCAACATATCGTCTTGAAATATCAGGTTGTCACATAGTGTGAGTTTTGTATACAAAGCATTAGTGCTAAAATGTATCATTTATGTTCATAAGTAGTAGAAACTTTAGAAAATCCCATATTTTTCAGAAAATACATTGTAAGTGACAATCGGTGAAAAATATACATTCTTCATTTCTTTGAAACAGATTATTGTAAAAACATGTTGGCAAATCTCCAAATAACAAGTGTGATGGAATAGGTTGAGCCTGTAATCATTGATAGAGGTGCAAGCTTCCTTTAGTGATAGATACTTACTTACTTCGGGATGTAGTTTAGCATTTAGTGTAGTATTTTAGAGTAGTTGTAGCGTATTCCTTGTATATTACTAATAGTGAGGATAATAGAGGATCCCATGACCTTCCCGATCATGCACAGTATAGTGAGTAGTGGCATCCCTGGGCCTGCACGGCGCGGACTGAGATTAACAGTCGGGATGTAATAGCGTCTGCCCCATATAGATCTATACATGTAGAGTCGTCTCCTGCTGGAACACTCCGGGCGTAGTGAATAGCGAATAGAGTATCTCGTAGCGGGTTAGTGTATTATTGTTTGTTTAGTGTTTTCTCTATGGTTATAGTGTAGTAAACTTTTAGTATTGACCATAGTGTATTCTCTTACTAGTGTATCGTCTAGTAATAGTGAGTATTACAGTGTAGATAATAATAACTTTAGCGAGTAGTAGCGGTAGCGACCCTAACCATACCTATTATGGTTATCTTAGTGGGGATGTTTCTTATCACGTTAGTGACTTTAGCATTAAGTGAAAGCAGTAATATTCGTATCCCATACTGATATACTGATTTTATATAAGTAAGAAATCAACGACAGTCGGACGGATAACTACTACCCTAAGCCCACAATCAAACAAGAACAGGAAATAAGGCGAGCTATCGGTCCTAAGTCCTTCAAGTCTTATTTATATAAATATATCAGAGTGGTTACATTTTATAAGCAAATTGATTAAATAAAAGTATTTTTCCAAAAGAACATTTAAATTCTGATTCACTGCTGAAAATAGTTTGAAAAGGGTAAAACCCGTTTTTTTAAGGCATAGGGGCAAATCACATGTGATTTGAACTAAGAGTAGTGAATCACATGTGATTAGTCCTTGTAACTCGGAAATTGTTCTGCAAAACTTTACATAAACATTTATAAGCAACTTGTATCTCCCCCGTAAAACATGTAAAACACTTGAAAGGTTCATTAAAGGGGTATGAACTCACCTGAAATCGCGGAAATCGGGTGAATCGGGTAATTCGGGTAATAGTGTCGATTGAGCGTTTGGTACCAAATAACCACCTGAGCACCTTTTAGGACCCTAATGTCATATGAAATATGTATTTTACAAGAAGTTAATCATCTTATGCTTCTCATTATATTATTTGGACATTCTAGTGTCGTTTTCGGGGTTTTAAGGCCTATAAAGGGTTCCCGGGAGTGGTACAAGGCCATGGATGATTTATGGGAGGGTCCATGAGTTCACTTTCTTAGAGTTTATGGCCTAGAAGTCACTCATTGGGAGTTTACGGCCGTAAGCCCCCTAGGCTTGGCCGTAAACTCTTGTGACACTCCAAAATGTGCGTTTAGGGCCTTATCTCACTTCCTTGATTTAGTGGTGTGTGTTATGGACCAAGAGGGAAGGATTAAACATCCTAATTTGTGACATTTTTGGGGAGTTTACGGCCAAGACCTGTTCTTGGGCCGTAAACTCCTATAAATCCTTCAAGATGAAGGTTTTACTTGTACAACATGGTCCCAAATGGCTTAGAAAAATCCTAGAAGGCCCTATAGTGAGTTTGGAATAATTTGGCATACATTTTTGGGGAGTTTACGGCCCAAGAACATCCTTGGCCGTAAACTCTTCATTTGGTATCCAAATGTGAAGTTTAATTGTACAACACACTTCCATAGGCATTAGATAAATTCCTTTCATGCATTATGGTAGTTTAGGGGCTTGTTTGACACAATTTCTTGGGTGTTTACGGCCCAAGCCTAAGCTAGGCCGTAAACTCCTCATTTTTGGCCTCAAATGGAGTTGTTTGATGCATCTAAGTGTTCCTTGGAGTCATGTCTAATTTACCTAACATCCTAGAAGTGTTTTTGGGGCTTAAAACATGGATTTATGGGGTGTTTGAGGTGTTTACGGCCTAAGCACATTCTTGGGCCGTAGACTCCTTTTCAAGCATCATTTTCTTGTGTTTTAATGTCCAAACCCTTCTAGTTATAAGCCTTAATTAGTATACTAACATACAAGAAGGAAAAACTTGGTCTTTGGCATGGATTTGGGGGTTTACGGCCTAAGGAGCTTCTTAGGCCGTAAACTCCTCTTTGGACCTTGATTCCCATGATTTTGGCCTTAAAATTCAATAAAGTATGACTAGAATAAGATAGAGGGTGAATACTTACGTTTGGAAGTCGGAAATTAGCGGAATCGGGGTCGTTTTTGAGTCTAGAGAGAGAAAGTAGAGAGAGAGTGGGTGTGTAGCAAATGAGTGTTCAAATGTCGGGCACACCCATTGCATATGCCTCGGGAATCGCACCCGATACACGGCTGCCCGATGGTTAAAGTTAACTGGGTTAAAACTTTTTACCCGGGTGAAGTGGTTGAAAAGGTAAAACAACTCTATTAGGTTAAACGGGGTTAACACATACGAGTTATATTCCTTGTGATAATATTAAGCCATGCATAAATTTAGATATTCGGATATTGATGATTTCAAATATTACATAAAATAACGTATAGTGACACGTTCCGTTAGTGAAAATGGGATTTGTAACGGAATTGGATTTGGGGTTGTCACATCATCCCCCCGTTAGGGGAATTTCGTCCCGAAATTTAGAATACAAACAGATACGATATTACAATACTACTAAGCGAAGAGATGAGGGTATTTGAGTTTCATTTGATCCTCGCGCTCCCAGGTGAATTTCGGTCCTCGCTTGGCATTCCACCGAACCTTCACAATTGGGATGCGGCTTTGTTTCGTCCGCTTTACTTCACGATCCAAAACCTCAGCAGGTTCTTCTACGAAGTTGAGGCTCTCATTGATCTCGATCTCGTCGAGGGGAATCACGAGAGTCTCGTCAGACAGACATTTCTTCAAGTTTGAGACGTGGAAGGTAGGATGTATGTTACTTAGCTCGCGGGGCAAATTTAGTTTGTAAGCTACAGGGCCGATTCTGGCAATAATCTTAAAAGGCCCTATGTACCTTGGGTTTAACTTTCCACGCTTCCCGAAGCGTATCGTGCCTTTCCAAGGCGAGACCTTCAGAAGGACTCGGTCTCCGACCTGGAATTCCAAGGGTTTTCTTCGTTTGTCGGCGTAGCTCTTCTGTCGATCCCTAGCTGCTTTTAGTCGTTCACGTATCTGTACAATCTTCTCAGTCGTCTCTCGAATGATCTCTGGACCTGTGAGGGTGCTGTCAGGAACTCGTCCTTTAGCTAACTGAGTGTCTCCCACCTCGGCCCAGCACAACGGAGATCTGCACTTTCGGCCGTAGAGAGCTTCGAATGGAGCTGCCTTGATGCTCGTGTGATAACTATTGTTGTAGGAAAACTCCACAAGAGGTAAGTGTGTATCCCATGATTTCCCGAAGTCGATCACACAAGCTCGCAGCATGTCTTCCAAGGTTTGGATCGTCCTCTCACTTTGCCCGTCAGTCTGCGGATGGTAGGCCGTACTCATATCCAACCTCGTCCCTAGTGCCTTTTGTAATGATTGCCAAAATCTAGAGGTGAATCTACTATCTCTGTCTGATATAATAGATATAGGGACGCCATGCAATCGCACTATTTCTTTTATATAAGTCCTAGTGAGCTTTTCCATCTTATCCGTCTCTTTGATGGGTAGGAAGTGGGCGGACTTGGTCAACCTGTCAACGATGACCCAAATGGTATCTAATCCACCTACTGTTTTGGGCAGCTTGGTGATGAAGTCCATTGTGATTCGCTCCCACTTCCATTCTGGTATTTCCGGTTGTTGGAGAAGTCCTGATGGCTTTTGACATTCTACTTTGACCTTCGCGCAAGTAAGGCACTTACCTACAAAGGTAGCGATCTCTGCTTTCATGTTCGGCCACCAGTAAAGCTTTTTGAGATCCAGGTACATCTTATCTGAACCCGGGTGGACGGAGTAGTGAGTGTTGTGTGCTTCTCTCATAACCAAATCTCTGAAACCTCCATGGCGTGGAGTCCAGATTCGGTCCATAAAGTAATAGGCTCCGTCACCCTTAACCTCCAGATTTTTATCCATTCCACGCAGGAATTCTCCCGTCACATTTCCAGGCTTTAGAGCTTCCAGCTGAGCCTCTTTGATCTGCGTGGATAGATGTGAGTGTATAGTCATTGTCAACGACTTGGTCCTTCGTCCGGAATATTCTTTTCTGCTCAGGGCGTCTGCTACTACGTTGGCTTTCCCCGAATGATATCTAATTTCACAGTCGTAATCGTTAAGTAATTCGACCCATCGACGCTGTCTCATGTTGAGTTCTTTCTGGTTCAGTATATGTTGGAGGCTTTTATGATCAGTGTACACCACGCTCTTTGTCCCATACAAGTAGTGTCTCCAGATTTTTAGTGCGAAGACGACCGCTCCTAACTCGAGGTCATGAGTAGTATAGTTCACTTCATGGTTCTTTAGCTGTCTCGAGGCATAGGCGATAACCTTGCCTTGTTGCATCAAGACACAACCGAGCCCCTGATTGGATGCATCACAGTATACGACGAAATCTTCTGTCCCTTCGGGAAGGGATAATACTGGTGCGGTGCATAGGGCTCGCTTCAGGGTCTGGAATGCCTTCTCCTGTTTCTCCTCCCAGTCGAATGGTACACCCTTCTGTGTTAGCATGGTGAGAGGTTTCGCAATCCGAGAGAAATTTTGGATGAATCGACGGTAGTAGCCAGCGAGGCATAGAAATTGATGAATTTCCGTAGGCGTCTTTGGTGCTGACCAGTTCTCAATAGCCTTGATTTTGGAGGGGTCCACGTGGATTCCGTCTTCACTGACCATGTGCCCTAAGAATTCTACTCTCCGGATCCAAAACTCGCACTTAGAGAACTTCGCATACAACTTCTCGGATCGCAGGGTTTCCAGGACTAATCGTAAATGGCTTCTGTGCTCTTCCTCGCTTCGAGAGTAGACAAGTATGTCGTCAATAAAGACGATGACGAACTGATCTAGATATGGACGACATACCATATTCATCAAGTCCATGAATATTGCGGGGGCATTAGTCAGTCCAAAGGGCATCACTACGAACTCGAAATGCCCGTAGCGGGTTCGGAAACTGTCTTTGGAACATCTTCCTCGAGCACCCGCAACTGATGGTAACCCGATCTAAGATCAATCTTGGAGAAGTAACTGGCTCCTTGGAGTTGATCGAATAGGTCGTCGATACGAGGGAGAGGATAGCGATTTTTAATCGTGAGTTTATTGAGTTCCCTATAATCGATGCACATCCTAAACGACCCATCCTTTTTCTTCACGAACAAGACCGGAGCTCCCCAAGGTGAGAAGCTCGGTCTTATAAAACCCTTGCTAAGCAGTTCATTGAGTTGACCGGATAGTTCTTGCATTTCGGCGGGCGCTAGGCGGTAGGGCGACTTAGCTACGGGGGTAGCTCCTGGGATTAGGTCGATTCTGAATTCAACCTGTCGTTTGGGAGGTAGGCCTGGGAGATCCTCCGGAAAGACATCAGGAAAATCGCATACTACTGGAATGTCTTTTGGATCTTTCGATTTCTGGTTAGTGTCGACGACGTGAGCAAGGAAGGCGTGATATTCCTTGCACAAGTATTTCTGAGCCTGAATACTAGAGATGATACGAAGGTTTGTACTTGGCTTATCTCCGTATATCAATAGGGCCTCTCGATTCGGAAAGTTCAGGCGAATGGATTTCTCGGAACATAGGATGTCGGCGTAGTGAAGGCTTAGCCAATCCATACCAACAATGGCATCGAAATTTTTGATTGAGACTGGTATAAGATCGATTAAAAAGGGGTGATCATCTAACGTGAGAGTACAACCTATATAGATTTCATTAGAGCTTTCTGTCTTCCCATTAGCCATTTCTACAACGAATGTTTCTTTTAGTGGTTGAGGGGTTTGTTTGAGTAAGTGTTTAAAGTTTTGATTTATGAAGCTTCTTTCTGCACCACTATCGAATAAGACACAGGCATAAGAGTTGTTGAGAAGAAACGTACCCGTGACCACCGTGGGATCGGCTACCGCTTCTTTGTGACCGATAGCAAGTAACCTTCCAGCTCCCCCAGCAGTTGCAGCTTTCGGACAGTTCTTCTTAAAATGGCCCGCTTCACCGCAACCATAACAAGTTGGTGTCACTCCCGTACCAGGAACCTGTGTAATAGGTTTGGGAGGGGCCTTGCAAAACCGAACAGTATGGCCCTTCCGCCCGCAGTTGGAACACTGCAATTCACGAATGGACCGTTGTGGTGAAAAGGGCACTTGGGACATTTAGGCAAGTTCCCACTGTAAGCCTTTGGTGGGACTGGAGCAGCTGGTGCGGCTGGGATGGTGGCAGCATGAACCGCCACAATTTGCTGATCCTTGGAGGCGGTTTGAATTCTCTTGCCTTTCTTCTTATCCCATCGTTTCCTCTTTCTGTCGGATGATCCGGATGGTGCAGTGGTTGTTGTGGTTGTTGTTGCTGGAGTAGAGGAGATTTCGTGATTGATCAGACTCTGGGCCAACTCCTTGGCGCTGTCGAAAGTGGTAGGGCGTGAAGCCAGAACATTTCCACGATACGGGGGCACTAAACCCCAGATGTAACGTTCAATCTTCTTGCTTTCAGAGGGGATCATGTTGGGACACATAGCCGCCAAGTCGCAAAACCTGGCCGTATAAGCCGTTATGTCGGTCCCCTTCATCTTGAGGTTCCAGAGTTCTTCCTCAAGCTTCTGAACTTCGCCCCTAGGGCAGTACTCTCCTCTCATAAGATCTTTCAGAGTGTCCCAGCCCGTGGCATTGGCTGTGACCAAGGAGAGTGCGTTGACATGGCCGTTCCACCATGACAAAGCCCTGTTAGTGAGGGTAGCAGTAGCAAACTTGATTTTGCTCTCCTCGGGACAAGAGCACATTTCGAATACAGCTTCGGTCCTTTCGAACCATTGGGACAACGCCAGAATTCCTCCGGTACCATCGAAAAAGGCAGGTTTACAATTCATGAAGTCCTTGTAAGTGCATCCCTGCACTCGTTGGTGGACTTCACCAAACCTAGAATTTCCACCGCTCGCATCACCCGAGTTCATTTGGGCCATGGCTGCTGTTACGGCCGCAGTCACAGCCGCTTGGAACAACACCGGATCGAACTGCGGAGGGAGAGGTGGTGGAGGAGGGGTTTGAGTTTCAGGTCTTCCTCTGCTGGGACGCTTTCGTGGAGGCATCCTTCACTGGAAGATCATAGAAATGATAGCAATAGTAAGAGCCTATTGCGAATATGAATAGAGTGTTTCGTGGATTAAATCAACATAATCCAAGATCAGGGTAAGAGCTATAGCAATAGAGAAATCATCTGCCAATATACTGGCATTAATGATGCAACAAAAGTTCAGGAAAATTGACCTAGCAGTAGGTCTTACATCATACCATAGAGAAAATGTTGGCAGTTTAGAGGTTCAACTAGAGTACTTTTAAACTAGGAATGTTTACAGACAAGAGACCTACGGAACATAGAGATAAAAGGCTAGTCCTTTAAACAAAAGAGTGAGGTAACTAGATGTCTTCTACTGGCGACGGCTGCTTGTCGGGCGAATCCTTAGATCCTCCAGTTGACGCATAACTTCTTGAAGGTGTCGATCATGAGCCCTTTGGTGTGCTCGGAGTTCCCTAACTTCAGCTCGGGATGCTGCCAGCTGATGCTGCAGAGCTTCGTTGGTCCTCCTTGTCCTGTCCATGGCTTCTTCGAGTTGGCGGATGCGAACAGTGTTGAGGTTTGAGTTGGCATCCACTTCTACAACTCGACCAATAGCTGCTTGACCTTGTTCAACATTCCTGGCAATCCTTCGGATCATGATGGGTAGAACCCGATCTGCCGATCCTCCTTCGCTTACGTTGTAGAAACTTCGGTCTCCATTGTATGGCAAGGGCTGACCCTGCTCCTCGCTCCATCGATGCAAGGACATTGCCCACATAGGAGTGGGGCCCTGAAATGCGGGTCGGGGGTTAGGGTTCGGGGCTTCGGGAGGTTGGTTGTTGACTTCTGGCTCGGAGCTCGAGCTATCCGAGAAGCCTTCAGCATGATGATCATCCAAAGGAATAGGGTGATCGTTGTCTGACTCCTCTTCGAGCCATCCTCCATTGCCCTGGTTCGGAAAGTACGGATCACCGGGTAGGTGGAAGCCAGCCATGCTATCTACGCGAGGAAGGGGGAAAAGAAGATTAATAGACGTACTATTCTAAGATACTTATAGAAGGAATCATTACCAGTTGACCCAATACTTGCATAGTGCATACCGATTACGTGTAACCGAAGCAAGATAGTCCTTCGAATAAACCACCCTAACTTCAGACCCCCAATCAAACAAGAACAGGGAATGAAGCAAAGGTTGCAGATTCTGAGTCTATAGCGCCCTAATCACATGTAATCGTGGTGTATCCACTTAGCAACTATTGTCCTACTAGTAATGACCGTTTTTGTTAACACATACGTATAATCTAGAGATACAGAATACTCCTATAGTATTCTTATGGTAGCGTTATTGTGGTATTGTTGGTAAGTTTTAGACTTGTTGCAACATCACAACCGAACATAGGCACATGCTAGTCACCCTCAGGAAAACGTAGTTGATCAGGCTACATCATCCTGAATGTGACTATATGTCTCTAAACCCAACTATGCTGCCCAACAACCTTAATACTTTTGTTTTGTTCTAGGATGATACTGATTCCTGTGTTTCATAGTGATGAGTGTATATATATACTTAGTTAGATCTTTTAGATACTTAACAGTATATATTTTTGGTCAGAGTGTTTTAGTCCCGAAGTGTTTATAGTTCGTATATCTTTTATAGGTTGATATACTTGATTCACTATAAACAATGCTCTGATACCAATTTGTCACACCCCAAAACCAATAACGGCGGAATACGTTTCGGGGTGGATGACGTAGTGAGCAGTATCATCACAATTGCATAATAGTAGAAACAAGAATCATACAACCATAGTATTACATAGTGAATTTAATTACATGCGTGTTTTGTAATGTTTAACAATCACCCAAAAGTAAATCAAAAATAACAGATGGGTCTTGTGTGCTCCACCTTCTCCAAAAAAAAACGTTGCATCTGTACCTGTTTATCTTTGACCTGAAGATACAAGTTATTTTGAAAACGATTGTCAGCATAAAGCTAGTGAGTTCATAAGGGTTTAGTGTGAGTTTTGTATACAAAGCATTAGTGCTAAAATGTATCATTTATGTTCATAAGTAGTAGAAACTTTAGAAAATCCCATATTTTCCAGAAAATACATTGTAAGTGACAATCGGTGAAAAATATACATTCTTCATTTCTTTGAAACAGATTATTGTAAAAACATGTTGGCAAATCTCCAAATTACAAGTGTGATGGAATAGGTTGAGCCTGTAATCATTGATAGAGGTGCAAGCTTCCTTTAGTGATAGATACTTACTTACTTCGGGATGTAGTTTAGCATTTAGTGTGGTATTTTAGAGTAGTTGTAGCGTATTCCTTGTATATTACTAATAGTGAGGATAATAGAGGATCCCATGACCTTCCCGGTCATGCACAGTATAGTGAGTAGTGGCATCCCTGGGCCTGCACGGCGCGGACTGAGATTAACAGTCGGGATGTAGTAGCGTCTGCCCCGTATAGATCTATACATGTAGAGTCGTCTCCTGCTGGAACACTCCGGGCGTAGTGAATAGCGAATAGAGTATCTCGTAGCGGGTTAGTGTATTATTGTTTGTTTAGTGTTTTCTCAATGGTTATAGTGTAGTAATCTTTTAGTATTGATCATAGTGTATTCTCTTACTAGTGTATCGTCTAGTAATAGTGAGTATTACAGTGTAGATAGTAATAACTTTAGCGAGTAGTAGCGGTAGCGACCCTAACCATACCTATTATGGTTATCTTAGTGGGGATGTTTCTTATCACGTTAGTGACTTTAGCATTAAGTGAAAGCAGTAATATTCGTATCCCATACTGATATACTGATTTTATATAAGTAAGAAATCAACGACAGTCGGACGGATAACTACTACCCTAAGCCCACAATCAAACAAGAACAAGAAATAAGGCGAGCTATCGGTCCTAAGTCCTTCAAGTCTTATTTATATAAATATATCAGAGTGGTTACATTTTATAAGCAAATTGATTAAATAAAAGTATTTTTCCAAAAGAACATTTAAATTCTGATTCACTGCTGAAAATAGTTTGAAAAGGGTAAAACCCGTTTTTTTAAGGCATAGGGGCAAATCACATGTGATTTGAACTAAGAGTAGTGAATCACATGTGATTAGTCCTTGTAACTCGGAAATCGTTCTGCAAAACTTTACATAAACATTTATAAGCAACTTGTATCTCCCCCCTAAAACATGTAAAACACTTGAAAGGTTCATTAAAGGGGTATGAACTCACCTGAAATCGCGGAAATCGGGTGAATCGGGTAATTCGGGTAATAGTGTCGATTGAGCGTTTGGTACCAAATAACCACCTGAGCACCTTTTAGGACCCTAATGTCATATGAAATATGTATTTTACAAGAAGTTAATCATCTTATGCTTCTCATTATATTATTTGGACATTCTAGTGTCGTTTTCGGGGTTTTAAGGCCTATAAAGGGTTCCCGGGAGTGGTACAAGGCCATGGATGATTTATGGGAGGGTCCATGAGTTCACTTTCTTAGAGTTTATGGCCTAGAAGTCACTCATTGGGAGTTTACGGCCGTAAGCCCCCTAGGCTTGGCCGTAAACTCTTGTGACACTCCAAAATGTGCGTTTAGGGCCTTATCTCACTTCCTTGATTTAGTGGTGTGTGTTATGGACCAAGAGGGAAGGATTAAACATCCTAATTTGTGACATTTTTGGGGAGTTTACGGCCAAGACCTGTTCTTGGGCCGTAAACTCCTATAAATCCTTCAAGATGAAGGTTTTACTTGTACAACATGGTCCCAAATGGCTTAGAAAAATCCTAGAAGGCCCTATAGTGAGTTTGGAACAATTTGGCATACATTTTTGGGGAGTTTACGGCCCAAGAGCATCCTTGGCCGTAAACTCTTCATTTGGTATCCAAATGTGAAGTTTAATTGTACAACACACTTCCATAGGCCTTAGATAAATTCCTTTCATGCATTATGGTAGTTTAGGGGCTTGTTTGACACAATTTCTTGGGTGTTTACGGCCCAAGCCTAAGCTAGGCCGTAAACTCCTCATTTTTGGCCTCAAATGGAGTTGTTTGATGCATCTAAGTGTTCCTTGGAGTCATGTCTAATTTACCTAACATCCTAGAAGTGTTTTTGGGGCTTAAAACATGGATTTATGGGGTGTTTGAGGTGTTTACGGCCTAAGCACATTCTTGGGCCATAAACTCCTTTTCAAGCATCATTTTCTTGTGTTTTAATGTCCAAACCCTTCTAGTTATAAGCCTTAATTAGTATACTAACATACAAGAAGGAAAAACTTGGTCTTTGGCATGGATTTGGGGGTTTACGGCCTAAGGAGCTTCTTAGGCCGTAAACTCCTCTTTGGACCTTGATTCCCATGATTTTGGCCTTAAAATTCAATAAAGTATGACTAGAGTAAGATAGAGGGTGAATACTTACGTTTGGAAGTCGGAAATTAACGGAATCGGTGTCGTTTTTGAGTCTAGAGAGAGAAAGTAGAGAGAGAGAGTGGGTGTGTAGCAAATGAGTGTTCAAATGTTGGGCACACCCATTACATATGCCTCGGGAATCGCACCCGATACACGGCTGCCCGATGGTTAAAGTTAACTGGGTTAAAACTTTTTACCCGGGTGAAGTGGTTGAACAGGTAAAACAACTCTATTAGGTTAAACGGGGTTAACACATACGAGTTATATTCCTTGTGATAATATTAAGCCATGCATAAATTTAGATATTCGGATATTGATGATTTCAAATATTACATAAAATAACGTATAGTGACACGTTCCGTTAGTGAAAATGGGATTTGTAACGGAATTGGATTTGGGGTTGTCACATCAATAAAGACACGAAACAAATGATCCCGGGCACAAATCTCTTCCTTCAAAGTCAAGATAGACCTTAAAGTGTTAGTGTGGTTTCCCGTTGAATGACGATCAAACACTTATTAATAAGTGTTGAAAGGCTTCTTTTAATTAGGCTCCTTAGGGTGGCTTTAGCTTTGATTCAACAGTCCTAATCTTGAAATAAGATAGAAAGTGAACAAAGTACTTGTGAGACCGGTGTAGTCTGTTGAACAAGTAGGTAGGAATGAATTTTAAAGTGGCTTGGAAAATATAAAATCTCAACAAAAAATTAAAAACTGGATCCCAAGGGAAGAAATGTTATGGTGTTTAACAATTTCATAGGAATCACACAAAGTAAAAATTTGAGATTTCATTAAGATACATCCGTCAATTCTTTGGTGAAAACTTGAGCAAATTAATTGTTCACCGTCAATTCAGATTTGGTATTGAATTTTGGGTTTCACTCAGCTCGTAGTGGCACGAAACTAAGATCATAAACACAGTGTTTGAGTAACCATAAACCTCAGTGGTAATTTCTGAGAGTCTCAAGGGTTATGTTGGTGAAACGAATGTAATGGAGAATTGTAATGGAGATGGTGTAAGAAATTAAAGTACCTCTGCTGTGAAAATAAGGACCAAGCAGAAAACTCTTATCTCATGTGAGAAGAGAGTTAGGTAGCTCACGATTAGAATAAATTTGGTAGCCTAATTGGGAAGACAAGGTTTGTTTATACCAAGTCATTAAGGCTATTATTCAGAATCTTATGAGGCTTGGGACACATACAACAGCATGCTTCTAGGGACACTTAACTAATCCAACAATTTTATCCCCATAAACGAACGAACACACAAATAAAATGAAAGATAAGAAAAAAAAATATTTTTGGAGTTTTTGATATATATATAAAAAAATAAAAATAAGAAAGTAAAAAAAAATAAGACTTAGAAAAAATAAAAAAAAAAAAACTTTGAAAATGAAAAGAAAAACATTGGAAAAAAAAAACTTTGGAAAATTTTGTAACCGAACCCGAACGTTCGGTTGGTTTCGGTTGAGAAAAATTTTGAAAAACCGAACCCGAGCGTTCGGTTGGTTTCGGTTTTGGAAAATTTTGGAAAACCGAACCCGAGCGTTCGGTTGGTTTCGGTTTTGAAAAATTTTGAAAAACCAAACTCGAGCGTTCGGTTGGTTTCGGTTTTGAAAAATTTTGGAAAACCGAACCCGAGCGTTCGGTTGGTTTCGGTTTTGAAAAATTTTGGAAAACCGAACCCGAGCGTTCGGTTGGTTTCGGTTTTGAAAAATTTTGGAAAACCGAACCCGAGCGTTCGGTTGGTTTCGGTTTTGGAAAATTTTGGAAAACCGAACCCGAACCTTCGGTAGGTTTCGGTTTTGAAAAATTTTGGAAAACCGAACCCGAACCTTCGGTAGGTTTCGGTTTTGAAAAATTTTAGAAAACCAAGGAATTTAGGCTTGCAAAAAGAAAATACTTTGAACAATAAGATAAACAACTTTGTACATGACATTTACAACCAAGAAAACTACCTTTGAAGTGATGAGCGAGTGCAGATGATTCAACCGAACCTGAACGTTCGGTCAATTTCGCTTCTTACGTTTGAGCTTGAGAGGTAGTTTGTGGTACTGACTCTGATTCCATCATACCTAGCCCTTGTAAAATTTTGTTGAATGACGCTTCAGGAAGAGCTTTGGTAAAGACGTCAGCCACTTGATCAGTGGTTCTAACAAAGTGTACTTCAACGTTTCCATCTTCCACATGATCTTTGATGAAGTGATACCTCAGTGCTATTTGTTTGGTTTTGGAGTGTTGCACTGGGTTATGACAGATCCTAATTGCACTTTCAGAGTCACAGTATAGTGGGATCTTCTTCATATTGAGTCCATAGTCTCGAAGTTGACTCTGGATCCAAATCACTTGAGAGGTGCAGGATGCAGCTGCTATGTATTCAGCTTCGGCTGTAGACAACGACACGGACGTTTGTTTCTTTGATTGCCAGCTAACCAACTTCCCGTCAAGGAGTTGGCAGCCACCAGTGGTGCTTTTTCTGTCGAGTCCACATCCTCCAAGGTCTGCATCTGAGTAGGCTTGAACGAAGAAACCTGAGTTGGAAGAATACCATAGACCTAAAGAGGCAGTTCGCTTGAGATATCGTAGAATGTTCTTCACTGCAAGCATGTGAGGTTCGCGTGGGTTTGCCTGAAATCTAGCACAGTAACACACAGAAAACATTATGTCAGGCCTGCTAGCAGTAAGATACATCAGTAAGCCTATCATTTGACGATAGAGCGTGATATCAACAGCCGGTTTGTCCAGGGATGGGGTGAGCTTGGTGCTGAACACCATTGGAACTTTGACTTTGGAATCTCCCATCATGCCAAATTTTTCTAGGAGAGTCTTTGTGTAACCTTCCTGATTAATAAAGATGCCTTCGGTTCCCTGTCTAATATTTAAACCAAGGAAAAAGTTAATAGGACCCATTGAGCTCATTTCAAATTTAGTCTCCATCAGCTTTCTGAATTCGGCTGTTAGGCTAGGATTCGTTGAGCCAAAGATGATATCATTGACATAAATTTGAACGATCATAAGGTGGTTACCTTCCTTTTTGCGAAAGAAGGTTGGGTCAACCGAACCTTGTTTGAATTTGGACATCTTTAGAAATTTAGTCAGTGTTTCATACCAGGCTCTCGGAGCTTGTTTCAGTCCATACACAGCTTTATCCAGAATGTAGCAATGATTTGGATACTTTTCGTTCACGAATCCAGGAGGTTGCTCCACATACACAGTTTCTTCGAGTTCTCCATTGAGAAATGCACACTTGACGTCCATTTGGAAAACCTCAAAGTTTTTGTGGGCAGCATAAGCTAGAAATATTCTTACAGATTCCAGCCTAGCTACAGGAGCGAAAGTCTCTTCATAATCAATCCCTTCCTCCTGACAGTATCCTTTCAGTACTAGACGAGCTTTGTTTCGAATTACGTTTCCTTCCTTGTCCATTTTGTTCCTAAAGACCCATTTAAGACCAACAACCGAGGCATCTGGAGGAGTTGGAATAAGACGCCAGACTTTGTTCCTCTCGAATTCGTTCAGTTCATCTTGCATATCTTGAACCCAATCGGAGTGATCAAGAGCGGTGTTAACTGTCTTCGGTTCAACTTTTGATACGAATGAGTTAAACATGCAGAATTCAACTTTGGAAAATAAGGATGTCTGTTTTGCCTTGAGTTGTGATCGGGTCAGAACCTTTTTAGAGACATCACCAACGACTTGAGAGACAGGATGATCTCTGGTCCATTTGGTGAGAGGAGGGTAGTTTGGATCAAAGGTTGGATCCAGTTCAGCATTTATCATTTCTTCTGGTTCGGACTGGCTTTCATAGTCGTATGACATATCAGCTTGCTCCCCCTCGATAGATGAGCTTTCAGGAATGCTTTGCGAATCTTGACCTTCAGAGGTTTCTTGCGGTGCTGAGCTTACGGGCGTTGATGCACCTCCGGATGGTGAAGCACTTTCGGTTGGTGAAGTGCTTTCGGGAGCAGTTGGAGACTTTGGCTCCCCCTCGACATGTGAGGTCGGCTGAGTTGATGACGGTTGATCCTCCCCCTCGACTAAAGCATTATGTGGTGGAGGTTCATCAGAACTTGATCCTCCTTCATTCATTCTCCTTGCAGCATCTTCAACAATTTGTTTCATGTGATCTACCTTATTGTCTGTTGCACCTGCTTCTGAGAGAGTGGCTTTCTCAGGTTCATCAAAAAGCTCCATGAACTTCTCGAATAGATTAGCGATCGAGACTGTGATTTGGCCAGTTTGAGGAAAGATTTCCCCAGTTGTGTCTTCTTTGGCATGTAGCTTTTTCACATAGCTATCATCGAAAGTCACGTAATAAGTCTCTTCGATTTTCCTCGAACGCTTGTTTAATACCCTATACGCTTTGGAAGTGAGAGAATAGCCTAGAAATATTCCCTCGTCAGCTTTGACATCGAACTTGTTGCGGTGTTCCTTAGAGTTAAAGATGAAACACCGTGAGCCGAACACATGGAAAAATTTCACATTGGGCTTCCTGTTGTTGAGAATCTCATAAGGTGTGAGCGTGAATCGCTTGTTGAGATAAGACCTGTTCTGTGTAAAACAAGCAGCAGAAATAGCATCAGCCCAAAAATAAAGAGGTAAGGAAGCGAAACTTAGCATGGTTCGGGCAGCTTCACACAAAGATCGGTTTCGTCTTTCGACAATTCCGTTCTGTTGAGGTGTGTAGGGAGCTGAGAAGTTGTGACTTATTCCCTTTTCTGCCAGGAATTCTTCGAATTCTCTATTTTTGAATTCCAGACCATTGTCGCTCCTGATGTTGCGAACGACCTTCTTCAGCTGTACTTCAATCTGCTTGATGAACACCTTTAGCTTTTGAGTCGCTTCAGATTTAAGCTTCAAAAAGAACACCCATGTAAAACGCGAAAAGTCATCAACAATAACAAGAATATACTTGCTACCACCGATGCTTTCGATAGATGATGGACCACATAAATCAATATGAAGTAATTCTAGTGGTTCAACAACTTTAGTGTTTATTATAGATGGATGACCTTGACGACTTTGCTTCCCCATTTCGCATGCAGCACACAAATGATCTCTATCGAACTTGAGCAGTGGAAGACCTCGAACATGACCTCCAGTGACAAGTTTGTTGATGTCCTTAAAGTTAAGATGAGAGAGCCTTCGGTGCCATAACCAGCTTTCGTCAGATTGTGCTTTTGATAACAAGCAGATAGCTGGGTTTCCTTTGATGGGTTTGAGGTTTAGAGGAAACATTTCACCTTTACGTTCAGATTTGAGAATAACTCTTTTCGTGTTCTTCTCAATAATTTCAGAACCCTCATCGTCGAATGAGACTTTGAGACCGGTACCTCCAACAAGCTGAGATACACTGATGAGGTTGTGTTGTAGCCCTTCCACGTATGCCACCTTCCATATCGTGAAATCACCATTAGCAATCATTCCATAGCCTTTTATGGTACCGAAGGAGTTGTTTCCAAACTTGATGTTTCCACCATTTGAAAGAGACCTGTATTCCCTCAGCTCTTCTTTCCTCCCTGTCATGTGACGCGAGCAGCCACTATCAATATACCATTCTTCATCAAACTGCTCGTCACTAATAACCTGCAAAAATTAAGCAGATTTAGGAACCCAAAGTTTCTTGGGTCCACGTGAGCCTTTCACAGGTACAGGAATAGTAAGAGAGATGTCAACAAGGTATGTTCCTTTTATTAATGTTGTTTCATCTTTCTTTTTGATGGTAAAAACTTTAATTTTATTAGAATTAGGTGCTTTCGGTTTTGACTCTGGTTCAACCACTGAAACCTTCTATTTCCCTTTTTGTTCTGCTGATGATTGGGATTTTTGAGAAGGAGCAGAATGGAATTTAGAACGAGGTGGAGAGGAATTGGAAGAATTAAAAGAATTAGATGAGTGAGAATGAGAGGGCTTAGATTGAGATGACTTCTTGGCTGGAGACTCTAGGTGACACTTTTGCTTTTGATCATTGGTGGGACCAACCTTAGAGTTTTGATCTATTTTGATTTCAGAACCGAACCTTTGCTTTCGGTTGGTTTCGTTCTCTGAACCGAACTTCTGCTTTCGGTTAGAGTCATTCTCAGAACCGAACCCTTGCTTTCGATTGGAATCATTTTCTGAACCGAACCTTTGCTTTCGGTTGATGTTTTTCTCCGAACCGAACCTCTGCTTTCGGTTGTTGCAATTCTCTTGCGATTCAACAGGATTTTCTCTCAGACTTTAGGTTCTTGTCTTGATGTGAGAAATAAGCATTCTGGGATTGCCAGAACTGTTTTCTTTCAGAGAGATTCTTCCTATATCTCTGATTCCTTTGACGTTTTTGATTTCTCATTTGCTTCGGTTGATGATGGATGTTAGCTTTCGGTTTCGGTTTTTCTACAGCTGGTTCACTTCGGTTTTTCTTGAGGAATGTCTTTCGTACCACGAGTACTTGGCTCATCAAAGTTATTAGGCTTATTCAAGAGTTCTGGTACGTATCTGCCTTTGCTTTTCCATGAGGTTCTTTCAGACAAACCTACTGTTTCATCAGCATTATCGATTGGAGCTGACCAGAAGAACTCATCGCATCCATCAGCATTGTCTTCGTTTACAATAGCTGTGAGTTCAGCAGTCTGATGTTCAGTTACGCCTATGACCTTGTATACCTGATTTGGAGTAGTTCTAACCTTTTGATATACTACGGCCTTCTCTGCATGAATCGGGTACTTTTGTTGGGACAAACGAGCGAATTCCACTGAATTTTCTGAAATTAGATTCTTGTGGTTTTCAGGTTCGCTTTTTACAAATTCTGAACTGTCAACCGTGTCCTCTACAGAAATTTCACTCATATTGTCATCCTCATTAAGCTCAGATGCATTTTCAACATCAATTTTATTTTATGAGCTCAAGTTGGAGTGTAAAGAGTCAAATTTTTGTATGGTTTCGGTTCTCAGTTTCAGTTTATCATTTTCATCCAAAAGGTTTTTAAGCATGTCCTTATGGTCCTTGGATTTAATAAAAGATTCTATTTTGTCCAGTCCATACATATAGGTCGGATTAACATCCTCAGATGATATCACACTCTCACAATTATACGCTTCGACATCAATTTCATCCTCCTTAAACTCAAGGAAGGGTAAAATCATGTGATGAATCTTTTGTCCTATTTCACAATCCAAATGAAGCTGAGTAATATTAGAGTAAAGACGTTTAGCAATCAGATAAAACACATTTTGCTGTTTCAAAAGCTTTAAATTGTCTCTTTGTAAATAAATGTTTTCATCTTTTATTTTGATTAATTCCGACTCCTTCAATTCGATCCACATGCGTCGTTCCTCACTCTTCGAAGACACCCTGCTTAATTGATCAGTTAGGTTAGAATTGGTGACTCGAGTTTGAGTTAAACTAGTATCTAGATGAGAGATTCTTGAATTAACACTTTTTAGTTCTTTTTCATATGAGCATTGTGGGACTTTAAATGAGACAAAAACCGATTGTACCTTCTTAATCAGTTCATCGAGCTCGTTGAACTGCACGCTGAGTGGTTTGGCTGTAAAGCACATATCCTGTTGCTCCTTCGGTTCATTACTCCCACCATCAGTGTTGTATCCCCTCATCTGAGATACATCAGACACCATCAAGCACCTTCCTCCACTGCTTTCTTCTTTTCCCACACAAGTCTTTCCATGAGAAGGCTTCCTCACTTCATCATCTTCAGAGTCGGTTGACCAAACCTCCACGCCACCGAACTCGTCATCAGCAACCGAACCCTGCACAATTAGAGCATTCATAGAAGGGTTAGCGGTAGATTTCTTCTTTCTAATCTCATCGAGCTTTTTCTGCAGCAAAGCTTCTTCATCCTTTTCCTCATCTTTTTCAGCCATCTTTTTGAGGACACAATCCTTTGCATAGTGGTTCTTTCCTCCACAATAGTAGCAGCTTACTCCAGAATCACCTTCTGCCTTCGGTTCCTTCTTTGACTCTTCAGCCTTCGGTTCATCTTTAACCTTTTCAGAACTATAACTCCCCTGCCAGTTTCGGTTTTTGTTGGTGGGGAATCTCTTTTTGATGAACCTCTTGGGGTTAGACACCATCATTGCAAAGTCCTCAGAGGTGAGGTCATAGTCCTCCAAGTTGAGGTCTTCTTCATCCATCACAGCTTTACTTTTGGACAGGAGGGCTAACGAACCTAGGCTTGAAACCACATTCTTCTCCTGCAACACAATTTTCTCCTGAGATTTGAGAATGCCCACCAATTTCGCCAAGGAATATGATTTAAATTGCTCGTGGGCTTTAACTGTGGACACAACTGCTCTCCACTCTGATCTGAGACTGTTCAAAAATGTAACCTTCTGCTCAATAAGCTTCTTTTCGATATCATGTTTGATCATCTTGCTAAGAAGATGATTGAAGCGATCGAACGTTTGGGTCACAGTTTCTTCGGCTCCTTGCTTGAATTCACCAAACTCAGACAAGAGTAAGGTTTGAATGGAGTGTTCAAGATCTTCATCTGTAGAGTACAATTCACGTAGCCTGTCCCAAATCTCTTTTGCTGTCGTGCATGAACTTACCAGCCTGAATGTATTGGACTGAAGGGCGAATCTGATCAATCTTAACGCCTTGATATTGCACTGAAATTTATCTTTTTCATCTTGCGCAATATCTTTAACATCTTTCAGAAGATCATTGTACTTCTTTTGAGTTTTAATAATCCTTGAAGTTGCAGAATGAGAAAACGGTCTAGAAACAATTGCTTCCCAGATGAGGTATCCATTATCCTCAGATCCTATAACATAATCTTCAAAGTGATGCGCCCAGACTTCATAATCATGGGTGTATAGGATGGGAATCTTCGTGGTTGATCCAATGTTGTTCGAAATATTGATGGGATTCGATTGCGACTCGTCCATAATGATCGAATAACCTGTTCAAAGATCAGACTTGTAATAAATCAAATTAGGGCAAAACAATAAATATCGAGATACGTCAATAATGAGATGACGGCTCAATAAATATCAGTAATTATGGAATAACCCTAATCGAAACCTTTTTCACAGAAAAGAAGTGTATCGATTACACAGCCTCCTGCTCTGATACCAATTGATAAGTTTAAAACTAAACTTGAAGATCGATTAGATCTATAAAACAGGTAAAGAAATAAATAAGTAAACAGCAAGAACACTCAAATGGATCAAACGTGTCAAATGATTATATAACAATCCTCAGAAGAGCTCGATAAAGAACTTCTACTGTAGAGGATTAAAGGGTTTACAAGAACGATGAAAGAAAGTATTCTGTGATCTATCGTAATGCTATCAATCGATCTATCAAACGTTAACCTAATATGCATGCTAGCACATTATTATATACTAACGTTATCAGCTCACGGTTGGACAGGCCCAAACCGGAGATCAAAATATTGGACTAATAACCGAGCCCAATGACGCAATACATAAACGAATCTGCTATCCAACAATGTTTTATGATTTAAGTGGTTAATATTTAATTATATAATATATTTATATGATTTTGAATGGGTTAACACAAGTTTAACCCATTTATTTAATAGTTTGGGTCAGAAACTACATAAACACGTCAATCCCGTGACAACCTATTTATCTAAAAGATTAAGTTGGGTTGGAAATATCAACTCATTTAAATAAACAGATTGAATTGAGTTGAAATTTTCAACCAAAATCTACCCTAATAAATGAAGGGTTTTTTTTGCCACTTGTCATACTCTCATTCAATTTGCCACATGTAATTTTATGGTAGTTTTAAATTAATTTTTATTCCACTTGTCATTTTATGGTTTTTCTATTTTATTAAATCTCAAATATTATTTAATTTAAATATAATAATAAATGCATATCAATTTATTAATGGACTTTCCTTCTAATTTCAAAATTACTAAATTAAAGTTTCATTAATTTCCTTTATTTATTTATTTAAATTATTTGTTTAAATTTAAAAGAAAAAAAAACACTTTCATTTATATAATTCAATATTTTTCACACTTTTCTTATAAATTCAAACTTCTCAAATATTTTAAATTTTATATTAATTTTTTTAAATAAACCCATGTTTTTTTTTGGAACCGGCAAATATTTATTATAAAAAGACCCCGCCTAGCAAGGTGCTAGGGGGGCGAGAGTACATAGTAAAGGAAGAATTAAAAACAACATATGGGGTTAACACACCATTCTATCCACTGCATAGAGCATTGACTCCTCCTATACTTAGACCATATGAATACATTAGATTTTATCAGATCAACGACTTTGGCTGGCGAGGGCCTAATCTTCTTGAAAATCCAGTCGCATCTAGCCTTCCAAATATGCCATATGGTTCCATAACAAATGTTGATTAAGCATCTCCTTTTCTTTGGACACGATCCCCATTGGGCTGTGAATTTCACCAAATCATGCATGTTGCAAAATTAGTAACCAGGTATGCCACACCATTGGAATACCCATTCCCAGACTTTGGCTGCCATTGGGCATTGAAGAAGGACATGAGCAACATCTTCATCTTTATCTTCACAGAAGGTACACGTGGGGGATGTGACTTGAATACCCCTTTTGATTAAGGCGCAAGCAGCTGGGATTCGATCAAGGTAGGCTCTCCACATAAAGCAATTAACCTTTAAGGGTACGTCGTGTGTCCAGGTTATTGCTACTTCACTAGGTTGCATGTCTCTCTGGTCGATTCGCAGTCTAAGGTCTTCCACATGAAATACTCCATCATTGGAGAGCTTACAAACCTACTTATCATTTCTTGTCCCTAATTGAATATTACTCACCCTATTAAGAAGCAATTCGGCTTCACGAATCTGCTCAGGTGAGGTGATAGAAGCCTTCCAGTTCCAAACCAAGCCTCCAGGGCGAATCCTTTCGTTGACCATGCAGTGTTTGTGTCGCTCCAGTTTGTACATTTCAGGGAAGGAAGCTTTTAAGGTCATATTTCCAGTCCACCTGTCATGCCAAAACATTGTTTTTTCTCCTGTACCAACCTCCTTTAGAATTACATCTTCTATATTAATTCCAACTTTCATCAGCTCTCCTCGGGCTTGAGTTATGTTCTTCCATACCCCCGTAATTGATTGCTTAGACATATAGTCTCCTGGCTTATTTTTAAGATTATGGATACCTTCAATGACTTTACTCCATAGGCACGTGTTTTCAACTCTCAGCCTCCACCACCATTTCATTATTAGAGAAAGGTTGAGAGCCTTTAACGAACCCAATCCCAGACCGCCATTTTCTTTGGGTGTTGTCACCTTTCCCCATGAGACCCAATTGATCTTCCTTGAATCCTCCGACCCACCCCATAGAAATCGTCTTCTTATTTTTTCCAGAGCCTTTAGGATACCTGCGGGAGCAATAAACAGAGAGAAATAGAATGTTGGGAGGCTACCAATGACAGATTTAGTAAGAGTTAGACGCCCCCCTAGGGACAGATTTTTTGATTTCCAAGCGCTTAGTCTTAATTGAAAATTTTCAATCACTGGTTTCCAATATTTTTTTAACTTCATGTTCGCCCCAACTGGAACCCCTAAGTAAGTGAAAGGAAGATTTGCAGGTTCACATCCTAGAGGTCTAGCAAGAGATAGGACTTCTTGCGAGTCAACTCCAATTCCAAAAACTTGTGACTTTTTAAAGTTGACTTTGAGCCCAGATGATACATGGAAGCATCGAAGTATTCCAGCAAGGTTCTTGATGTTCTCTTGACTCCAATCGCCCATGAAGAGTGCATTGTCTGCATAGAACAGATGTGACACAGTCAAGTCACTGTTCAGTATTTTTTTCCCCTGAAGATACCTTTTCCGCATGCCTCTTTCATAGCAATATTTAGGCCCTCCATTGCTATTATGAACAGGAATGGCAATAAGGGATCGCCTTGTCTAATTCACCGACTAAATCCAAATTCGTTTGTTGGGGAACCGTTGACGAGAATCGAAGCCCGTGATGATCTTAGGCAGCCTTGAATCCAACCTCTCCATTTTTCACCGAATCCCATTTGCATCTGAATATGGTCAAGAAAACCCCAGTTAACTGAATCAAAGGCTTTGTTAAGATCTACCTTAAACAACAACATCTTTTCTTTCGTCTTCTTAGCCCATGAACAAAGTTCATTGATTATTAGGGGCCCGTCCAGGATATTCCCGCCCTCAACGAACGTTGTCTGAATATCGCCAATACACGCACCAATCACCTTCTTCAGTCTAACGGATAGGGCTTTTGCAATTATCTTATATATGCTACCAATTAGGCTTATGGGACGGAAGTCGCCAACTGTAAGCGGGTCTTTTGTCTTAGGGACAAGGGTGAGGAATGAGGCATTGCAACCCTTTTCTATCCTTCCAGTACTCTCAAAGTGTTTGACAGCGCTAACTATATCGTCTTTTAATAACTCCTAATATCTCTTTATGAATTTGAATGAGAAGCCATCGGGACCGGGGGATTTCTCACTACCACACGACCATATAGCTCATTTTATCTCCTCGACAGTGAATGGGACTTCAAGACTTGCACTTGATGGAGGATCCAGAGAGGAGAAGTTAGGGTTGAAGAACTTGGGTCTTGAGGGCCACTTCTCTTGGAACTTAATCTGATAAAACCTGAAGATCTCTGATTTGATAGTTTCTGCCTCCGTAATCCATACCCCATCAATTAGTAACCCTGCAATATTGTTTTCTCTCTTTTTGTTATTAACGAATCCATGGAAAAAGTATGAGTTTTCATCCCCATCGACTGCCCATTTGACTTTTGCCCTCTGTTTAATGTCTGAGACCGCGTACTTTTCCAGTTCAGCTATTTTTTTAAAACCAGCCCTTCTTTCGGTAATCTTTGTATCACTAAGAGTACGTTCCTCTGCTGCTAATTCGAGTTCATGTACTCTCCTTTTTGTTTCTTGCAATTCTTGTAGCTCCTTTAGGTAGTCTGTGGCCCGCCATTTCCTTATTTCATCCTTCAAGAATTTTAGTTTGGACTTCAGGTACATGTCAGGGGTGCCAAATCCCCTAAATTCTACCCATGCATTCTTTACAATTTTTTCAAACCCCTCACGATCTAGCCATGAATTGAATAGCCGGAATGGAGGTTTCCCATAGTCAGGGAGGGATGTTTGTAAGATAACAGGGCAATGGTCAGACAAATCTCTAGGGAGAGCTGTAGTGGAGGTGGAGGGGAATAAGTGGATGAAGTTATTACAAACCAAGAATCTGTCAAGTTTGCTCAGTTTGAAATCAGTTTGGCATAGGAAGGTGAATCTGTGGCCTCCCATTCGAAGATCATGCAATCCGGTTTCAGATATAAACCGATTAAAGTGAAATGCAGATGATGGGCAAAATTGGGAATTTAGTCGCTCCTCCCGTCTACGGACAGTGTTAAAATCGTCGAAGATTATCCATGTACCTTCCATTTCTCCTTTTATTTGACCAAGTTGCTCCCATAGTCTTCTCTTTTCTGATGGATCATGGGGCCCGTACACATTGACAAGGTTAGTAGTACCAGGAATTCCATCCCAAGTACCACATGTGATCAGGAAGTACCTTGTTCTGACAATATCAACAACATTGAAAGTGTTTGAGTCCCACATACTTAAGAGACCACCTGATCTTCCTACTGCTGGGCTTACAGCGAAGCCAAATTCATCAGAGTCCCAACACCCAGCTACATCAATAGCGCTTGTATCCATCAATTGAGTCTCTTGCAGTCCCAAGAAAGAAATTATGTTTTGGATCTTGAGACGCTTCACCCAGCTAACCTTGCTTCCTTCGCCAATTCCCCTAACATTCAGGCTAAGACAATTCATTGGGGGATCCTGTTATCTCCTTCATCTACAATGACTTTGCATAGTATAGGGTTATTAGGTTCGATGTCGAATCCTAATTCCCTACCGATTCGCACAGTCTTTACAATTTCTGGGGTCACCGGCCTTTCGCTAGGTTCTTCCACGGTCGAAGATTGCACTATAGGAGGTGTGTTGAGGTCAATTAAGCCAGATGGGGACTCCGGGAAGGGCGTTGAGTGGGGGAGTGGGTGAACGTCGGAGAGGTCCGCCATCAGATTGATGATAGGGGTAGTGAGGTTTTGGGATGTATTAATTAATCTTTGTCTCTTACCTAATGATTCACCAGGTTTAAACATTTGGGCTGTTATTGGGGGTGTATGGGATGTAAAAGGTCCAAAGCAAGTGTCAGGGGGGAGCCCATTAAGCGACCCACTGATTGGCCTCAAGGGAATTGGGGTCGTATCATCTAATTCAGAGGGCACGTGCGGATATGGTTGAATTGGATCGACGGTTGAAAACTTTTCCGGGTTTCGAGGGGTCGTTTGGATAGCTGTCATCAATGCTTCTGTCATCTGTGCATCTTTCCCATGCAACTGTTCATCTCCTGTGATCTGCATGCTAGAGCATGTCGCCGGAGCCCTCGAGTTTTCCGGCATAGGTGGTTCCTCGTTTAACCTCTCATCTTCTTCAAATTTTTGTGTTTCAATCCAGATTTCGCCTTCTTCTCGTTCCTCGTTCAATTCCTTTGTTTGGGTTTCATTGCCATCCTTAGCTATCTCCCAAACGGGGGTCCCATTATCTTCCGGGGGACGACTAACTTCGTAGTAATCTTCCGACGGGTCAAATCTGAACGGGAACCAATCTTCGTCAAATTCAACAATTCCTAGCCTAGTCACCTTCCCATCATATGAAATATGGATCTCCTCGTTTATGCGAGCCTTTCTAGTGGTAAGAATGCCAATCTTGACATGGGAGAGGTCAATTCGATTTGGAATATCATCGAACGGAGCTATGATTTTCCCAAATGTTCCTGTGATCTTCTCGAAATTGCGTTGGCCCCATAGGAAGAGAGGAAGACCCAAAATTATGATCCATGCCACCCTGTCTGCATGGGTCTTTGTATTATCTGCCCATCTCAACCATTTTATGTGTTCTTTCCATCTCTTGTCATCCTCCATAAACTCCTTAGCGGCCCCTGAATGATCAAAGAGGATAAGAACCTTTAGACCACCAATGTATTTTATCGTAGTATCACTTTCGCCTTTGGATAGGATAAGTTTAGGGAGATGTCCTAGGTGATCTAATGAGACTGCTTCCCCCACAAGTGTCGTCTTCCTTAGCCAACTAGTGGTAGAGGGTTCACGTTGCAGGATAATTGGGAGTGGGAGTGGTGGGCCAGGTGGGGTTGAGATCGTTAACTTAGTTATGTTTGTTGTGCTTGGAGGTTTCATAAGCTAGCTCCCAGAGTACTTCTGTTATCGTGTGTTGTCTCCCTTATGCCACCCTTCGTTCTTCCTTCCAATACCTGATAGGTCTGGTGATTTGGCCGGTCCTTTCTTTTGTGCAAGGCGAGGTTTACAGCTATAGTCTTCCCTCTGAGTTTAACTCAATTCAATCTCATCTCCAACTCTTTCATATTCCCAACTCCTTTGAATCGGAGAAACGCGTAGTGCTTGCCGTTTTTCCCCAGATTTTGACCCATGTATATGTCTGATAGCCTCCCAAATCTCTCGAAGGTTTTCCAAATTTCGCTCTTGGTTGCATCTCCTGGGATGTTTGTTGCAAAGTAGGTGATCTCCTCTGTTGGTATGTTTGCCGACTTTTTTTTTCCGGCGGACCTCCACCCATTCACTTTATCTCATCACTACTTAAGTACCCACTAATCCAACATTTATTTTTTAATTGTATGCTTATTCCTTTTAGGTCGAACCATGTACCTTTCCATGTGATACATGGATCTCACACCTAGTATTAAATAGATTGAACCTGAATCCAACTCAGATCTACTCGTTGCCACACAACCATTAAATAAAATGATAAAGCTAAGAAAGACACTTCAAAGTTCAAACTGTATCAGACATTTGAACACCAAATTTGACTTTCACTTCGATTCTATTTAACCAAAAGTACTCGAAGATTGAAAAGAAAGTTTGACTTTTCAATCTATGATCTGACCATTCGTTAGTAATTCACTAACCATTCATCTGATCTTCAATCTTGATTCTTGAATTAGTTCAAACCAATCAATCATTTAAGCCAAACAAAGCTACTGATTTCACCCATTTTGACTTCCAAATAAATGCTTCTTTGTCCATCGAATGCAATTCAACTCTTTCTTGCACTCACTTCGATATCTCTAATCAGCAAATACATCAATTCTTTTATGAAAACCATAATTTTTTCTATTCCAAACTTTTTCAGATCAAACACCGATTCATATGTTCTTGAGAATTTCTTGTATCAATTCAAAATTGGTACAAGAATTGAATCATCAGAGCTAATAATTTTCCTTTCACATATCAATAATACTCTGGACCAATTCACAAGTGGATTTGTGAAACAATTATCTGCAAATAACCTCATAATATTTCGTGATTAATATTCATGATGAAGAAGAAGCGATCAACCCAAATGTAAAATGGATTCTCAATCCAAGATAAAAATATCATTGACAAATCAATTTCATGAATTTCAATTTACCAATTGAAGGATTTGTGAGTGAATAACCAAAATATCGTGAATCAAATCGACAAAAAAATGAGGAGAATTAGATGTCAAATTGGACATAAACCTCTAGTTCAAAGATATTGTCGATAGAGAAATTAATTCAAGGATGATACGATCGAGAAACACGAAGTGGATAGAAATTGTCGGATATAGCAATTAATCTGAATAATCATGAAGTACGATCTTGATTGAATGATATCTTCTCTAATAAATGAAGGTTTTTTTGCCACTTGTCATACTCTCATTCATTTTGCCACATGTCATTTTGTGGTTATTTTGAATTAATTTTTATTTCAAATTATTAATTTTGTGGTTTTCCTATTTTATTAAACTCCATATGGTATTTAAATTTAATAATAAATACATATCAATTTCATTAATGGACTTTCCTTATAATTTCAAATTTTTAAAATAAAATGTGATTAATTTGATTTGATTATTTTATCTAAATGATTTGTTTAAATTTAAAAGAGAAAAAACATTTTAATTTTAGTAATTCAATATTTTTTATTTTTCTTATAAATTTAAATTTCTCAAATGTTTATACATATTTAATTGTTTTAAATACACCCATATAATACATGGGCTCACACCTAGTGAATAGAATATGTGAACAAGATGAACACATCAGCTGAATCAATTATAAATATGTCTTGGGCTTCTCAATTAAATACGAAGAGTATCAGATGCTTATATTTGGACTCAAGATGTATTGATCAATATATTTGGGTTTTAAAAAAATGGATCAAATGAATAGTATCAGATCAAGAATATCAATTGGACTTTTGAATGAATTGAAGTAAATCAAAACGATTTTAATTGGTTTCGGCTAAATTGATGAAAGAAAAAGGATTGATCAACAAATTGGGCTTGAAACAAAATAGTTCCAACCAAAATCGCAAGACGCAAAAAATTCAAAGAAAAATGTACACAATTTTAAAAATCGGAGACTCACCAAATGATTTTGAATCTAGAATTTATTATGCAAAAATTTTGTCAAATCTGGAATCGTTCCATGAATTGATCATTTGAATCTTCATGGTTTGGCTCTAATACCACTTGTTAGAATGTGAAGCTTGATTTGACGTTACGGAATGTAGAAGTGTAGAATCTAAAGAAACGAATTAACATTTAAACACAATTGTATAGATAAAATGGAATAGAACAAAATTTACAGTAGGATGTGCTTGCTCCTATAATACTCTCTCTCAAACTAATCTACTCATTTATACAAAATAGGAGCTCTCTCAACCTACAAAGAATATTAAACTAATAAATATATGAATGCTCAATCAATAAGTCATAAGGCTTAAATTCCACACATGTCATAAAAGGGATGAAACCTTCAAGTGATCACCAAATGGAGAGCTTTGCACCCAACACATATCATGAAAGAAAACATGGATCTCTTAGGAAGAAATGACATGGAAGAAGTCAATTTCATTATGATCTCGCAAAGAAATGAAATATGAAAATTTGAACATTATGCAACGGCATAGTGAAACATAATAAGTCTATTCCATCAATTACATGGTTAAAATCTAGAATAATAAATTGTTCAACGTCAATTCATTAAAGGTATTGTTTTGTGGGTTTCACTCAAAATCATGGTGACAATGAATTCAATATCATAAAAAAAGAGTTTTGGCAAGACTGTGATTCTAGTTGGTTTCAACTAAAGATCTAATGGGTTTTGCGTCTATGTGTGTGAATTGTATAAGAAAGTGAGATAAGAAGATGGAAAACGAGTTTCTCACAAATCCATGGTGACAACATATTTGATCATAAAAATAATTTTCGATATAAATATCAAATACGAAGAGTATCGAAGTCTAAACCATGAACAGTAACTGGTGAATGATTCAGTTCCAATGTCAACTTCAAAGAGTATCGACGTCCCAACAATCAAAGTTGCTTCAATACCAAAGGCATAAAAATTAGCTTGACGTTGGAACATAACATGCCTCCATCATTCCCAAGCCATTTAAGATAGCTAGAAAGGATTTTTTATTAAGCGCTTTTATGAAAATATTTGTAAGTTGATATGTTGTTTGGAAAAAATGCATACAATCTTCGATATGATCTTTGCTAGAGCGATATCGAAGAGAAATGTGTTTAGTCTTGGAATGTTGAACTTGATTATGAAAAATGCGAGTTGCACTTTGAGAATCACAAAAAAATGATATTTTCTTCATGTTGATAGTGTAGTCACAAAGTTGACTTTCAATCCATATCACCTAAGAGGTACATGCAGTAACAACAACATACGTTGTTGCTGCTATCGATATCAAAACTATAGTTTGCTTCTTTGAATGCAAACTCACTAACTTCCCATTAAGAAATTGAAAACCATAAGTTGTACTAAAACGTCCCAAAAACACAGTCTGAAAATTCGTTTAATTTAATAATAAAAACCATAGTCGATAAACCTCATATAAAAATCATAAGCAATGTATCTCAAATATTATAATAACTGTCATGTATATCAGAGTATAAACATCTCAGGCTGAACAAATGGTGTGTGCACTGCAATCTTCCCGAGCTCCTCTTTTGAAAACTGAGTACCTGAAACCAAAACTGAAACTGTAAGCACGAAGCTTATGAGCTCCCCCAAACTACCACATACCATACAATAACATATAAACACATATTGGGCCTTGCCCACTGCATCGGACCGAAGTTCGGACCTGACTGGGACCCCGTCCCCTGCATCGGACCGAAGTCCGAAACTAACGGCATCAGACCGAAGTCTGGAACTGACAGGGACCCCATCCCCTGCATCGGACCGAAGTCTGAAAACTGACTGAACATAGCATAAACATATCAACTAGCATGAACACATACACTGAATACAGCATCGGACCAGAGTCTGGAACACATAACACAAAATATGCTTGAATCACAAAGACATCAAGCACTCTAACTACTGCATCGGACTGTAGTCCGTAACTACTGCTAACTAAACGGGTCGGCATTATGGCCGTACACCCGTTCCTACTGGAAGAAAACTCACCTCACACTGCTGAAGTCCCGTAGACATAACCCGACATTGCTGAAGTCCCGCAGACTCAACCCCAACTGCTAGATGACAGATTCCCGAATTGTCAACACCAAAATAACATCCAATTAATAATTGGGTCCCAACACACAACCATAAATACATACTTGGATAATTACTACATTACCCCCAAGGTTGGCTTTATTCAAGCCCAATGCCAAACCGTTTGGTTCAGTCCAATATTCAGCATTCTGATGGCCCAATATCATATAATCATAAAGGCCCAAACTATGGCCTATCTATGGCCTAATCTTCAAAATTGGGCTTAGCTCCTCATACGGGCCTTACCTCAAAGCCCATTAATTATTCTAATCCATTTGCTTGATCTTGGATGGTCCATCAATAATCCAATCGTCGAGGCCCAATAGAAAGGCCCCATAATAAACCCAAGCCCATAAATCCAATATTAGGGTTTTCTAAACCCTAATTAGGGTTTCCAACACCATATTAGCCCAATAGGCCCAATTAATATGTCTTATGATTAATTAAGGTTCATTAGACTCATTAAGGTTTCACTAGGCCCATTAGTCATCTATTTGGGCTTTTAGGTCCATTAAGCTTTATTGGGCCCATTAAGGTTTATTAAGCCCATTAAGCGTCATAGGGCCCATTAGGGTTTCTTAGTCCCATAGTCCAACCATCCAAACTAGTCAAAACACCATCAAAGCACACCGCTACCGACACGGCGGCCGATGGCGGTAGGAGGTGGCAACCACCACCTCACGGTGGTGGTTTTCAGGTTTCCTTTCATTATTCAATTTGTAATTTACACTTTACAATGCTGAAACTCAAAATAAACACACACACAACCACCCTATGGTGGCCGGTGGTGGTAGAAGGTGCCAGCCACCACCTTACGGTGGTGGCAGTGGCTTTTCCGGGAAACTCGGCTAAAAAGAGCCCACATACAATCTCATAACAACCTGAAATAGTAATAACACATGAACACAAACCCATAAATACATCCACAACCACCTCTCATGGTGGCTAGTTGCGGCAGAATAAGGTAGAAACGACACTCACGACAAAGAAGCGGCGGAAGATAGCGGCGACAGTGAGATAGCGACCACACACACACCATTCTCAAGATCCGGAGGAAGCCACCCACCTGGTGGTGCTCATCGAACGGAAACCCCCACCACCCAACAGCTGGGATGACGGCTAGGGATTGGGATCCCAACTGGCGAACGGTAGCAGCAATACATTGTGCTCCCCTACAGCCCTGATGTCCAGAAATAGCCCCCATCTTCAATGGATTGAGTGCACGGTGGTCCTCAGCTTGAGATCGGTAGCAGAGCGGCGACAACCTTGATGACACAGTCGCGCGGCAGCGGTTACAACACCGAGACCCAATCGCAGCCCTTTGATCGATCCTTCCCAAGAGCAGCGTCGGTCTCAGCATGTCTCAGATTCATCGGCACTCGTCGGGGAACATTTCTGGTGGCTCACGACTTCGACTAGTCTACGAGAGTGGCGCTATTATGGTGTTTGGATGGCGAAGGAGCGGCAGCAATGGCTATCCTCACTGATCGGAACAACGAACGAATAGAGGAGGCGGCTAACTCCACACATGGCGGCTGAACTCTCTCATTAGGGTTAGGGTTCCCGCAAGCGTTATATACCCGGTGGCCCTCTAAACTCCTTTCCATAATGACATAATTGGCCCCTCTTTTTCCTCTTTTCTTTCAAAATAAGTTCATATTTTACACTTTTAACCCTGCCTTCAGAATCTTTACAAATTGAATCCAAAACTTACATTTTAAGCCCTGATCCCATAAATTTCTTTCATAATAGATCCCTAAATTATCAATAAACCCTTCAGCCTTCAAATCTTTTCAATTTAAGTCCATAAATTACCAAACGCACCCTGACCTCCGAAATTCTATTCAATTTAATCCCAAACTTACTCCTTTAACCCCCGACTTCTAAAATTCTTCACAAATTAGTCCGGGACTCACATTTTACTAATTTATTTAAATAATCGGGGTGTTACAACTCTCCCCCACTTAAATTAGATTTCGTCCTCGAAATCCTTTCTTACCATTCCTTACATGCCCGCCCATTCTAGTAAAATGGACACCATCCTGGGCACATTTTAGCCTTCCCAGGTCAGCCATGACCAATCCTCGTAAAGCCCTAAAATATGCGGTGAACGAATTCCTCGTAACAAGATCACATGTACTCTGTCTGAAATTTGTTGTCTCTAGATGATCTGAATCCTTAACAGACCACTCATACTAAATCATTATAGATGAACCCCACGGTGGGTGACTAAGCATTACTCAGCAATCTGTTACGCTTATCATACATGAGGTCCTCAAATACCATTACTGCTGGAAACCCAAAAGTGTTTGAAACACTGAACTGCTTGAGACACTAACTGTCTGAAACACTGAACTACCTAAACACTGAACTGCCTAACACACTAAACTACCACATGGCTGCTTCCCAACATCTATCGAGACCTACCTGGTTCATCTGGAATACTGGGTTCCAGCCCGACTGTGGAGCCGAAGGACTCCCTACTTAGTCGCCTCACACGACTTCTAAACAGAATCCTTCTCTGGAACTAGTTGCTACTAATTATCTTGTCACTGTGGCCCTAACGGCCTTCTGATCTGACCGATTGGTTCCATGCGTCGAATCCTGATGTCATCAAATCCAAGACTAAAAGTGATTGATACATGACCAAAGGTAGCCTTAAATCACAAACGACCTCACATGGTCCATTGCTTTTCTAATCCCATAACTATATTGGCGCTCCTACAGTCTTATCGTTGGCTGAACCAGGTCTAATCCGTCTGGGTAATTCCGAAATCCAATCTGTGGATATCCTCACTGCTACACCCAAACTGGTGGGTACTACTGTTCTTTCCGCATCCTAACAACGCAATCACGCTATCTACCAACCTAGTGAATGCTACGGCTACACCCGCAGACTTACAACACTCTATCACTGTCTGGCTGCTAGGGAATGCTACGCCTACTCCTGCAGACTTACAACACTCTAACACTATCTAGATGCTAGTGAATGCTACGGCTACACCTGCAGACTTACAACACTCTAATAATATCTGACTGCTAGTGAATTTTACGGCTACACCCGCAGACTTACAACACTCTCCATACTGGATCGAACACGCGCTTGACCCGCACTCAACTGAACTCCTGTCCTAACTAGAATCCCCAACCTGATTCCCTAAGGCTTGCTAGCAAACATCGCGGGAACGCGGTTTCCTTATTGGCAAGTTTTTCCGAACTTCCATCTCACACTATCCGCAAACCATACAGTCGCTTGGGTTGTCTTCCTTCCGAACAAGGATGCAAAATTTATCCCAGTTTCATGATTGCTCATACTTCTGAATCCTTGGATGATTCTCCCCCACTTTGATTCAACTAACGTCTTACATCACACAATACTGGAAGGATTCTTAATCCTTCTTACCAGTTTATGCCCAATCTGCTGAAAACCACGCTTACCATTGCTAGTGTTTCAATACTAGCCAGTCCAAAAGATCACACCACCTCCAAGAACCCGAATAAATCTTCGGTAATAGCTCGCTAGACCCAGGAAGCTTCAAATCTCAATTGGAGACCTCAGAATCTCCCACTGCATCACGGCCTCTATCTTGGCCGGTTCGACTAGAATAACCTTTTGATTGACAAGGTGTCCCAGAAATTGCACCTCGCGCAACTAGAACTCATATTTTGATTACCTTGCAAAAAGTCTCTCCCTCCTCAAAGTCTTTAGCACCTCCCTTAGGTGCTTCTCGTGCTGCTCCTCAGTCTTGGAATAAACCGATATGATGTTGTACTCTCCCAATCCCACGATTTGGGATATGATCTTTCGCTATCCGCTAATAATTATCAGTATGCAATTGGCATATGCCATTTCTGGAAGTATAATTCAAACACAAATAGAGGATAACCCAGAGTCACACTTACTCAAACCCTTGGAACGAAAGACTAAATTGCAGTTTCCCGCATGAGTTGTACTGAATCTAACCCTGTTGGTCTCTCAAAAGCTGATCCAAACTCTGGGGTCTTCTCCCGAGACACCTCAATATAAGCAACTAATCTAATTCCCTCTTACCAATGCGCTCCAAGTCCATATCTCGTTCTCAAGCTCTAGAAGTCATATCATTCAGGGTCTTGCACCCCAAGATACTCACGATCTCCCTGCTATCACTTTACAATATGTTTTGATAACTTACCTTCTTTATTTCCTCATTTGCTACATACTGTGGTACCTTCTAAGCTCTTTCCCGAGACTTGGTAGTGAGCTCTGCCACAGTCTCAGTCGTCTGGTGGAGATCTAACAACTCTTGCGCCATCTGATGCGCCTCAATCGCCTGGGCACAATCTGCCCATAATCTAGTTTACAATTCATACCATGACATCACATCAACTGCATCATCACTCTACTCACTACCAACCTCTTCCTATCAATCTCGTGCTCTATCCCTCAAGAGACAGGAAGTAAGTCAGATCGTGTCTCCTTTCGAGACAACGTTTGGTACTAAAAGTGTTGGTGACATTTGCCAACCATCTGCTGCTAACAATGGGGTCCCTAATCCCCATGACAATCTAAAGCCTCACAAACTCTGAATTCCCGAAACATCAACGTACGGGTCTTTATCATGACTACTATAACAGTGCATAATGCACTCGACCTCTCATCACAAATCTCTATAATGCCCTCCTTGATGACACTGAGGATCACAAGAGTCTGGTCAATGATACTACGCGTAATTCTCAGATGGAATGCACTCCCTCATCTGATCATTAATTTGCCCGACTCTAGAGTCCGAGGCTGATCCCTCGTCGACACCAGAACTACCATCTGGTCCATCACGATCATCATAATACTCATCAAAACTTGAGGGATCTCACACACTACAAGTTCTCTGGTCTTATCTCAGCCTTCCTTGATTCGAGTACAGATCCTCTGCTTTCAGTAGTATGGGCCCCTACTACCTTCCACATCTATCCGTACTATCCTCAAGTACTGCCTCGACTCCACCAAGTCCCTTCTACTACTACTGTTGATCTCTTGCTAATCTCATCCGAGGCTTGGCCTAGGGTAATCACCAACCCACTCTCCGCCATCAGCTGCATAAGAAGTCCCTGCTTTATTTCCCTAACTAGCTCGCGAATACTATCACATATTACTTAGAATAGATAATTCTTCAAATGAAAGATCCTACCCTACAACGGTTGGACTCAAACAAGTGTTGTGCAATAGAGCTAGAACTAACCTTCTGAAATTACTTAGTCCTTGCAATATGTAGCTTAACATATTTGTTTATAGTTATTGGAAGACAACTAGAACTCCAAAAATCACAAAGCAAGCAGCATTCGGGCGTTGAGTACACATAATCAAGCATATACTACTCTGGCTATCATACTAACTAATCTGTACTAGCATGCAGTTCTCAATAAGCTGGTACACATATAATAGGCACATAAGGCATCATTCCTAGATCCTTCGTTCTAATCTAGCATGCGGTTCTCATAAAGCTGATACACATATCATATGAACTTGTATGGGTACTTTGGGAGTACTTACTTTAGCTCGGATGATTGCATGCACCACACCCTTTTCTCTTTTCAAAATTCTTTTCGGTTTTTCTAAAACTCTTTTCTTTATACTTTTTTCTAAAATTGTTTTCTTTTCTCAAAATTCTTTTGTAAACATGGTTTTTCTCTTATAAACTTTATACCACTTCCTTAGTTTGAGTTCAGACACACCCGGAAGTGTGCCCGAATTCCTCAAACCAAGGCTCTGATACCAACTTGAAACGTCCCAAAAACACAGTCTGAAAATTTCGTTTAATTTTATAATAAAAACCAGAGTTGATAAACCTCATATAAAAATCATAAGCAATATATCTCAAATATTATAACAACTGTCATGTGTATCAGAGTATAAACATCCTAGGCTGAACAAATGGTGTGTGCACTACAACCTTCACGTGCTCCTCTTTTGAAAACTGAGTACCTGAAACCAAAACTGAAACTGTAAGCACGAAGCTTAGTGAGCTCCCCCAAACTACCACATACCATACAATAACATATAAACACATATTGGGCCTTTCCCACTACATCGGACCGAAGTTCGAAAACTGCATCGGACCGAAGTCCGGAACTGACTAGGACCCCGTCCCCTGTATCGGACCAAAGTCCGGAAACTGACCGACCATAGCATAAACATATCAACTAGCATGAACACATACACTACATACTACATCGGACCAGAGTCCGGAACACGTAACACAAAACATGCTTGAATCACAAAGACATCAAGCACTCTAACTACTGCATCAGACCGTAGTCCGTAACTAATGCTAACTAAACGGGTCGACATTGTGGCCGTAGACCCATTCCTACTGGAAGAAAACTCACCTCACACTGCTGAAGTCCCGTAGACATAACCCTACATTGTTGAAGTCCCGCAGACTCAACCCCAGCTGCTGGATGACAGATTCCCGAACTGTCAACACCAAAATAACACCCAATTAATAATTGGGTCCCAACACATAACCAAAAATACATACTTGGATAATTACTACATTACCCCAAGGTTGGCTTTATTCAAGCCCAACGACCAAACCATTTGGTTCAGTCCAATATTTAGCATTCTAATGGCCCAATATCATATAATCATAAAGGCCCAAACTATGGCCCAATTTTCAAAGTTGTGCCCAGCTCCTCATATGGGCCTTACCTTAAAGTCCATTAATTATTCTAATCCATTTGCTTGATCTTGGATGGCCCATCAATAATCCAATCATCGAGGCCCAATAGAAAGGCCCAATAATAAACCCAAGCATATAAATCCAATATTAGGGTTTTCTAAACCCTAATTAGGGTTTCCAACACCATCTTAGCCGAATAGGCCCAATTGATATGTCTTATGATTAATTAAGGTTCATTAGACTCATTAAGGTTTCACTAGGCCCATTAGTCATCTATTTGGGCTTTTAGGTCCATTAAGCTTTATTGGGACCATTAAGGTTTATTAAGCCCATTAAGCCTCATAGGGCCCATTAGGGTTTCTTAGTCCCATAGTCCAACCATCCAAACGAGTCAAAACACCATCAAAGCACACCGCTACCCGACACGGCGGCCAATGGCGGTAGGAGGTGGAAACCACCACCTACCGGTGGTGGTTTTCAGGTTTCCTTTCATTATTCAATTTGTAATTTACACTTTACAATGCTGAAACTAAAAATAAACACACACACTTAACAACATAAACACACACAACCACCTTATGGTGGTCGGTGGTGGTAGAAGGTGGCAGCCACCACCTCACGGTGGTGGCGGTGGATTTTCCGGGAACCTCGGCTAAATAGATCCCACATACAACCTGTCACACCCAAAACCAAGAACGGTGGAAACGTTCCGGGGTGGAGGACGTCATATGAAGTATCATAACAGTGTAAAGTAGTAAACAAGCAACAACATCATCCATTGCATTAAAAGTAAAGTTTTAATACATGTGTGTTCTTTCATAATGTACAACAATAAAATGAATAATCAAAATAAGGCGAGTCTTGTCTATGCTCCATCTTCTCAAAAACCTGGCCATCGCACCTGTCTAACTGATGACCTGAGAATACAAGTTATTTTGAAAGCTAGTATCAGCTTTAAAGCTGGTGAGATTCATAAGTATTTAAGTGTCATTGTCTTGCTTACTAAAAGCTGTTTTAAAAGTCATGTAAACCTTTAAATTAAAATGTTGATGTAAGTATGAAAAACCCTATAAAATCCCTTATTTTCTATTAGTTTGAGATGTAGTCTTCTACCAAGACCCGAATGTTTTGTTATGACAATGTAGTCTTTTACCAAGACCCGAATGTTTTGTTATGACAATGTAGTCTTCTACCAAGACCCAAATGTTTTGTCATGATAATGTAGTCTTCTACCAAGACCCGAATGTTTTGTTATGATAATGTAGTCTTCTACCAAGACCCGAATGTTTTGTTATGATAATGTAGTCTTCTACCAAGACCCGAATGTTTTGTTATGATAATGTAGTCTTCTACCAAGACCCGAATGTTTTGTAAGTAAAATGATAGTGTTTTCTTTCTATTGACTAGTACTAAAAGTACTTAGTCTAACTCTTTGTTTAGGTGAAAGTATCACAAAATAAAGTAAACAGGAAAAAGTACTAATGTAAGTGTTATCCCGAGGTAGTAGGGCTAACACACCATCGCGTAAAGCGAAACGTATAACCTATCACAAAATAAGTAAATAGGAAAAAGTACTAATGTAAGTGTTATCCCAAGGTACTAAGGCTAACACGCCATCGCGTAAAGCGAAACGTATAACCTATCACAAAATAAAGTAAATAGGAAAAAGTACTAATGTAAGTGTTATCCCGAGGTACTAGGGCTAACACGCCATCGCGTAAAGCGAAATGTATAACCTATCACAAAATAAAGTAAATAGGAAAAAGTACTAATGTAAGTGTTATCCCGAGGTACTAGGGCTAACACACCATCACGTAAAGTGAAACGTATAACCTATCACAAAATAAGTAAATAGGAAAAAGTACTAATGTAAGTATTATCCTGAGGTACTAGGGCTAACACGCCATCGCGTAAAGCGAAAGTATGATAAGAGTATTCGAATAAAGAACGACACAGGAGTTAGCCGACTATCAATATCTTTGATATTCATGACGTACAGGTTCGGGAAAATGACCTTGTAAAAGGTCTTACATCATATCCAGAGAAGATAGCTCTTGACAGCATAAAGGGCCTAACTAAAGTACTTACACTACAAGATATTTTCATAGAAAATACCACATCGGGCATAGACAGAAAGACGATTCCTTTCTAACAAGGAAAAATAAAGTAAAGTATCTACTACTAGCGACGGTCATCCCTCTGGTGAACTCTCAGTTCAGCCAGTTGCCGTTTCACATCAAGTAGGTGTCTTTCGTACACTCTCTAGCGTACTCGAAGTTCCATGACTTCGGTTCATGATTCAGCCAGTGCTTGCAGCAGGGTTTCATGGTCTCTCTTATACCTCTCACGAGCATGTTCAAGGCGACTGGTGTGAAGCATATACATTCCTCCATTTGTATCAACTTATGCGATACGTTGTAGAGCTGTCCTGCCCTGAACTTCGTTTCGGGCAACTCTTCGGATCAGAATTAGCATGATTATGTCTGCTGAGCCCCCATTGCTCAGGTCATAGAAGCTTCGGTCACCATTAAATGGCATGGGCTGATCTTGTCCTTGGCTCCATGTTTCCAAACATTCCACCCACTCAGGCGTCGGGCCATGAAAAACCGGACGAGGGTTAGGAATCAGAAAGGGAGTTGCCTGAGGTAGGCTCTCAACCTCGGACTCGGAGATGGAATCGTCTGAAAGGTCTTCAGCATGGTGATCATTCAGAGGGATTGGATGATCATTAACTGGTTCTTCTCCAAACCATCCAACAATAACCGCGTTCGGAAGGAACAAGTTGTCGTGGGGATGGAATCCAACCATGTTATCTACGCGAGAATTTAGGGTAAGAAAATAATTATTAGACGAACTATCTAGCTAATAATTTAGGAAATCTTCATTAGTTCCATCGCTATTTGTAAAGTGCATACCAGTTATATGTAATCAACACAGGATAGGCCTTCGAATAAGTGACCTTAACTCCAAATTCACAAGGAATAAGGGTAAAGCAAAAATTTCACCGATTCTAAGTCTATAACATCCTAGTTACATATAACTTTAGCATATCCACTTAGCAATTATCAACTTAGGAATGAAGATTCCATTTTAGTTCTCAAGTATAAAGTACTTATAGTAACACAAAACACCCCTATGGTATTTTAGACTTAGGTTCTGTTATAATGTTCTCATTATGATGATGTTGGTAAGTTTTTAGACTTGTTGTCATATCACAACCATTCTTGGGCATGTGCTAATCACTCTTTAGAACAGCATAGTTGATCAGGCTTTGCCACTCCCAAGACTGACCAAACATCCCTGAGCTTACCTGTGATATTCAACAATCGTAATACTTTTGTTCTTGTCATTGTGACACTGATTTTAGTATGAATGCAGGCACGTATACTTTGTTAAATATTTTATAATTTAAAAGTATATTCTCTTAGACAGAGTGTTTTAATCCCTATGTATTTATAGTTAGTATATCTTTTATGGGTTGATATACTTAATTCACTATAAACAATGCTCTGATACCAATCTGTCACACCCCAAAACCAAGAACGACGGAAACGTTCCGGGGTGGAGGACGTCATGTGAAGTATCATAACAGTGTAAAGTAGTAAACAAGCAACAACATCATCCATTGCATTAAAAGTAAATTTTAATACATGTGTGTTCTTTCATAATGTACAACAATAAAATGAATAATCAAAATAAGGCGAGTCTTGTCTGTGCTCCGTCTTCTCAAAAACCTAACAATACAAGTTATTTTGAAAGCGAGTATCAGCTTTAAAGCTGGTGAATTCATAAGTATTTAAGTGTCATTGTCTTGCTTACTAAAAGTTGTTTTAAAAGTCATGTAAACCTTTAAATGAAAATGTTGATGTAAGTATGAAAAACCCTAGAAAATCCCTTATTTTCTATTAGTTTGAGATGTAGTCTTCTACCAAGACCCGAATGTTTTGTTATGACAATGTAGTCTTTTACCAAGACCCGAATGTTTTGTTATGACAATATAGTCTTCTACCAAGACCTGAATGTTTTGTTATGATAATGTAGTCTTCTACCAAGACCCGAATGTTTTGTTATGATAATGTAGTCTTCTACCAAGACCCGAATGTTTTGTTATAATAATGTAGTCTTCTACCAAGATCCGAATGTTTTGTTATGATAATGTAGTCTTCTACCAAGACCAGAATGTTTTGTTATGATAATGTAGTCTTCTACCAAGACCCGAATGCTTTGTTATGATAATGTAGTCTTCTACCAAGACCCGAATGTTTTTTAAGTAAAATGATAGTTTTTCCTTTCTATTGACTAGTACTAAAAGTACTTAGTCTAACTCTTTGTTTAGGTGAAAGTATCACAAAATAAAGTAAACAGGAAAAAGTACTAATGTAAGTGTTATCCCGAGGTATTAGGGCTAACACGCCATCGCGTAAAGCGAAACGTATAACCTATCACAAAATAAGTAAATAGGAAAAAGTACTAATGTAAGTGTTATCCCGAGGTACTAGGGCTAACACGCCATCGCGTAAAGCGAAACGTATAACCTATCACAAAAATAAGTAAATAGGAAAAAGTACTAATGTAAGTGTTATCCCGAGGTACTAGGGCTAACACGCCATCACGTAAAGCGAAACGTATAACCTATCACAAAATAAAGTAAATAGGAAAAAGTACTAATGTAAGTGTAATCTCGAGGTACTAGGGCTAACACGTCATCGCATAAAGCGAAACGTATAACCTATCACAAAATAAGTAAATAGGAAAAAGTACTAATGTAAGTGTTATCCCGAGGTACTAGGGCTAACACGCCATCGCGTAAAGCGAAACGTATAAGTTATCACAAAATAAGTAAATAGGAAAAGGTACTAATGTAAGTGTTATCCCGAGGTACTAGGGCTAACATGCCATCGCGTAAATCGAAACGTATAACCTAATGAACATCCGAAGATTGTCCAATTGTCCTCTGTAGCAGTAGCAGGGCGGAGGAAGGGTTAGTCCCGTAAAGGTACTCCTTGTATAAGTAATAACCTTAGACATCCGTAGATGTTCATCACCCACTGTTGCTTACAGCTGGGTTCCGGAATGGTTAGTCCCGTCCATATATCCCAAGGTACTAGGGATAGGGTCCCGTCTAGATATCCCGAGGTACTAGGGATAAGGTCCTTTCTAGATATCCCGAGGTACTAGGGATAAGGTCCTGTCTAGATATCTCGAGGTACTAGGGATAGGCAGGAAGATTTACACAGAAGGTACTAATAAATCATCCACGCTATTCGAGATACAAGTCATCATGTTAATATAAACAGGTAAATGTATCTATGTAAAGGTACTCATGTAATGTGTTCATGTAAGCTTATTCATGTATCATGTAAGCATATGTAAATGTACTCATGTATCAGGTAATGTACTGGTATAGACTCATGAATGAACTGACTCTTGTGTGATTCCTTGTAATAGGAATAATGTTTGGTATCTACAAATTATCCCTATGATAATTTACTGAAAGGTAATTGGTTATTCAAGTAGGTTTATACACTCTTACTACTCAAGGGTGTGGGAAACTAAATGAAAGATGTAAACTATATCATAAATACATACATACATATATATATATATATATATATATATATATATATATATATATATATATATATATATATATAAGAATATAAGTGTATACGCATAGTTTAGTTCAAGAATGTAAAATGGTTTTGTAAGTCATCTAAGGGTTTTGAATAAATATAAAAGTGACTTGATGTCATTTGGATAAACATTTCAAAAGTAATACATTTTATAACAAAGTATTTTAAAGATAGAACCATTTCATGCATCACATTTTGTAGTATGTGAAATCTGTTGAATGAAAACACAGTTATAAAATACATATAGATGATTTAATAACATGCTATTTTCTAGTTGTATCCCCCCCCCCATTGAAGCATTTAAAATCATTTAAAACATTGATTAGGGGTATGAACTCACCTGTTGTGAGGGGTTCTAGCGGGTACGCGTATATGGATGAGACGTTCCACGAATGAAGTCCCGAGACACAATAAGTCCTAAATGATATTTAGGGACACATAATGACATGAATATAGTGTTTATAACAACTATATGAAAGATAACACCTTCCGGGACTAGGAAACACCTTGACCAAGTGTTGGAATCACATGTGATTCAACATAGGAAGGTATAAGGCACACAAATGAGTTTACTACCATGAGTTCACGGCCCAAGGGAGTTTACGGCCGTAAACTCATGGTTACTCATGGGTTAGTGCAAGTATGAAAGCTAGGGAATGATTTAGGGACATTAGCTTTAGCCTAGGATGAGAAAGACCACTTCTTTTGGCACTTTTGGGGTGTTCACGGCCCAAATGAGTTTACAACCGTAAACTCATGTCCAAATATGTTTATGAGGGTCTTAAAGGTCATAAGGAAGCATTCTAAATTCATGCCTAAGCCTTAGTAAGTGTTTGTGGCACCAAAACACCCCTAACTTGAGTTTTCGGCCCATAGACCATTTGGTCATGTGTTTGCGGCCGTAAACACTTGTGGGTGTTGGTATTTTGGTTGTTTTGGGTCTTAGAAACATCAAGGTAAAGAGCTATGCTGGTCTCTTGGCTTAAGGGTGGCATTTAGGGCACTTTGACACCCTAAAATGGAGTTCACGGCCCAAGAACTTCCTTGGCCGTGAACTCACTTTCACTCTTGATTCTTAATTGTTTCGGTGGTCTAAACATGTAATGGTAGCTTCTAGTTTGAGTTTCAAGGCTTTGAGGGTCATTGGGACACTATTGGCCCTTAAAACGGAGTTTACTCTCCAAATGGATTTTAGTCTCCAAATGGAGTTTACTCTCCAAGATGTTCTTAGGGAGTAAACTCTCAAAACTTTTTGTTTTGAGTTTGTTTTCTGTTCCTAAACTCATTTGTGTACAAGTCCAAACTAGTTTCATGGCTTAAGGAAAGACTAGGCACCATTTGGCTCTTGAAAAGGAGTTTACTCTCCAAGATGTTCTTGGGGAGTAAACTCACAGATCTTGATGTTCTGTCGTGATTTTGATGTTATTAAGCACAATCTAAGCTATATAATACAACTAGATTGAAGTACTCACGATTTGGGATAAACACCCGAAGATCCGTGAGAGAGAAAACGGCTTTTCTCTAGTTGGAAATGCCAATAATGAATGAATTTGGTTCAGAATTCTATTTATAGTCCTGAGATATTTTTGGCAGAAAATATTTTTATTCCCAAAATGATTTCTAATATGACAGAGTGTTGGAATAACAGTGTTGCATGAAACCCTAGTGCATCCACTCTCCTGATATCTCCTGAAGTGTAAACCATGAATTACTCAAACTTATCCGAAAAGTCTGAAAATTTATTGTGACTCTTATAACTTCTATTGAAGTGATATTGTTTGTTCAGAATGGAAATTTCGGGTTGTCACACAATCTCATAACAACCTGAAATAGTAATAACACATGAACACACACCCATAAATACATCCACAGCCACCTCTCATGGTGGCTAGTTGTGGCAGAATAAGGTAGAACCGACACTCACGACAGACAAGCGGCAGAAGATAGCGGCGACAGTGAGATAGCGACCACACACACACCATTATCGAGATCCGGTGGCAGCCACCCACCTGGTGGTGCTCATCGAACGGAAACCCCCACCCCCCAACAGCGGGGATGACGGCTAGGGCTTGGGATCCCAACTGGCGAACGGTAGCAGCAATACATTGTGCTCCCCTACAACCCTGATGTCCAGAAACAGCCCCCATCTTCAATGGATTGAGTGCACGGTGGTCTTCAGCTTGAGATCGGTAGCAGAGCGGCGACACCCTTGATGAAACAGTCGTGCGGCAGCGGTTACAACACCAAGACCCAATCGCATCCCTTCGATCGATCCTTCCCAAGAGCAGCGTCGGTCTCAGCATGTCTAAGATTCATCGGCACTCGTCGGGGAACATTTCAGGTGGCTCACGACTTTGACTGGTCTACGAGAGTGGCGCTATTATGGTGTTCGGATGGCGAAGGAGCGGCAGCCTCACTGATCGGAACAATGAACGAATGGAGGGGGCGGCTAACTCCACACATGGCGGCTGAACTCTGTCGTTTGGGTTAGGGTTCCCGCAAGCGTTATATACCCGGTGGCCCTCTAAACTCCTATCCATAATGACATAATCGGCCCCTCCTTTCCCTCTTTTCTTTCAAAATAAGTTCATATTTTACACTTTTAACCCTACCTTCAGAATCTTTACAAACTGAATCCAAAACTTACATTTTAAGCCCTGATCCCATAAATTTCTTTCATAATAGATCCCTAAATTATCAATAAACCCTTCAGCCTTCAAATCTTTTCAATTTAAGTCCATAAATTACCAAACACACCCTGACCTCCGAAATTCTATTCAATTTAATCCCAAACTTACTCCTTTAACCCCTGACTTCTAAAATTCTTCACAAATTAGTCCGGGACTCACATTTTACTAATTTATTTAAGTAAACGGGGTGTTACATGTACTCTTGTGATCAAGTTGACAATCAACCAAATCAACATCTAAATAAGCTTGAACAAAAAACCATTGTGAGCAGGATACCAAATACCAACTATAGGAGTTTAATGAAGATATTGAAAGATATTCTTCACAGAAGTAAGATGTGGTTCCCTTGGATTAACTTGACACCCAACACAATTACACACAAAAAACATGATACCAAGTCTACTTTATGTCTGATATAATAATGAACCAATCATGCTTCGATATGTTTTAAGATCAACAGCTGGTTTATCTAGTGATGGACTTAATCTCGTGCCAAATGCCATTGGTACTTTTGCATCTGTGCATTGCATCAAGCCAAATCGTTCAAGTAAGTTCTTTGTGTAATATTTGTAACAACCCAAAATCCCAATACAACTTTTCACTTTCAAAAAGGAATTTAAATCCATAAATTGTGTCCAAAATCCATTACACCTTAAACATGTTCAATTATCAGAGTAATAATATCAATAACTGTAGAAAATAGTGGAGAGTAAATGTTGCGCCATCAAGTCGGACCTTCCCTTTAGTATTGAAAGTACCTGAAATCATATATCAAACTGTAAGCAAAAGCTTAATGTGTTCCCAAAATACCACATAACATACAATCACAAAATACCATGCAACATACATAAGATTTCCATGGGCTACCCCCGTGGTCTTTCCCATGGAATGTCATGGGCTACCCTGGTGGTCTAATATCCAAGTGTCATGGGCTACCCCCATGGTCTTCCATGCCATAGGCTACCCCCATGGTCTTCCATATAAGTGTCACAGGCTACCCCCGGGTCTTCAGACAAGTAAACATATAAACAACTATCATTTCCTGATGTCAAGTAATGGGCCGACATTGGTGCCTTCGATGCATTGGTATAGTGAGAGACTCACCTACAACAATTGAATCAAACCAAAAGATTTATGGCTGCTGGTCCGAAAAATCCTTGAGCTATCAATACCAAATAACGTCCCACAAATATTTGGATTTCAAATCCATAACCAACAGTCCCTAAATAGGGTAAAAAGACCATTTTACCCCTTACCTTGTTTGGTCCAAGACTAAGACCGAAACCTACAATCCAAAGGCCTATTTACCAAAATAATCATCCAAGGCGCATTCATGGCCCAATTTTCGAAATTGGGTCCAAACTCTTACATGGGCCTTACCTCAAGGATCAAAAATATTCTTAGTCCAAGACACTTGTATTCACATGGCCCAACAAATCCCCAAGCATCTAAGCCCAAAAGAATGGCCCAAACCGAATCCTAAAATGTATAAAGCCCACTAACTGAGTACGCGGGGCGTACTTAGCCGTACGCTAAGCATACACGCTTTAGGGCTTGTACGCAGCATGTACTGGCTTGTACGCCCAATGTAATTCCCCATTCAGCCATCTTCCATTTTCAACCCTTAATCCATTAAGACATTGCTCTAAAACGTAGAGTTGACTTCCTTAAGCTAGATTATCACGTAAAGTTGCTAACTTTACATTCATGTATGGCTAAATGAAGCTCTTAAAGCTCAAAAGGACTTAATGGATGACTTATTGCATGCATGAGCTCAAAAAACCCCATAAAATTTGCACCTTTATGTATAAGAAACTCCAAATAAGCTCAGATCTAAAGGAATAAGCCCTTCAAACGCCCTAACTCATCAAACCAACCCAAAAAAAAGGTACCAAAAGCATAAAAACTAAGTCATAAAGATATCTAAGCATGGAAAAGACAAGGTTTGAACTTGATACCTATAGAAGCTTGCAAAATGAGTGATGATTCTGGATCTCTAAACCTCCCACCAAGCAAAGCACCTTCACCTTTCTTCAAATCCTTCAAGATGAGCAAAATAAGCACTAATTCCTTCTCAAAGGCTCAAAGACCCAAGAATTGAGGCTTAAGGTTGATATTAGAGTTTAAAAGATATGGGGCTGGTAAAGAGGCCAGCCTTAGGGACTTAAGGTCTTTATATAGGGTACAACACCCTAAAATTAGGGTTTCTTAAACTCTAGGTACGCATAACCCTCGTACGCCCAGCGTACGAGATCTCGCATTTGTGACCAGCACCCTTTAGTACGCTAAGCGTACCATGTGGTACGCCCCGCATACTAGCTTCCAGCTAGTACGCTCGACGAACTACTCTAAGGAACATTATTGCAACAATTTTATCATAAAGGGAAAATAAGAACATACCAACATCCAAGGGTTACAATATTCGTGTTTAATATAAATCCCTTCGCTACTATTTCGAATATTTAACCCCAAGAAGTAGTTGATCTTCCCCATCATGCTCATTTCAAATTGACTGCACATTAAATCCTCAAATTCCTTCGATAAAGCAGGTCCAGTAGAAGCAAAAATAATATCATCGACATAAATTTGAACAAGCATTAAATGATCCCCCACTTTCTTTCGAACTAAAGTAGGATCACCTGATCATTCATTAAATTTATATATTTTTAAAAAGTTGGTTAAACCTGCATACCATGCCCTTGTTTCTTGTTTTAATCCATAAACAAATTTATCGAGAATATAAAAATAATTAGGAAAATTATCATTTGCAAAACCAGGTGGTTGTTCCATACACACTGTTTCTTCGAGTACTCCATTTAGAAAAGTACACTTTACATCCATTTGATAAACATTGAAGTTCTTATGAGCTACATAAGCAAGAAAAATCTGAACAGCTTTGAGTCTCACGACATGAGCTAAATTGTCATCATAATCAATACCTTCCCATTGACAATACCCTTTAACAAAAAGTCTTGCTTATTACGAATAACATGTCCTTCTTTATCAACCTTATTTTTTAAAACCTATTTAAGTCCAACAACCAAATTTTTTTTAGGTTTAGGAATTAACCTCTACACTTTTTTTCTGTCGAACTGAGCCAGTTAACTTGCATAGCAATAACCCAATCAGGGTGTTCTGATACAACCTTAACAATCTTTGGTTCGATTTTCAAAATGAAAACATGAAACATGAAAAATTCTTGATTGATGTTAAGAACTTCGTTGCTTGCTCTTAATCGTGTTCTTGTCAAGACAATTAACTTAGGACCAAGAATTTGTTCTAGTTTTTGGGTGTTATAAGCTTTTGGTCACTTTAAGTGCATAAATTTTAGATCTTGAAAGTTTGTGACCTTGTTATGGTTAAAGTTGGAAACTTTATCCATCTAAACATCATTTTGATTCAGGTCTAAAGGTTGGAGACTTGGACTTAATGGATTAAGTTCAAAAAGATACACTTTTGGGCCCCTTTGAGATTTAAAGACTTGATCTTTTTTTGTTGGGACCATTCTAATGGATAAAGTTGGAAACTTTATTCATTATAGAGCTATTATGAACCATAAAAATGTGATGTTAACCCTTATAGCCCTTCAATAAAAGAGTTGTGATGTCTTATTGGGTTAAGAACTTAGGGTTTTGGACATTAAGCACATTATAACCATACAAAGTCATAATGTTGGAAACTTTATCACTTAGGACAACATATTGGGCTTGGATATGAGTTTTGGACATAAGGGCTTAATGGAGTTTAAGATTGGGTTGTGTATGTTGGGCGTACCTGGTGGTACGTTGAGTGTACACGGTCAACACCCCGCTTTTAGTCAACATCAGAGTATGCTGGGTGTACTCTCTTGGTACGCAGGGTGTACTCTGCAGGGAAGAAATATTGACTTTTGGACCTTGACTTTGATCCGGGTTGACCAAGTTTTACCTAAGGGCCTTTTGGGTAATTTGATTTATAGTTTAAGATTTGGGTTCCTATTAATTGTGTTGGTCTTTATGTACTATAACACTCCTATGGTGCACATACAACCCTAATGCTTTAGATCTAAGTTTTCTCTAGTTATACATGCAACAAAATCATCCAAAGCATGAAACCTATAACTAGCATACAAATTTAATATTGTAACATAAAAACAAGTTAAGTTATTACCTCTTTGTTGTAGCTTGTAGAGTTTTGGCCTTTCAAGAGCTTAGCACCCCATGTGTGATGCCTCAAACAAGTCACAAACACAATAAGCAAGTGGAGGATAATGAGAGAGAGAGAGAGAGGCTAGGCACACTAAAAATCGGCTATACTTTGCATGGAATACCCAAGTCCCGATTTTAGGGTTTAGGGAATACATATATAGTGTAAAATTCCTAGAGTCATATGCAAACACTAATTCTTACACTTAGGCTTATGATCCAATAACTCATATGGACTAACTATTCATGGACTCTCATACAAAGTTAGTCCATCATGGATTAATAGCCCAAACCATATGTATCACTGATTTACATAATTAGTCCCCGTTAATTTAATTAGTCTCTTTTGATCACTAAATTAATTCCAAATTAATTCTTGATCAATACTAATTAAATAATATGATTTCTCAACTAATATATTATACTTATAATATATTAATAAATCACAAATAACCTCTTTCTCAAATATCCATCCTATCAAATTGTTCTTGTGAAGGCAACCCGAAATGGACCATGCTACTCTCGGGTCAAGTACATACCAATTATAGTTATGGGCTTAGACAGCTAATCCAACAATCTCCTACTTGGATAAGTCTAATAACTATAACTGAATATACAACTTAAAAAATTGTCTAGCAATCGTAGCTCTCAAAAAGCCACTGTCGAACTCTGACGCGTCCATTAGATAAGGGATCAAATATTCCTCCGTTCTACAAGATATCGTATGAGCTGAAACATGGATTATAATCATTCTCTCTGTTCATGTGTTGTTTCCCGACTTCCGATTTATGACGAATGACTAATTGTACAAATCAAATCAGTCCAGGCTTGGCCAAGTGCTTAGGGTGTCATCACTAAATCATCGAGGGGCCCACATATATTGCTTTTATCCCTCTTAGGGTAAAATGAATAGATAAACTTCGACTCATATGCTTGCTCTATTTACTCATCAAATCACACACAATAATGTGTTTTATAACACCAAGTTACTGGTGCGTTTACACATCATCAATGTGCAATCGACTTGTAAATTGCAACAATATGTCTCCGTTTCAAGAACATAAGATATTATCGTCTCACTAATCACTCGTGATAAAATCCATGAATTGATTCAGATGAGCGTGGGTTTAACCCAATACTCAAATCTTATTACAGGAGTACTCATGAACACTACAACAAACTTGTGTTATGTCTAAACACTTTAGACAATCTACAGACGGATTCATGATAGTCTTACCTCATTACCTACTTCCAAAGTATAATCGACTGTGGATAGTTTGAATAATCTTATTATTCGGGAAGTCAAAACATGCACAGTGAAACACAAGAATAATCGAATTCAATATTGTCTCAAAACTTTTGAATATAAATAAAACATCTTTTATTTAATCACCATATTGATTACACATTATTCATTTTATAACGTTTCGATTAATCAACTTAATACTTGAATTAAAACAATAGTTATCCCATGCTCCAAGCATGCACACTATGTTTATATATGGTCCTTACTTTGTGAAATAGATCAATTCAAAACATTTCAATGATGCTCATTTCATAATTCCAAATCCTTTTCACTTGGTGTAAGAATACCTAATTCTTGCCACTATAAGAATGTGTTAGATTCTATATTATCATGCAATGTATCTTTTGTAATGTCAAGGTACCAAAGTCACAAAGAACTTTCCAACGATATTACAAAACTTTCCACTAGAGATTGATAACAAAACAATTCCAAGGAAGCGAAGTCTCAAATTCAAAGTAAATTCCTTTGAACATCCTTCTTGCATAAAGGTATATAACCTACACATAGATTCTTAATATCCAACTTCCATTATGAAAATATTTCCATATTTTCCATATGACAATGCATTATTAATAGAATTTTGTCTATTCATAATAATGTCAATATGGTCCATCCATTACTATACTTCCAACTGTCATTAAGCAACCAATAATTAGCGAACCTTAGATTGTATTTGACAGTTGTTCTACCACTTTAGTCATATCCGATTCTAGTCCTTTTCCTTCTTAATTCCCTAGGCATTTGGAAAATTAGAACACGTGAATATTATCGCATATTCAATCGGTCCTATATTTGAAGCATATGGGACATGATTCATAATGTCTTACATAAAGACATGACACTTGACCAGTCTTTTGCTATAATATTTCCATATATAGAATTTCCAATGTTGAAATATTTCAACATGGTATTCATATATATCCATGACCAAGTTTGATTAATACTTCAATCTAAACTTTTAGATTCGAAATAAAGTATAAGTACCCTCTCCCTTACTATAGCGAAACAACTTTTCAACCTTTGCAACTTTGCAAATTAGAAGTTTGTTTCCTATAAATAGTATTGCTAACTCGCAACACTTACCATAATAATTATGCTCCCACTAGCATAAAAATTAATTTGTTACTAGCATAACATTTATGCTCCCACTAGTATAACCATTTGAACAATTCCAGATTCCTCTTCTTAGCCATACAAATGCACTAAGGTGTCCTTAGAGGATCAATTGTGATATGGTTTTCATAACCATTGAGATGATCCTAAAACATGATACTAAAGTACTCTCCTTTCCTTTCAGATTGGAGCAACTTTTTATCTTTCGGCCTAATTTAATTTTTCTTATTCGTTCTGCTATACCTTGAAACTTTTTCAATGTTTCAGAATTACACTTAAACTTGTAATCATAACTATATTTACTAAACTTTTAGTAAATCATGACGAATAGTCTTATCGATCTTTGTGGTGGACCTGGCCAGTGCACAACAAAGTGTACTAGATCCCCTAGTCCTTCACTTGACTCACATCCATATGTGAACAAGGAATTAGTCTGAATTTCCCAAAGACGAAGGTTCTCACTCATCACACAATACGAGTTGCATGATTCCAAGTTTTTGTCCAATTGAAACTTGGGCAATGAGAGTCTTTCCTTATTTGGTAAATTTCTGACACTACAAAAAACGATAGAATCAAATCCATTTTATTGCTAAAGAATACATACATACAAACATCAATTTTCACAAATTCCATTTTAAGGAAATATAAAATAAGATAAAATTAAAAAGTTTCTTTATTTATAAAAATTACGGAAAAACTTGTCCTTACAATTTAATCACAAATGAAAACTATGTCACTACATATTTCTAAGAAGTGTATCATAACTCTTAAGTAGCAGCTCAAAAATCCGATCATCGAACCATGCGATTGAAATCCATCTCTTCACGATCAGATTCAACTCACTCTTCCTTTAAGCTCCCTTTCTCTTCTTCGAACCTACAAAACATGAAAATGTGATCTCATCACATCATGTATTAAGAGTCTACAAATAGGAACTTAATAAAGTTAGATATTGGACTTTCCTGAAGTAGAGTCATAAACTCTGACTTTACAATCCTTATGATACTTCAGGTAGATAAGGCAGCTTCGCAACCAATGCCCCTTCTCTTGGCAATAGAAGCAAACAGACTCTTTCGAAATGGCACACGGGACAATCTCGGACTTAGCCTTTCCCTTTCCTTTGGGAAGAGAAATATTTTCTAGGCTTCCAATGTTTCAATTGTCAATGTCCATGGATGTTTGGGAAGCAGATCTTCCATTCAAATTTGCATTACCAGTGCACCAAATCATTGCTGATTCAGCAGCAATTAGCAAATAGATAAGATCGATAAGGGTCACGTTGTGGTCTGTCATATAGTAATCTCTAATGAACTCACTATATGACTTAGGAAGTGATTGAAGAACCAAGTCAACAACCAACTTCCTCAAGACATCGACTCCCAACATCCCCAACCTGTCAATGTGTGACTTCATCTCTAAGACGTGTGCACACACAAACCTTCCATCTTGGTGTTTTCTTGCCAATAGGGTTTGAGTGACCTTGAACTTTTCAAGTCGACGAACATGTGGGTTACGGAGAACTAATAGAGGAGGTGGAGGAAGTGAAGCGTGATTTTCATTTCCACGATCCAATCGTGGGACATCATCTTCATATGTAACACCCGTTTATTTATTAGTTAAATAAATAAATTAATGAATGAATAGAAGCCCTACAATAAATAACTATATATATATCAAATGATGGTCTCGTAGAGCTAATTGCCACGCTTTAAGAGTCTGGGGGTTAAAAGTGTAAAATCCGGACTTCATTTGTAAGTCTTATGGAAGGCAGAGACTAAAGGGTAATTATTGGGACTTCATTGAAGAGATTTTGGAGGCCTAAGGGCAGTTTGGTAAATCAGGTATCAAATTTGAAAGGAATTTCCGAAGCTGGGGTAGAAAAGGTAAAATTTGGGCTTAGTTTGGAAAAGATATGGTAAGGAGAGGCTGGCTGTGACAAATCTGTAGAAAGTTTATATGGGATGCGGGTATTTAACCCATCACCATGCACTGGCCTCCCAAAACCCTAACCCTAATCGTTTCTTCACCAACCGCCATCCTTATGAACCCTTAGTCGGCGCTGCCACACCTCCCCTCGACCAAGTTGTGTGCCACCAGAGATGTTTCCCCTAACGGGTGCCGACGAACCCGAAGCACGCCAAGGACCGATCGGTTGCCTTGTAGCCATGGTTGGAGTCGCGAGCCAACTGCCAAGCAACCTTAACTTTTGCCGCCGGTGGGTGTAATGATCGACGAAGTCTCAATCTTGCTTTCTTCCGGTGCCATCGTTGTTGATGAGATCACAAATCAACCACCATGGCTGTTGTAACTGTTCCAAATCGCTGCTATTGTTGTTGTTCTTCTTCTATTCATCTTGTCGCCTGCCGCCTTATGGGTAGAGGAACTCATGGCGTTTCCTATTATCCCCGGTGGGTGATGGTTTGGTTCAAGGATCATGTGCGACGTGGGTGCGATGTGGGGGAAGTCCTGTCGAGTAGGGTCGTGGAGAACCACCATGGCAGCTAGCCATGGTGGTTGTCATCGCAATACGCTGCCTACTGCCGCCGTCGTACGCCGATAGATCGATGGAAGGATCCGTTTTCAAGAAAGCATGTGTGTGGGTGTTTATTTGGTCGGAAAAGGCATCACCACCACCACAAGGTGGTGGCTGCCGCCGACCACATAAAAGTGGTTTGTGTGTGTATGTTTAGCTTAGTTAGTGTGTGTCTGTTGCTTTGGTATTTCCATTGTAATTGTAACTCAAAAGCGAAATAATGGAAAGAAATTAGAAACCACCACCCTAGGGTGGTGGCTGCCGCCACCGGCCGTCGTGTCGGGTGGCAGTGTGCTTTGCCTCGTGGTGTTGATTCGTTTGGGGTGCTTGAAACCCTAATGGACCCAAAGAAGCTCAAATGGGTCCATTGAAGCTTAATGGACTCTAATGGACCCAATAAAACCCTAATGGGCTTAATAATATTTTAGTGGGCTTAATAGTCCCAATTATGCCCTAATTGATCTAAAAGCCCAACAAATTAATACATGGGCTAGTATTTGGGTTGGAAACCCAAATTAGGGTTTGGAAAACCCTAATGCCATCAAAACCCTAATTTTGGGGAATTAATCGAACACACATGACTTATTATTGACTTGGAATATTAAATAATAAACATTGGCGAGATTAATCTAAGCGATATTGGACTTAATGGATTAAGTCCTTAGAGGAATAATTCCTTAATGGGTTAAGTAGGAAACTTAACCCTAATCGGCATTTTATGTGAAACCCTAACTTCACTTGGGTTTATTGTTGGGCCTTTTTATTGGGCCTTGATCATTGGATTATTAATGGGCCATCCAAGAATAATTATATGGACTAAAATAATTTAATGGGCCTAGGGTAAGTCCCATGTAAGGGATTTAGGCCCAATTTGGAAAATTGGGCCATAGTTGGGCCACAGTTTGGGCCTTAATGATTATACAAGGATGGGCCTTAGAATAAGACCATGTATAGGCTTGGGCCCAATTTGGAAAATTGGGCCATATGTTAGGCTTTGATTTCTAATTGACTTTGGGCCTATGGATTGGGTCTTGGGCTTGAATAAGCCAAGCTAGGGGTAAGGTAGTAATTACCCAAAGTATATACTTATTATTATGTAATGGAACCCAATTATTAATTGGGTGTTATTTTAGTATTGACAGTTCGGGATTCTGTTATCCAGCAGTTGGGGTTGAGTCTACGGGACTTCAGCAGTGTGGGGTTGAGTCTACGGGACTTCAGCAGTGTGAGGTGAGTTACCTTCCAGTAGGGGTGGGTCTAAGGCCACAATGTCGGCCCACCAACAGAGGTAGTTGGTAGATAATTGTCTTTGTGATAATTATCTTGGTATGCTGATGTGATATGCTTATGAGATATGCTTATGTGATATGATACATGTGTCAGTGGTAGTAGCAGGGAATAGTTCTTCCCTGACTCGGTCGTTAGGATCGAAGGGAAAGTCAGTACCCCAGATATGCCTGACTGTATGATTATATCATGTTATTATATGATAGTGGTAGGGGTAAAATAGTCCCCGGTACTGATGGCGGATACCGGTTGAAAGATACCGATGGCAGATACCGGTTGAAAGATACCGATGACAGATACTGGTTGAAAGATACTGATGGCAGTTACCGTTTGAAAGATACCGAAGGGGTACACAGAAACTATGCAATTCTTATCTGTCTGTTTATGATATGTTAGTATGATTGGCATGTTTATGATGTTAGTATGTGATCAATATGTTTATGATATATTATTATGTGATAGTGGTAGGGGTGAAATAGTCCCCGGTTACCGGTTGAAAGATACCGATGGCAGTTACCAGTTGAAAGATACTGATGGTATTGTGTGGTATGTGGTATGATGGTGGAACTCACTAAGCTTCATGCTTACGATTTATAGTTTTGGTTTCAGGTGCTTTGTTTTCAAAGGAAAGGAGTCAGCTTGGTCGCAGCGCATCACACTATGTTTTCCGCACACGAGATCCATAGGATTATACTCTGATATGGTTTCATGATATCATATTTTGATTATTAACACTTTTGAATTTATGTAATAACTCATTTAAAATGAAAATTTTGGCGTTGAATTTTGGGATGTTACATCATGAGGAAAGCTTTTTCCAAAAGATTTTGGAAGATCATAGTTGTCAGAACTAGACATCTACAAAGGAGAAATTCTATTTAATTGATTTAAGTCCTTAATATAAACCCAAATGAAATATTAAGGCTAGGACCCAACACAATATTCTACAATTCGAAAGAGGGATGCCGTAATCCAATTGCGAAATATTTGAAGGTAGGTAAATGGCGATTTACCAATTTCCACCATGAAAAACGAAAATGAATATTAGGTTTTAAATGAATTGAAATTCCTAGATTCTTTTGAGATTCATCGAAATTTCAATGGCATGTTTAATCTCGATTATGCCCTTCAAGTCTGTGATTGGGATACCGAGGATCACAAACAAGGTGTGAATAACCATGCAAATTAGCTTGATACTCTCAATGTCATTAATCACATAATCAATGTGCCGGTTAACCACACACGCTCCATTAATCAATGATAATTTACGAGAAACCCATTGCCATCCTTCATTAGTCCACATTAGTGTGTTGGTTAACCACAAACGCTCCACTAGCTGACCAATAAACTGCAATGTGCAATTTCATGGGTTAGCATCAAATTCACATTTTTTCTAAAGTAACTAAGATTCGGAATTTATAAAAAGTTTAGTTACTTTGTATTTCATTATACTTTTAATGAGGATTTAAGTGTCCTATCAAACCCATTCGGCTAACGACCCTCCACTGGTCAAGGGTGCGGTGGGTAAGAGTGGATACCCAATGGCGGTCATATTACAGGCTGCTTCCTTAAACAACCCGTATAGACCAACTTCGTGAATGAGGCCTACTAACGGTAAGACTAACTTTTTACTTATACACATATAATATATTAAACTTTTAATTTTATATAGTATAAGGGTGTATTTTAAACATTTAAAATACTATGTGGTTTAATCTATTAATAAATTAAACTTTTAATTTAATTAACTTTAAACCATATGGTTATGGATTTACTAACTTTATCTTTTAATTAAATATTTAATCAATTTAATAAAGTCCATAAGAGTGTAATTTGAACTATTAAAGGAAACATCAAGGCTCTAAATACAAAATTCAAAATCAAAACTATTTAATTAATTTTTTTAAGTTATGAACCCAAGAGTTGCACCTTTTCAAAATACTAGTTTTTTTTAGAATGTTTCATAAATGAGACATTTTAATTTGCAAAACTTGAGGACACGTTTTGTAACTCTGAAAACCTTTAGAATTCCAAACTTGATGGCAAATTTTGTAACTCCTTAAAAAATCTTTTTGAGTTCCAAAACTTGATGGCAAGTTTTGTAACTCTTCAAAAACATTTATATCATATTTTAACCAATAAAATAATCATATTATCTTTTACCAATTTGACCTAATTACAATTCATGTAGATAAATCAAATAATACAAATAATTAGCTTATCATATAATTTGTAATTATCTTAATATTTGACATTTATCTTTTAATTGGATGAGGTTGATCACTACCATATAAAAAAACAGATTTTATGATATAAAAAGTTAATGGTAATGATCCTAATCCATTTCTGGCCAAAAAACCCAAAAATCTGCCAACAGACTGTTGAACTCGTCGAGTTCATCATGAACTCGTTGAGTTCACCCTGGCAGAAGGCAGATTTCCATTTTTTTTAGCTTTGAACAATTAAACAATGCATCTATATAACAGAAAACATTGATGGCTTTGATACCACTGTTGGTCTTTATGTACTATAACACTACTATGGTGCACATACAACCCTAATGCTTTGGATCTAAGTTTTATCTAGTTATACATGCAACAAAATCATCCAAAGCATGAAACCTATAACTAGCATACAACTTTAATATTGCAACAAAGTACTACACATGAGGATCTACTAGCCGGACATACATCGGGATGTCGTCGAACTAGCTCGGACATGTGTGGATTACCAGACCTTCTCGCCGGCGCAAGGAGTACCCCCAACCAAGTTGACAAGTATAGTTAGTCTGTGGCCCTTCGCTTGTGGAGTTTTGGCCTTTCAAGAGCTTAGCACCCCAAGTGTGATGCTTCAAACAAGTCACAAAAACCATGAACAAGTGGAGGATAATGAGAGAGAGGTTAGGCACACCAAAAATCGACTATACTTTCATGGAATACCCAAGTCCTGACTTTAGGGTTTAAGGAATACATATATACTGTAGAATTCCAAAAGTCATATGCAAACTCTTAATCAGTCCCCATATGTATCAATAGCCCAAACCATATGTATCACTGATTTACATAATCAGTCCCCATTAATTTAATTAGTCTCTTTTGATCACTAAATTAATTCCAAATTAATTCTTGATCAATACTAATTAAATAATATGATTTCTCAATTAATATATTATATATATAATATATTAATAAATCACAAATAACCTCTTTCTTAAATATCTATCCTATCAAATTGTTCTGGTGAAGGCAACCCGAAATGGACCATTCTACTCTCAGGTCAAGTACATACGAATTATAGTTATGATCTTAGACACCCAATCCAACAAATTGTATAGGTGACCGGTAGAGACTGCTTTTAGAGCAGTGATCGATGTAGCTATTCTTTCAGACTATGAGGTGAGTCTCTTCCCTATACTTGTGGGTCGAAGACACTAATGTCGGCCCACTGGATTATGTTTGTAGGATGATTGTTGTCTTTGTGACACTTGCTGATATGCATGTACGTGCTTTTTGTCTTTGTGACTCATGCTTATATGCTTGAATGATTTATATACTGTGTTATATGGTCTCGGAGTCATTACTGACTCAGGGTTGATTCGGACCTGACACAACTATAAGTTGTTATATAGTGTCATTATGGACATAGGGTTTATATGGACCCGACACAGCCACGTGTTGTTATATATATATATATATATATATATATATATATATATATATATATATATATGTGGTATAAGCTTTGTGATTATGGTTTCATATTTATGGTTTCAGCTACTTTTGGTTCAAAAGGGAAGGGTTCAGCGTGACTGTACAGTATCCCCCAAAGTTTTTATGTATTGACAATTAATGATATTTCTCTGATGTTTTAATAATATATTCACTTTGATCGGTTTTGGAACAACTCGTTGTATGATTATTTATTTTTTATAAAATGAAAATTTTACCTTGGATTTTCGGGACGTTACAAAATTATATATCCAGTTTTTAACTTCTTTCAGTCTTGTATGATTAATCAAAGATAATTCAAATCTTTATGGATAATGGTCATATTTCTTCGATAAAAAAATTAAATTTTTTTTTTTAAATTGTTCTTTCTCGAAATTTGATTTCATTGGAATCTATTTCTTAACTTTTGAAGTTTTTTCTTTTAATAGATATACTTCGTTGTGTAGATTCAGAAAAATATTTCTCATAAGCTTCTTTCATTTTATCATTTGAAATAGATTTAGTTTTGAAAAATGAACATTTCTTATCCAACTAATTATTCAAAGTTTTGACTTCATTTGCTCCTTTCAAGTATGTCACTTTTGCAATCTGGTTTAATTTTGGATTTGGAAAATTTAGACTTTATGGAGTAAATTTCACTCTAGGGTTTGAAAATGATTGTTTTTCTTATTGAGTATGTCGAAAATAGTTCATTATTTTATTATTAAGAAAATTTTGTTTTAAAGGAACAAATTTATTGTTTTGAAAAACTTTTCTCGAATCAAAAGGTTTTAGAGGTGTCACAAGGTTTGAAGATTCTAATTCATGTTTTGATATCACTTTTGAAGGTGTTTTTGTTCTTATAATCATCCAAACCCGATTTTTCTGTCCTTGAATGATCGAAGATTGTGTTTACTTCCTTCCATCGACTATTTACAAAAACTTAATGTTTATCATTCCAATTGTTTTATTCCATATTTTCTATTGAATAAAAACTATCATTAGTTACTTTCAAATTGTTTTCTTTGACTATTAAAATTAGTCATTAATCAATCTTATTTAAAATTTCTTTTATGAAAAATATTTGATTTGGAAAATATTTGAACTTTGGATATGAAACAACATTTGGTTCAAGATAATGTTTCCCCTTTTCATTCAAAACCTTGTTGTATTCTTTTGAATCTCCAAACACACAATCTTCGATAACACATTTTGACACTTCATCCTCAGAATCGTTATCGAACTCATTTTCATCATATATAATATCTTTTATATCAACTTTTGACAAACTACAAAATTTAGAAGAAAACTCATAATTGTCTTTTAATAACAAATCAATATTCCCATCATTTCTAGTCTATGAATCAATTTTGAATATCCAAAAATCTAAACAATCAACACTTATTCATGATTTTTAAGTCTATAAATAAAAAAAATTAAGATATCCGCTTAAACATAATAATTATTAGAGTCGCAACCCTGCTTTTGAATATTGATTTCGAGGTGTCAACATGGGTAATATCTGATGGATGAGAATGATCTTCCAACATTGGTTTGCATCGTCTCTACAGGAAGAAAAGGAAACAAGCGAAATCATGTAATTGGAATTGTCAGAGTCAATTTTTCTCTTATTCAATACATATCAATCTCAATACATAATTAGTTGTTTATGGTTGTTCAATGGATGAAAATTTCTAAGAATGCATCGGATAACAACACCCACAAAAAAACATTAAACTTTGGGTCATAAGACATAAATAATAATGAACTTTTATCTTTGAACCAATAATAACAAAAAAGAATTCTTATTACATATTAGTTCATTAGTTGTAATCATACATTCAATGAATCAATCGTTTATTTACAAAGAAAGCCAATAAATAATTTGATGATTGTAACCGATTCCAAATTCATTTTGAAGACTCATTCTCAAATTTTTTGAAGTTATCCCTGCTTCTCATAACAAAATTAAATATTCATTTAACAAACAAAAACATAAATTTACCTGATAATAGTTAATTGCAACAAACATATAGCTAGAAGAAGGCAATAAAAAAAAAAGACGCAACGAGAAGAAGAAAGGAAAAAAAATGCAAGGTTATCATTTAGTTGCACAATAAGTTGGCTACTAAGTTTTTTTTATATGTTTAATCTACCCTAATAAATGAAAATGATTTTGCCATATGTTCTTCTCTCATTCAATTTACCACATATCATTTTGTCATAATTTAGAGATATATTTATTTTCCACTTGTCATTTATTTCATTTTCCATTTCTAATATATTATTAATTAGTTTCCATAAATCAAAACCTACCATAATTATATTAATTTCAAATTTTAAATTTCAAATTCAATTTCAAATAAATTTACAGTTTAAACCTTTATGTTTAACATTTTGTTATAATTAACATGTTTAGTATATGGGTCTGATAACTAAACAATAATTTTAATTTATTTATTTTTTGCATGTTTTTTTTCTCATAATTTTTATTTATTTCAAATTTCAAATTCAAATAAACTTCTCATTTAATCGTTTCTATTTAACATTTTGTTTTAATCAACCCGTATAATATACGGGTCTCACAACTAGTATAGATATATATAAAATTATCCTTAATAATATAATTATGATATACATATTATTAATATATGTCATTTAAAAGACAAGAGTATTATGGTCCATTTAGATTTTTTTATTTTTAATGATTTTCAAATATAAAAAAATTATTAAATGAAAAGAACTGTTTAAAAATAGATTTTGACAAATATGATATTTTAAAATATTAAAAAGGATGAATATGATATTTAAAGTTTAAATCGAATAAATACAATATTTATATGTTTATTTTTAAAGTTATTTTTTAAATCAAAAAGAAATTAATTGTCATAATAGAACAAATGAGATATTAGAACAAATGAGATGTAAAACGGACAACAAACTTTACTACTAAGTTTTTTTATATGTTTAGTATAGATATATATAAAATTATCCTTAATAATATAATTATGATATACATATTATTA